>NC_054477.1:60686069-60994729 GCF_017639515.1 Carcharodon carcharias | reverse complement strand
TGGTAGGATGAATAAGGGAGCCACCTACACCAGGTGTCTAAATGAGCTTGCGGAACAGCAGGAGTACAAAAGCACAAATCACTAAAAAAAATAGTGATGCAGGTTAATAAGGCCATAAAAAAGTCGTCAAAACATTGGGTTCCCTTCTTGAGGGATAGAACTGAAAAGCAGAGATGTTTAACTTGTATTGAACCTCCATTGGACCACACGTGGAGTACTTTGAATAGTTTCTCCATGATGTACAAAGGATATAGAGGCACTGGAGAAGGTGCAACAAAGATTTACTAGGATGATGCCAGACCCGAGGGGTGAAACATATCAAAGAAAAATTGAACAGACTGGGCTCTGATTCGAGCAAAAAGAAAACTGAGGGATGGCCTGGTAGAGGCCTTTAAGATTATGAAAGGATTTAATGGAGTATATGTATGGAAGGAGGCCAGAAATAGGGCTTTACATATAAGGTAGTCACGATAAATCCAATAGTGGAGAAAGTTTTTCTCCCAAAGAGTGGTGAAAAATTTGAAATCTCTCCAACAAGAAGTAGTTGGGGCTTCAAGCATGGTGCACTGCAGGGGAAGCTAGATCAATAGCTGAAGGAGCATAGAAGGTTATGCTGATAGGGCTGGATGAAGACGGGTGGGAGGAGATTCAAGTGGAGCATAAACTTTAACGTGGAACTGTTGGACCAAAAGGCCTGTTTCTGCGCTATAGGTAGGTGGGTAGGTAATTAGCCATGGTTCATGAAGGACCCTAGGCATCTCTCTCCATTTGAGAGAGACAGTTTGTTATATAGATTGAGGGGCATCACTCCACTCCAAGCATGGGGTAAGACAAGGAGGCAGGGCCTCCATGAACTACTACCACTGGTACAGAGATTGAACTCATGCTGTTGACATTGTTCTGCACCACACTATAACCATCTAGTTACTGAGCTGACTGACCCCCTATGCCGTAAGTACTATGCATTATGTTGTGTAACAGGCTGATTTTAATTCAGACAGAATATTTATTTTGCACTATGAATTATTTTATTAACTGCCAATGAATCCTGATTGCAAGTGCATTTGCTCTAGAAAGTATAATAAATCTATGTTTTTGTGGATGCATTAGTGCAATAATTTATGTGGTACTCTATGAATGGAAAGAAATATTTCATGGTCAGTCTGCCTGTAATAAGCTGAAGGCAGGAATGAATTAGCAGCTTAATTAAGTTTCTTCACAGGGGTGGCAATAGCTGAGTCCTGATATTGGTTACTTTCTTTGTGTCACTCATGGATTACCTTTCTTTCAGTATGCTAAAATTCACCTTCCAAATTAAATAATTGATTCACATTGTAATATAGGTAATTTATTGTCACGCTTAAAGCCTGTTATTGATTTTTTTTCATTTCTCTATCTTAAATGCAGCAAATCAGCTGAAGGGAAATTCAAAAGGAAGAGAAATGACAGCTGCAGTAGCAATGACGAATGTGAAGAGATGATAGCAGCTCAGAAGGGGAAGAGGAGAATGAAGTCTGAAATTGACTCTGATGAGCACAGGCCATTGGACACAGGTCTCTCTCTGGCTGAAGATGAAGAGCTGGTGCTTCATCTGTTGAACAGCAGAAACTAATTGTAGTCCCCAGGCGGTTTTCTGGGTCATTCCTTTTACTGTTCTGGCCACGTTTCTGCTATTGCAATCAAACCAGAGCAGGTGGTCCCTGTCTGACAGTGATGAATGCTTTCTGAACAGGTTTCTGCAGATCTATAGATGACTGCCAAGACACTGTCTGCTTTACAGCAGGAGTGAAAAATCTTTGTAACCCTTCAGTAGGCAACGAAAGTTGGATTTTCTGGATAACTTTTCTTGTCAAAATGTCTGATTTATATAATTGACAGTCTGTTATAAATGTTTTAATTCCAAGTAACCTATAAATGGCTTCAGATATGAAGAGTATCTGAGAAAAATGTTAGCTGACAGTAAGCTATAATAGGTTCCTGTGTGTGCACTTTGTACTTGATTGAAGCAACCAATCAGTTTCTCTGTAATAAAGTAACGTTTATACACAGGTGTTAGCTTGTAGCTGTAAACTAAAATGAACTGGACAAGAGTAAGCCTCAAATTAAGATGTTCGCTTATTGAATCAGTCATTAGTTTTCCAGACTCTTTGTTGGGATGAAAATATGTAAGAAATAAAAAGATTTATTTGTGAAGTTGAGTGCTGTGTACACCTAATTTATTTGGTCTGCTCCATTCACATGCAGCCCTGATCATGGATCTTATGTTATTTCACTTCCTGTTATCTTGCCCTTGCTTCTGCAAGTCAACTTTTAGCAATATAATTTCACACTTTCCTAGGGTTTTCATATAATAATCTTGTCATCTAATTGGTTTTATAAAGGTGCATGGGCAGCAGATCAACATATTAACAGTTCTGCTACTTCCTGTTTGCAGAACCATTGATATTTTTGCATGATAGTGGTATGGTACTTATGAGATTATGCAACCAAAACAGAGGGGATAATTGTGTACAGAGGGTATGATGGAAGGAAAAAACAATGGTTGCAGCACAGGAAGAGAAAAAATTGTGAGAACAGAGTGGCTGAAAAGAACATTAGCATGGATTTCAGATGGCTTTTGAAGACAGGGAGGGATTGACAGAATGGAATGACTGAGGGAGGCAGTGTCAGAGATTAGATCATTGTGGTCAGAAAGGCAGCCACTGAGGGAGGGGAGAAGGTGGAAAATAAGTTTCAGAGAGCGGCAGTTATGTATGAGCACACATAGCTGAGGCAGGGTGGGCAAGGCATGGGAAGCGGGAATGAGGATCTAATGGAACTTGGCAAAGAGGGATGTGGCAGTTTGGGATTTTGTGCAGTTGGGGCGGTGGGCAAATGTCCCCTTGTTACTAATTCACCAATTAGTCTGAATAAGTTTTCATTTCTGAAGGGTGGAGGTTGACTCAGAGATCAAATTAGGCCTTTTATGATAAAGATGTGGATTGGGATTTCAGCAGTGGGGCACATGTCACAAACAAGCAATGTAATGGAGGTGAAAGATAGAGTCTTGCTAATGGGACTGACATGGGGATGGAAACTCACTTTGGGGTTGAGGACTACACGTTTTGAAAATTCACATACACAACATCCAGTGCATTTTCTTCACTGTTAATATTTCTCAAAGATCTGTATTAAATCCGTCAGACTTTTAACAAATCCATTGAGGCTATCCTTGGTTATATCTTTCTAGGTGAGTATTAATTTTATCTTGTATTATATCCTTTGTTAGGCCAACTGGTTATACTTCCTTGTTTTATCCCTTTCTCCCTTTTTAATAGGCACATTGCATTAGCACTCCATCGGCACAACAGCTATTTCCAAGGAACTCCTTGAATGAATAATTGTGATCTCCCCAAGCTCCTGACTATGACACAGTACTTGAGAATTTTGGTTGTGAATACAAAACCACTTGTCTATTATCATGACTATGAAATCACAAATTGCTACCATCTTTCTGCACTTCACTGTCTCCACCCCCTTAATAGCCACATGATGCATGATGTCCTTGTCACAAATATGGTCAATTCAGTGCTCTTGTGAATTCCATGCACTGCCTTTTCTTTCTGGTCACCAACTTTGCTTCTTCACCAATTCCTGCAGGGTTGCCAAACAATATATCTCCAGATGTTTCGCAAGCTCAGAGTATTTGAGTTTGAGCAGAAGCAGTTGGAGATATTGCATGACTGTGTGGTCACCTCGAATGAGAAAAATACCTAGGTCCCCTTATATTATGCAGGCTCTGAACATCAAACACTTCAGCTGTCTCTTCCCCATCCAAAACAAAACCATTTAGCCTCATCTATTTGTCTCTACTATTAAGTTCTAGCTAGTTGCTTTCCGTATGACAGTTCCTTGGTGTCAGCCACACACAGCAAAGAGTACCTATACATATTCTTATAAATCAATCTTATAAATAGCCAGATAATTAGCCTGCTGTCTTTGAAGAAATTAATGGTTTTGTTCGGGAATCTGCTATACACGTCCACTGTTCTATGATACATCAAGTAGTTGCTCAATCTGAAAGGACTTTGTGTATCTTTAAATAGCCTCCAGGCTGCTTTATGGATATGTTGTATGGTCATTTCTTGCATGTTTCTACCATTTTTTTAGCCAGCAAGTGAATAATAGAGACAGATATTTGGCTCTGGCATGCTTATGATGTTAGAACTCCAAAAGTGCAATCTAGGTTTAATTTAAGTGCGATAACAGGGAAAACTCTTGACCTCCTTCAAGGGCAGTATCTATTCGTTTAGAGCAAAACAACAATATAGATATCATTAATTACAGTATGGGGTATATTCTATAGGCTACCAACTGGATATAGAGGAGCAAATTTGCAAGAAATGACAAGTGCAAATACTATAAAGTAGTTATAATGGTAGACTTTAATTATCCTAATATAGATTGGGATAGTAATAATGTAAACGGAAGGGGGGTGGGGGGGCAAACAAGTCTCTGATGTGAGTTCAGGAGAATTTTTTTGATCAGTATGTTTCTGAACAAAGAGGAAGGAGGCACTTTTGGTCCTGGTCCTCAGGAATGAGGTGAGTCAAGTGAATCAAGAGGCAGTAGGGGAACATTTAGGGGACAATGGTCACAATATTAGGTTTAGATTAACTATCAAAAGGGATAAGCAACCGAGAGTAAACAGTAATTAATTTGTGAAGGGCCAATTTCATTGGGGCAAAACTAGATCTGGCCCAGATAAATTAAAAGATTGTCAGAAGTGTAATGGAAAAAATGTACCAAAGTAAAAGTACATTCGTAAACCAGGAAAAAGTGCGTATGACAGATGTCAAGTTGATAATGTAAGTAACCAGGCTGAATATAGAAAGTTCAGAGAGAAAATGAAAATGGAAATTAAGGTCAGGGTGTGTGAGAACAAACGGCCAGCTAACATAAAAGGTAACCCAAAAGTCTTCTATAGGGATATGAATAGCAGAAGGAAGGGTAGGACCAAGAAGAGGATTTACACATGGAGGCAACGGGCATGGCTGAGGCACAACTCTTTACAAAGGAAGAAAATGCTGGCGAAGTGATAACAAAAGCAGAGGTACACGAGTCTCTGGGTGGGCTAAAAAGTGGATAGGTGTTCAGAAAGGCTAGCTGTCCTTAAAGTTGATAAGTCACCTGGACCAGATGAAATGCATCTGAGGAGACAGAAGGAAGTAAGGGTGGAACTTGCAGAAGTGATGGCAATCTACCAATTCACCTCAGCTTCAGGGGTGGTGCTAGAAAACTAGGAATTGTGAACTGCAAATTTTACACCCTTGTTCAAAAAAGCGTGTAAGGATAAACCCAACAACAAAAAGGCCAGTCAGTTAACCTTGGTGGTGAGAAAGCTTTTAGAAACACAAATTAACAGAATTTGGGTGAGCGTGGATTAATTAAGGAAAGCCAGCACAGACCTGTTAAAGGCAAAACGTGTTTAACTAACTTGATTAGAGTCTTTTAATAAACCAACAAATTAGGGTAATGTGATTGATGCGAAGTACAATGGATTCCAAAAGGCATTTGACGAAGTGCTGCATAATGGACTTGTCAGTAAAGTCAAAACCCATGGAATAAATGGGAAAGTGGTTGCATGAAAGTTGGCTAAGTGACATAAAACAGTAGTGATTGTTTTTCAGACTCTAGGAAGATATACAGTGGGCTTGGGGTTCGACCACTGATCAATAATAGTGACCTAGACTTAGATTTGCAGCGCACAATTTTGAAATTTTTTGACAGCACAAAACTTAGAAGTGTTGTAAACTGAGGAGGATAGTGAAAGACTTCAAAAGGACATTGACAAGCTGGTCTTTAGGAAGGATGTGAAGGCATTGAAGAGGGTGCAGAGAGTGTTTATAACTATGGTTCCAGGGATGAGAGTCTTCAGTTATGTGGACAGATTGGAAAACCTGAAGCTGCTGCTCTTACAGGGAAGAATGTTGAGAGGAAGTCTGATAGGGGTGTTCAAAATCATGGGGGATCTGGATAGGTAAATAGAATCTGTTCCCATTGGCAAAAAGAACCAGAGTACACCGATTTAAGGTGAATGATCTTTTGTCAAAGGCAGCATGAGGAAAATATTTTTTACTCCACGAGTGGGTGGTACCTGGAATGCGCTTCCTGAGGGTGTGGTGGTGATTTCTGAATAGAACCAATTTAATCTACTTAATCAAATCAATCCACAGTACAAAACGCAGTGCAACTTTGATTCACATCAACCGAAACAAATTGCCCTGTTCTTGCATGCAAACTCTTAGATGGAGCATGCAGTACAGCAATAAAGAACACCTGTGGTATTGTCACCCAAAATTAGGTTTTATATATCTGTGTTTCTGCTGTTTTCTTGTTATCCTTCCAGACCACTGTGGTAAACAATGCAGGTTCTCATGAATATGACTAGTATGTTAATAAGATTCTTTTCTGAGTTAGCAAGCTATAACTGTATTTTCAGTGGGAAATATAATTACTTTAATGACATAAATCCAATAAAACAGATAAAGAATTTCAGAAAGACTTAGATAAAATGTTCAGGTGAGCAGAAACATGCAGGGAGAGTTCAATGTAAATGGTACAAGGTATTGCACACGGATTTTTTTAAAAAAAATCATTGGTGAAAGATGTGGAATTAACTAGGAGAGAGCCTGAAAGAGGTCTGGGAGTGATTGTAAATTCAACACTGACCATGTCCTTGTCTGGCCAATATTTATTCCTCAATCAATATCACCATAAAAACAGATAACCATTCATCACATTGTTTGTGGGATTGACGACTGTGTTTCCTGCATTACACAATGGCTGCAGTTCAATTGGTTATAAAGTGCTTGGGGTCGTCTTGAGGTTGTGAAAGGTGCTTATACAAATGCAAGTTCTTTCCTATCCAATCATTGCAGAGCGGTAATGAATAAAGCAAACAAATGACTGTTTATTGCTACATCAGTAAAATGTAAATCTGCAGTCCTGTTCAGGCTGCGCAGTGATCTGATCAGGCTGCATCTTGGTATAGTTCAGAGGTGCAAGAGAAATATCCCAAGATCTGGAAGTAGTGCAGACTGGAGGCATTACTTTGCTCCATAGTATTAGTGGATTAAGTTTGTAGCATCATAACGTTAGGAGGAAAAGCGAGATAAACTTGCACAACAAACTTAAAAGGAAGCATATGTGGTGTTGTAATCTTATAGAGGTATATAAGGGTGCATTACCAACATCATAAATTTGAGATTAGAATTGAGAGTAAGGCAAGTCGGAAAATGACTTAACTAATAGACTGCAAATGAGGGTGGAAATAAAGGTAAACTGAGAAAAAAAATCTTGGAAAACTATGAGACAAAAAAAAATCTTTAAAAGAGTAATCAATAGAGTTCAAGAGAAATGTGTTCCACTAAAAGCCATAAACAAGCAAGCTAATTATGGGGCACTGTAGATGAATAAAGACTTGAAGGGAAAATTGAATCTAATAAAACAGACATATAAGAAGTAGTTAGTCACTAAAGGAACAGAGGACAAAAAGGGACTATGAAAAGCTTACAAAAAAAAATACCGTCAGTAAAGCAAAGAGAAATTAAGTGATCAAATGATTAAGGAACACTAAAAAAAGTGTTCCATGCCCACACATAACAAAAGGAAAGTTAAATTAAGGATGGGGCCATTAAAAGAGAAATGGTAGAAGTATTGACTACTTTGCCTTGGCTTTTGCTAAATAAAATAACAAAATAGGTACTTAAGTCAGTAATAAGCTTAAAAAGAATATTAATCTAGTTGTGATGGGGAGAAAATAATTGACAAACTAACAAAACTGAAAGGGGAGAAAGCTCCAGGTCTGGATGATGTGCACTCATGGATACTCCATGAAATCATGGTGTGAAGGCCAAAAATTGGTTTTACACCATCATGAAACCAATTTGCGATCGTCCGCTCCACCCGTCAACTGCGGGCCACATTTCCCACTGCCACACGTCGGGAACCTGATTTCAATACTTTAGCATCTCATTATAAGCACGCCGCCATGTTTTACAACTGTACATAAACAATGTCCACCTGGCAAGCTGCACTTCACTCGGGACTTCAAGGTTTGCCTACCTTGCTTCGGGCAGCACTCGCAGTCATCAGCGCCAGACTCCACAGGCAGCACCACATCACTTTTAGGGGGGTTCACAGGCAGATTTCTACTACCTGTCATAAGGCAGGGGTGGCCTTTCAAGGGCTGCAGGGCTAGGATTTGCTTGGGGAAGGGGGAGAAGTGGCCTCAGGCGAGGGCCTACTGGGGGAGGGTGTTGGGGGGGGGGCAATATCCCAGGGTGTGTGGGGGGGCACCTGTTGATCTGTGCAAGTGACCTCAAGATGGTGAGGGCTGAGGAGGCAGTCTCCAGCAGACATGAGGCCAGATGGAGATGTGAGGGTGTGTGTGAGACAGCGTATGGTGATGTCCCTTGAGCTGGCAGTGAGTGAGATGCCAGTGAATGTGTGATGGGCTTGTGAATGTGTGAGTTTAGAGTGTTGCCTTACCCTGGAAGCATGGATGAAATCACTCATCCTCTTTCTGCACTGGATGGCCGACCTTTTCTGTGCAGCATTGGCACTGACCACCTCTGCCACTGCCTCACAAGCTGGAATGGTGAGAGATTGCTGGACCCTCTGCGGCCAGAGTTGGGGTGGAGGACATCATGATGGGCCTCCAAAAGGCATTCCAGTGACAGATCACTAAACTTTTCTTGGTTTTCAGGGCCAAGACTTCACTGGAGCAGTGTTGGGCTACAAGCATTGCGAACTGTGTGCACGGCTACTGTTTAGATATGGCACCCAAAATGAGGAAATGGTGAGGTAATGGTGTGGTGGGCAATTCAGGGGCCAACCACCAACGAGACGGTGTGTTTCCTGTGCTGCATAATTATTGAGGCAGGAAGCGGACAATATGGCGTGAAAACTTGCCATTGCGGCTGGTGGGTAAACATCTTTTTTCACACGTGCTACCGCACTTTGTGTAATTCTGGGATGATTCCGCCCTTAAACGCAGCAGGATTGGAAGAGGAATGGGTGACTGATTAGAGGAGATGGAGAAGAGTGATCAATCAGCATTGTGACAACCCAAAATAAAATGACAGAAGCCGAAGGAGGAGGAAGAATAAATAACTCAATAGCAAAAGTTGCAGATGATACCAAACTGGGATCAGTGGGGATTGACATGGCATGGGGATGGGAGTATAACTAACATTGAGGAAGATTCAACATAATACAAGAAGACATTAGAAAACTTGTAGACTGGACTAGAGGTGAAGCACTTTGATCAGAAAAATAGAAATATTATCCATGCCTCAGAAAATAAACTGAATGGGGTAGAAGATCTAGAAATACAAGTGAAAAAACACAAAGCAATGAAAAGTTCTAACAAAGCACTAGGATTTATTTCTAGGGGTATAAAATTCATAAGTATTCAAGCTGTTAAATTTGTTTAAGACCCTGGTGAGACCACATCTGGAGTATCCTGTGGGGGTTGCTGATTAGCTTAGATGGCTAGTGTGTGGTTCAGAAAAATGGCAATAACATGGGGTTCAATTCTTATTCTGGCTGAGGTACACTTGGGACCCACCTCCTCATCTTGCCTGGTAGTAAAATCACAGCATGAGCCGTGATTTTGTCACCCTCAAATAATTGAGGATGCTACCTGAAGAAGGAGAAGAATACACCACACAGTCTGGCATCCATATTATAAAGAGTACATAGAAACACTGAAAAATTTACAAGGATGGTATCAGCTTAGAGATTCCAGTTATTGGGAAAGATTGAAAGGTTAAATTTACTTTTCCATTAGAAAAGAGAAGATAGAAGACCTGATAGATGCCTTTAACATTAGAAATGGGTTGGACAGGATAGAGGTAGAGAGAATTGTGCCACTTGTGGGAGAATCCAAATCTATGAACCAAATAGTTACTAACAAATCCAATAGAAAAATAAAGAGTAATCTTTTTACTCAGCAATGGCTACATTATGGTTACTCGCTACCGCAGGAAATGGTTGAGGTAAATAGTTTAGATGCTTTCAAAAGGAAACTAGGTGAGTACATGGGAGAAAAGGAAATACTGTAGAAAGATAAGCTGTAAGGCTGAGGTGAAGTCGATAAAATAGGAGGAGGCATATGTGGAGCATAAACTTCATGGCTTACTGGTAGGAGTGGATAGCCTGTTCCTGTGCTGTATATTCTATGTAGCTGCTGATCTGAGTCTGGTCATTGCAATTTGAGATCTAGCCAGGCAGAATCATGTTTAAATTGCTTGGATGTTCTCTGGCTAGAATTTTGATGGTTCTGTTCAAGAGAGGGCTCGACTCATGCACATGGGTAACATTCCCCCATAATTTTAAAAGTTAACTGCTTAGACATTTGGAAGAGTCTCTGCTTTTTAAACATTTAAATTAAGTCAGCTTTGACACTGAACTGGAATTACACTCGAATGTAGTGTCAAACTGAAGTAGTGTGAGACTAACGCCTCCAGGAAGTGTCACTGCTTTATTACAAAAGACAGCTCAGGCCCCAATCTTTTACGTGTTCAGCATCAGTGTGAAGTAGGAATTGCCAAACTAGCAATGTAGATGCATCTTTATTACTAAGTGTTTTTTTAAATAGTCAACTCTGGAAGAAAATATCAAATTAAACCATGACAGCAGGACAAGAGCCAATAGTAATAACTGGCAAAAGGCAAATTCAGGACTGATATCAAGAAGCACTTAAAGCAATAACTAATTATATCCAGAACCATCTTCTAGATGGGTAATGGAGGCAAAAACCCTGCTTTCATTCAAGAGGTAGTTAGATATTTTGATGGGAGAAGGGGGTACTGTAGGAATCTAAGGAAAGGTGAACTAGTTGGGCTGATTTGCCTTCATCTGTACTGATCTTTCTAACAGTTCTGGAATTGAGTTAAAAATGCCTAAAAGAGAGATCTTCCATTTCATGAGTCTAAGCCAACATTCAAGGTGCACAGGGTGACTCGGGAGGTACTGTACAGACTGCTCACAAATTGTCCTGTTGTCAACAATGATCCAAACCTTTCGGTCAGGGTCAATGCTGAGCACATTGACGTTGCCCACCAAGATTCCTGTGACCCAATCCTTCTACAATTTTTCAACCGTATCTTCCAGCCCTGGCTGAAGCATCGAAGGGTCAAGCACAGCATCTCCAGGGAAGATCATTGGGCCCAGGAAGAGTTGGAAGAAGGGAGCGCACGCTCCCTTTACGCAGCAATAGCTGCCGTTTTCAGGTAAGTTTTTGAAGGCTCATGTCTTTCAGTAAGTGAGTGAGTTAGTGAATGATGAGTGAATGAGGTGGGTGAGGTGGATATAGGTGGGTGATTGGGTAGTCGGGTCTGGTCAGGGGATAGATGGATCAACCTGGAGGGGTGTCCAGGGAGAATCCGGGGTATTTGGCCCTGATAATAAAGCAGGTGAAGCATACATTCTATCCATTTCATACATTAGACCAATGTTCCATCTAATTTTTTTGTTGTGAGTAATACATTTAGAATTTTTGGATTCACTATGCACACACATTGGCCCAAACCTCAGGGTTGGAGATATTCGTGGAGGGTCTAAGGCAGCAAGAGACAGCCTATCAGAAGTTTAGACTTCTCCAGCAATTTCTGGGTATGACAGGACTTCTGCAGGGTCCAGATGGGCATTTCCAAACTTATGTCCCATCTCCAACTATCCGGAGACTGGAAGGTTTGGGCCAATGTGTGTGCGTGGCGAATCCAAAAATTCTAAATGTACCAGTCACAACAAAAAAATTAGATGGAACATTGGTCTAAAGTATGAAATGGACAGCACGCTTCACCTGCTTTATTATCAAGTGCTCCAATATACATTAGTATTTCCTAAACTCCTGAGACAGTAGGGCTATTTTCACAATGAGAGAAAGCTAAGAGGCAATTATTAAAATGAAGGCTCTTGAAAAGGTGAATAAGGAAAGACTATTCCTTCTGCTCAGGGAGTCAGTAGTGAGGGTGGACATCAGTTTAAAATTGCCTTTAAGATAGGGTGGAGAAATTTCTTTACAGTGTTGTTGGACCATGAAATGCTTTACCACACATGTGACTGAGGCAGAGACCATTACATCTTATAAGAGAAAATTGAAAAATATTTGAAGCAGGGGAAGACATGAGCTTATGCGGAGACTCTAGAATAAAGACATTTGTGTGGATTGCTCTAGCAATATTCTGTCATGCACTGGTCTGGTTTTGTGCTCCAAACTCTGATGGGCTTTTTTGAAAGAGGTGATTTTCACAGAAATGAATTGAGCTGCACTGGGTTGCCATATATCACATCATCAGAGTGGCAGTCAGTATGAACAGGCATATGAAATAGAGGGTCTCCATGATAAAGGAAGGAAGAAAGAAAGACATGCATTTATATCGCGCCTTTCCTGACCATCAGACATCCCAAAGTGCTTTTGAAGTGTAGCCACTGCTGTAATGTAGGAAATGTGGCAGCCAATTGGTGCACAGTAACTTCCCAGAAGCAGAAACATGACAACGACCAGATAATCTAATTTTGTGACATTGATTGTGGGCCAAATATTAACTGGGACACAACGATAACTCCCCTGCTTTTCTTTGAAGTAGTGCTATAGGATCATTTACATTCACCTGAGCAAGCACACCGACCTTGGTTTAACATCTCATCCAAATATGGAGGGAAATGTTACTACACTAAAGGCCAACGGGGACTAATATGCTTAAAAAACACATATATATAGAGTTACGTAGATAGGAATTGCTTCTATTGAAAATGAATCATTTTCTCCTTCAAATTTAGCTTATGCCATTGTTAATCCCTGGATGACGAAAAAGATGGTGAGTGAGATGAAGCAGAAAAAGAGTGTGTACGATTAATGTTAGGTTGAAAATACCAGTAAGGATTAGGCTGAATATAGAAAGTTCAGAGTGGAAGTGAAAAAAGAAACGTGAAACGAACAGAGGGAATATAAAAAGATACTGGCAGCTAGTATAACGAGAAGTCCAAAAATCTTCTATAGGCATATAAATATTAAAAAGGTGGTAAAAGGAGGTGTGGGGCAAATTATGGATCACATAGGAGAATTATACATGGAGGCAGGGGGCATGAAGTATTAAATGGCTGAGGTATTAAAGGGGTGCTTTGCATCAGTCTTTACCAAGGTAAAAGATGCTACCAATAGGAGGTAGCTGAGACACTGGATGGGCTAAAAATTGTTTGAGAGGAGACATTAAAAAGGCTGGCTGTACTTAAAGTTGGTAAGTCACAAGAACCAGATCAGATGCATCTGAGGAAACTGAGGGAGATAAGGGTAGAAATTGTGAGGCACTGGCCATAATCTTCCAACCCTCCCTCTTTAGATACAATGGTGATGTCAGAGGACTGGAGAATTGCAAAGGTCACACCCTTGTTTAAAAAAACTATAAAGATAAGCCCAACAACTACAAGTCAGTTGGTTTAATCTCGATGATGACCAGCATAGATTTGTTAAATGTAAACGGTGTTTAAATAACTTGAATTACCTGGAAAATCTCAGCAGGTCTGGCAGCATCAGCGGAGAAGAAAAGATTTGACGTTTCAAGTCCTCATGACCCTTCCACAGAACTGACTGAATTTTAGGAAAGGGGTGAAATATAAACTGGTTTAAGGTGGGGGTGAGGGGGGTGGTGGGGGTGCGGTTGGGGGGGTGTGTGTGTGCTTGTAGGGACAAGCAAGCAGTGATAGGAGCAGATGGTTAAAAGATGTCACAGACAAAAAAACAAAAGAACACAGAGGTGTTGAAGTTGGTGATATTATCTAATCGAATGTGCTAATTAAGAATGGATGGTAGGGCACTCCAGGTATAGCTCTAGTGGGGGTGAGGTGGAAAGGCTAGCAGGGCATAAAAGATTTAAAAATAATGGAAATAGGTGGGAAAAGAAAAATCTATATAAATTATTGGAAAAAACAAAAGGAAGGGGGAAGAAACAGAAAGGGGGTGAGGATGGAGGAGGGAGTTCAAGATCTAAAGTTCTTGAATACAATATTCAGTCTGGAAGGCTGTAAAGTGCCTAGTCAGAAGATGAGGTGCTGTTCCTCCAGTTTGTGTTGGGCTTCACTGGAACAATGCAGCAAGCCAAGGACAGACATGTGGGCAAGAGAGCAGGGTGAAATGTTAAAATGGCAAGTGACAGGGAGGTTTGGGTCATTCTTGCAGACAGACCACAGGTGTTCTGCAAAGCAGTCGCCCAGTTTACGTTTGGTCTCTCCAAAGTAGAGGAGACCGCATTGGGAGCAACGAATGCAGTGGACTAAGTTGGGGGAAATGCAAGTGAAATGTTGCTTCACTTGAAAGGAGTGTTTGGGCCCTTGGACGGTGAGGAGAGAGGAAGTGAAGGGGCAGGTGTTGCATCTTTTGCGTGGGCATGGGGTGGTGCCATAGGTGGGGGTTGAGGAGTAGGGGGTGATGGAGGAGTGGACCAGGGTGTCCCGGAGGGAACGATAAGTACGGAATGCCGACAGGGGGGGTGGTGAAGGGAAGATGTGTTTGGTGGTGGCATCATGCTGGAGTTGGCGGAAATGGCGGAGGATGATCCTTTGAATGAGGAGGCTGGTGGGTTGATAAGTGAGGACAAGAGGGACCCTATCATGTTTCTGGGAGGGAGGAGAAGGCGTGAGGGTGGATGCACGGGAGATGGGCCGGACACGATTGAGGGCCCTGTCAACGACCGTGGGTGGAAAACCTCGGTTAAGGAAGAAGGAGGACATGTCAGAGGAACTGTTTTTGAAGGTAGCATCATCAGAACAGATGCGACGGAGGCGAAGGAACTGAGAGAATGGGATGGAGTCCTTACAGGAAGCGGGGTTTGAAGAGCTGTAGTCGAGGTAGCTGTGGGAGTCGGTAGGATTGTAATGGATATTGGTGGACAGTCTATCACCAGAGATTGGGACAGAGAGGTCAAGGAAGGGAAGGGAAGTGTCAGAGATGGACCATGTGAAAATGATGGAGGGGTGGAGATTGGAAGCAAAATTAATAAATTTTTCCAGGTCACGACGAGAGCATGAGAGTAATCATCGATGTACCGGAGAAAGAGTTGTGGAAGGGGGCCGGAGTAGGACTGGAACAAGGAATGTTCCACATACCCCATAAAGAGACAGGCATAGCTGGGGCCCATGCAGGTACCCATAGCCACACCTTTTATTTGGAGGAAGTGAGAGGAGTTGAAGGAGAAATTGTTCAGTGTGAGCCACCAGCCTCCGCATTCAAAGGATCATCCTCCACCATTTCCGCCAACTCCAGCATGATGCCACCACCAAACACATCTTCCTTTCACCCCCCCCACCGGTGGCATTCCACAGGGATTGTTCCCTCTGGGACATCCTGGTCCACTCCTCCATCACCCCCTACACTTCAACCCACTCCCACGGCACCTTCCCATGCAACCACAGAAGGTGCAACACCTGCCCCTTTACTTCCCCTCTCCTCACCGTCCAAGGGCCCAAACCCTCCTTTCAAGTGAAGCAACATTTCACTTGCATTTCCCCCAACTTAGTCTACTGCATTCGTTGCTCCCAATGCGGTCTCCTCTACATTGAAGAGACCAAATGTAAATTGGGTGACCGCTTTGCAGAACACCTGAGGTCTGTCTGCAAGAATGACCCAAACCTCCCTGTCGCTTGCCATTTTAACACTTCACCCTGCTCTCTTGCCCACATGTCTGTCCTTGGCTTGCTGCATTGTTCCAGTGAAGCCCGACGCAAACTGGAGGAACAGCACCTCATCTTCCGACTAGGCACTTTCCAGCCTTCCGGACTGAATATTGAATTCAACAACTTTAGATCTTGAACTCCCTCCTCCATCCCCACCCCCTTTCTGTTTCTTCCCCCTTCCTTTTGTTTTTTCCAATAATTTATATAGATTTTTCTTTTCCCACCTATTTCCATTATTTTTAAATCTTTTATGCCCTGCTAGTCTTTCCACCCTACCCCCACTAGAGCTGTACCTTGAGTGCCCTACCATCCATTCTTAATTAGCACATTTGTTTAGATAATATCACCCCCTACAATGCCTCTGTGTTCTTTTGTTCTTTTGTCTGTGACATCTTCTAATTATCTGCTCCTATCACTGCTTGCTTGTCCCTATAACCACACCACACCCCCACCACCCCCCCACCCCTCCCCACCTTAAACCAGCTTATATTTCACCCCTTTCCTAAGATTCATTCAGTTCTGTTGAAGGGTCATGAGGACTCGAAACATCAACTTTTTTCTTCTCCGCCGATGTTGCCAGACCTGCTGAGTTTTTCCAGCTAATTCTGTTTTTGTTTTGGATTTCCAGCATCCGCAGTTTTTTGCTTTTAACTAACTTGATTGAGTTTTCTGATGACCTAATAGAGAGGATTGATGAGGGTGATGTGTAAATGGGCTTATAAGAGGTGTTTGATCTAGGCCCATTTTACAGGTTTGTTTGGACACAGTAGATGGGGAGAAACTGTTCAATTGACAGAAGGGCCGAGAACTGTTGGAAACTGATTTAAGCTGAATAGCAAAATAACCAAAGGTGACATGAGGAAAACCTTTTGTAATCATCAAGTGGCTAGGAACTGGAATGGATTGCCTGAAAGAGTCATGGAGGCAGATTCAATCTCATGACTTTCAAAAGAGAATTAGATAATTATCTGAAGTAAAAAAAAAATTGCAGGGCTAAGGGAAAAAGGTGGATGAGTGGGATGGGCTGAGTTGCAGAGAACTGGCACAAACATGATGGGCAAATGATTTGTGTTGTCATCATTTTATGATTTTACGAATTCCTAGTTGCATTTTCTGTCTGAAAAATACCTCTTTATATCTAGATTATTGATTGTTAGTTATTTTAAAACCTGAATTGTGTGCATGCTTAATTTTCTTTTTCCGAATAAAATTAGATTTACTTAGCAGAGCTTCATATCTCCTGCAATCATCTTTTTATCCTTCCTTGAATACCTTTCTCACCTCTCCATCCTTTTGTTCACACTATTCCACACGAGCACTGTTGCTTTATAAAGTGGGCTTGTATTCTATGGATAGACCCATATGTTTCGCTTTGGAACTGGACCTCTCATTACACTTCCACTATTGTACCTAAATCTTTTCCTGACACATTATTCAATAATCTACCCTTCAATTTGAAATTTTATTTGCTGTTCTTGTACTACTGTATATCATCTTGCATTTCCAAATTAAATTATTTTTGAATTTTTAATTGTTTCCTTTTTTACTCACCCAGGGATCGCCAACAAATTTAGACATTGGGCAGGATTTTGTGGACACCCTGACACTCGAAGAGTATGCAGGGAACATGTCCCCACAGATATGGGCTACCCCACTTTTAATGTTTGGTGGGGGCTTAATTTGCTAAGGGCGAGACTTCTGCCATCATCTGGGGAGGAAGTCCTGCTTTAAAGAGCTGCTGACCAATCAGATTGCCAACAGCTCTGTAGTCCTAGCATTGCCAGACTCGAGCGGTAGCCACTGCTGGGACTATAGCCAGTCCCCAAAGACAAGGAGGTTGTGAAGTCTGGGGTATCGGCAGGGCCTGGCTGACCCCAGCAAAAAGAGAGAGGGGGTTGGAAGGCTGTGTTTGAGAGGCCAGGGCCAGGGATAAAGGGGGAGATATGGCCTTCAGGAAGGGATGCCTCTGATGGGCACAGGTGACCCACAAAGGAGGTACCCCCATCTTGCCTGATATCATCCAACGCAACTAAAGCTACCAGGCTACCCACGGTGTGGGCCTCCTCCTGCCATAGGAAAAGTAGCAGTGGGGGAGGGATGAGGAACTTAAGTAGCCATTAATTGGCTACTTAGGTACCTCAAAAGCCCAAGGCTATCTGATGCCTCCCCCATCCCCATAAAATGGAAGACAGTTCGGGGACAGAAGAGTAGGCGGCAGGCAGGCCACACACTGCATTTTACAAGCCTCCCTTCTTCAAACCCGCCAAGGGGCAGGGACTGTAAAATTCCACCGATTTTGTTTTTAAAACCTTAATCAATCTTTCTTTCTACAAATATTGTGAACGAGGATAGCCCAGATCTGATCCATGCTGCATTCTGCTTATCATATGCACAATGAAAATTACCTAGGCTTGCAAACTTTAATCTCTTAAATTACAAATGTATAGATGTAGGATTAATATGTTTTAGAATTGTAACTTTTGGTTTATGAGATAATATTCTGCTTCAGGAAACTGATTTTAGATGTGGGCTAGATGAGAGAAAGCATGATCTGGATAGTTTATCTGATAGGCCTGAAGTTTCAGATCAAAGGAGAAACCTTACTGCATTGCTGGAATGGTAGTGAGGGTTATTCACTAGAATTCACCTAGAATTATAGTGGCCTTTCTGAATATCTCTTGAGGAGATGAGCTGTCTGTAGGGATCTCAGGAGAGGGTTTTAAATTAAGGTGTAAACTGGAGTGTTGTAAATTATTCATGTAATAAGATCACAGGCAGGTTTGAAGGCACCTGGTAAACAAAAGTATCCATGTACTTTTCAGATCAAAGGGCAGATTTAATGTTAAAGATAATTAACTTGCTTTTCTATCTGGATACAGCTATGTGTGTCACATTTGAGATTGGTTGTGGGGTAAGGAAGTTTCTTTCTGTTTTGGTATATTTCACCTATATTGGTCAGTCTGTTTTCTGAGTAGCTTGAAGAGGACAGAGAGAGAACCTGCCAGCAGAAAAGACAAGGAGCAGAGGACCATCAGGATCCAGTGTTCCTGATTTGGAGTCATTAATCAAGAATGTGAGTCAGGCTTATGCTCAGGCTGTGGAAATCCAAATTCATCAGGCCTTGAAGTAGGGCTAGAGGATTCACCTAGTTGGATGCTAGTGGGAGAACACCTCGAACCCACTCACTTAAGAAGATAACTGAGAAACTAAGGATAATTAAGGTGAATTCCTGGGAGCTAACCCTAACCCTAACCCTAACCCTAACCACACTTTGGTTTGGTTCCAGGGAATTGAATAACTTCAATTAACTAACGTGGAAAGTAAGTTCTCAGATGAAAATAACTGCAACGGGGAAAGTTCTGATGGAATTCCGGCTTAAAGTAGAAGTGGTTATGTGATTTATAGTTAAGTTAATAGCACTTGCTCTTTTCTTTTGTCAGTAAAAATTTTTATCTTTAAAGTGTAAAATCTTGTTGCATAGTCTTTTCGGTAATAACTGGTAATTCGACTTTCTTTTTCAACGTACCAGTACCAAGATTGTAACACTTATTTTGCCAGCATATTATCAAGTAGTGTCAAATGGGTTCAATGCTTGCAATTCTGTCTCTTGGTTAGAATGTTATGAATTCAAACCTCATTTCAGGCACTTGAGCATGTCATCTAGGCTTATTATCACATAAAGTGACAACACTTTAAAAGTAATTAATTGGTTGGGAAGCACTTTGAGTCATTCTGAATATATGAAAGGCAGTGTATAAATGCAAGTTCATTCTTTTTTTCCACGTTACTCAGATGTGCCACTTGTGAGGGCCATTATCAATCACTTTAACAAAAAGTGAAGATGCTAACGTTCAATTCCTCAAGGAATTCAGATGAATGTATTTGTTACAGCATACCTTTAACATATACAAACTGGCAAGTAAATATTGTCTCATGCTAAATTGTTTATTTTATAATTCTCAATGGGTGGTTGCTACTTAGCTATTAGTTTTGTCTCAGTGGTACGTAGTTGCCTCTGTGGGTTGAAAGCCATTCCAGAGATTTGAACACATAAGCTAAACTGTTAATTTTGTGAGGGAGTTCTGCAGCATTAGAAATGCTTTATTTTGGATGTAACATTAAACTAAGGCCTCATCTGCCCTCTCAGTTGGACATAAAACAACTTTTGCCACTATTCAAGGTAGAAAAAGGGAGCTCTCCTAATGTGATTTGTGATGAAATTTATCCTACAACTAGCATCACAAAAACAGATATCTGACCATTTATCTCTGCTGTTTGTGTGTTGTTGCTAAGTGCAAATTGATTGCTCTTTTCCCCACATTACAAAAGTAACTGCACTTTAAAAGTACTCTAAAAGTTCAAAGAGCTTTGGGAGGCCCTAGAATGTGAAAGGCATTATAAAAATATATTTTTCTCCCTTTTGTCTGTTGTTCTGTTTCAGAGCTATTTTTCTAAAATAACAGAACATTACTTGTTCTAGGAATCTGATGTCCTTGTACACTTAATGATTTGTGAAACACTTCAGCCATGGCTAAATAACTATCCTCATTTCCTTAAGAATTCTCAGAGGCATTTCATGATTCCCTATTTCCTAGTATGTGTCCTCCAGCACCTCACTCAAATTCTTCACATGCAAATCCAGATTATGGCTATCAGCAGACTATTTTATCAATGGAGGTATTTAAATTGAACCTGAACCTGAACCTGACCTCTTATGCAGGCTCAAGTACTTTTCCAACCAGGGTCACCTTGATTAGCCATGGATGTTATACTGGAATAGCATTCCCATTTCTCACATAGCCTATGCTATGTGACATATCTGAATTAGATTTCTAAATATAATTGTTAGCAAACCATTATAGTTTTGTTTCAACTCCTCTCTGTGTGATTTAGGAGCACTAGATTGAGATTTCCAAACGTATTTCATTTAGGATTCTTTAAAACCTGACAGCTCTATGCTAGTGCTCTACATTGATCTAGGTCACTTTGACATCCTGCCTTGAGTGTTAAATGTTAGATTTTAAGGATTACAACAATACCTGAAACAAGTAACGCTTACAACAAGAAAAATAGAAGTAGATTCATGGAATCTTGAAGCACAAAAGGGGGCCATTCAGCCTGGCATGGATGTGTTGGCTTTTTGAAAGTACTGCCCAATTTCATCCCACATCCCAGCTTTCTCCCCATAACCCTGCAAAGTTATTCTCTTCAAATACATGTCCCACTGCCTTTTGAAAGTTCCTATGGGATCTGATACAACCACCCATCCAGATCATCACAACATTCTGTGAAATGATTTCTCCTTGTATCCCTCTGGTACTCTTAATTATTTTAAATCTAAGACCTTTGGTTATCAACCCACTTGCGAAAAGAAACAATTCCTTCTGCTGCCCAAGTTGGTGGTAGAGGCAGAAACATTAAACTCTTTTAAAAAGTACCTGGATCTGCACCTAAAGTGCTGTAAGCTGCAGGACTATGGGCCGGGTGCAGGAAGGTGGGATTAGAAAAGGCACCTGGGTGTTCTCGGGCTGGCATGGACAAGATGGGCCGAATGGCCTCCTCCTGTGCTGTAACTTTTCTGTGGTTCTTGTTGCCCTATCAAAACCCCTCCTAATGTTGAAATGAGGCCTTCCCTTAACTTTCTTTGCTCTGAGGAGATCAACCCCAGTTTCTCCAATCTGTCTGGATAATTGAAATCCTTCATCCATGGAATCATTCTGGCAAACCTTCTCTGTACCCTCTCCAAGGCCTTGCCATCCTTTATGGAGCTCAGAATTGTACAGAATTTTCCAGCTGAGGTCTAACCAGTAATCTGTAAAGGTTTAGCATGAATTCCTTCATTTTGTGTTCAATATCCCTTTTTACAAAGTCAAATATCTAATTTTAACTAAGATAAAAGCAAAATACTTCAGATGCTGAAAATCTGAAATAATAACAGAAAATGCTGGAAGAACTCAGCAGCTCTGACAGTATCTGTGCAGAGAGAAACAGAGGTGACGTTTCAAGGTTGTATGACCCTTCTTCAGAGCAAAATCCCATTTTAACTGTCTTATCACTTGCCCTGCCACCTTGGAGGATTAGTGAATGCGTTTCCCGCAGGTCCCTTTGCTGTTGGAGCCCCTCAAAATAGTACCATTTAGATTATACTTTCTCTGCTTGGTGTTTCTACCAATGTGCCTCAATTCACACTTATCTAAATGAAATTACATCTGCCATGTGTCTATCCATTTCATCAGTCTATGTCCTCCTGAAGTCTTTTACTATCCTGCTTACTATTTACCACACTGCAAGTTTTGTGTTATCCACAAATTTCAAAATTATACTCGCTGTAACCAAGTCCAGGTCATTTATATATCACTAGAAAAGTAATGCCCACTAATAGTGACCACTGGGAGACCACACTGCATACTGCTCTCCAGTCAGAAAAATATCCATTTACCCCTACACTTTGTCTCTTATCCCTTAGCCAGTTATACCTAAACTACCATTGTCCCTATAATACCATGGGTTTCTATTATTTTCATACAAGTCTGTTGTGTAGTACTTTATCAAATGCCTTTTGAAAATCCTTTTTATAGGAATATGGCTGGTTTGTACCTGAAGTACGGGTAGTTCAGCTATGAGGTGGGGTGGGAAGGAGGAAGATTGGGAAAGCAATATCGATAGGGAATTCTATGTTAGGGAACATTCGGGCATTTTTATGGCTGCAATATGATTCTAGGATGGTACATTGCCTCCCTGCCTGAGCCCAGGAAAGCACTGAGCAACAGCAGAACATTCTGAGTGGGGATGGTGAACAGCCAGAGGTTATGGTCCACGTCAATATCAACAATATGTGTAGAAAGAGGGATGAGATCCTGTTGGCAGAGTTTAGGGAGCTAGGAGCAAGACTGAAAAGAAGAACCTCAAAGGTAGTAATCTCATGAAGGAGGAATATGATGAGATCTAACTCAGGTTTACGATGCATGTATGTAAAAGACAAAGCTTGGTAAATAAGTTTGCTGAGAAGCAGGTGTAGATTGAAATATGGGAATGTTTCACATGGAAATAAGATGTTGTGGCAATAATGGATATCTGGCTCAAAAAAGGAAAGTACTGGGTACTAAATATTCCTGAATACAAAATGTACAGGAAAAATAGGGAAGGAAAGAAAGGAGGAGGGGTGACAGTATTGATTAAGGAGTGTCAGAGAGAGAGGATGTCCTGGAGGGATCAAGTGAAGAATCTAATTGGCTCGAGTTCAGAAACAATTGGTGTGACATTACACCATTGGGTGTATTCTTCAGGCTGCAAATTGCTAAGAAAGATATAGACGAACAAATTTGCAAGGAAATTACAGCGAAGTGCAAAAATAATAGAGAGTGATAGGGTAGAGTAAAAATGCTTAATTGGAGGAGGGCCAACTTCTGTAGGTTGAGAACTGATACGACACAGGGAAACTGGAATCAGAATTTGGCAGGAAGAAGATGTGACCAAAGTCATATTGAAAGAGGAGGTAGTTGTGAAAGTAGATGAGCTAAAAATTGATAAAGTGGAAGTATGAGAAAGGCTGGCCATTGTTACAATCCCAGCTGATGTTATTACTGGACAAGTCAGATTCCAGGGGGGAACATGGCTTGATAGATCCTAACTTTATTTTCAAACCATGGAGAAAAGTTACTAAACAAATTCACAGGAGTCTGCTGATGAACTTTTAACACAAAGAATAAAACAAGAAAAATGAATGATATTACACCAGCAAAAAAGGTTGGAAAGATCTCAATACAAGCACAAGAAAATAATTCAAATATTCAGAATTCCTTCACCCCAGCTAGATCTTTACAGAACACAAATTTGGAAAGTTAAAATAATTTACTATATCTTTCTTACACTGTAATATTTAGGGTTAGTATGCAGTACATGTGAACCAACTGGCGAGTTGTGGTCAGACACACCACACTCCAAAGTAAATGACAGATGCGACAAGAGCAGATCCCATGGATTTCTCAACAGCCCGTCCAGACACTTGTCACATCCTGAGCCAACCGGTCTTACTGAAACTCTGTCTTTCTCACTTGGTTTCCAATCTCCACATTTGAAGAACTCACCTTGAAATTCTCTACAAACATTGCTTCCACCCGGAAATCTTCAACAAGGATCCACCTCTGGGGTTTCAACCTTGCCTACCGAGATTCACCTTCCAAGCACACTTTCAAATCTTTGGCCATGCCAAGCAGAACACCAATGCTCCGAAAGTTTTGCCCTTACGGCCCACAGCACAGAATCACCAACCATCGGCTACCATCTCAGATCATTAGAGTGTAGTGGAGGCAGATTCAATTATGCCTTTTAAAGGAAATTGAATAAGCATGTGAAGGAAAAATATTATCAGGGTTATGGGGAAGGGTGGAGAAGTGGGCCCAGCTAAATTGCACTTGCAGAGAGCTGGCACGGATTCGACAGGCTCAATGGCTCCTTGCCCTGCAGTAAGCATTCAATGATTCTACAGGCAGGATTTTGCCTTTTGTGTCAGGGTCAAATGGGGGTCACAACCCTGCACTGTTTGAGAAGCAATCACCCTGCAGTGATTTTCCCCAAATTGGCCAGATGGTGGGCTTGCTGACCAATTAAGAACAGTGAGCAGGTTCTCGAAGCTGGAGGACCAACAATAGTCTCCCCAACATGGAAGGAGATAAAGTTTATAGCTCAGGTGAGAGAGAGCAAGAGAGAGGGTGCCTCGATTTTGAGATGCTCTCTTTCCAATATTCATACTTTTAAATTTAAAAACATCATCAGTTGGAGCGGGAACCCCTGAGCTGAGGCCAGGCAGGGGGTAAGAGCCCCAGTGCCTGCATGGAGTGCTGGCCTACCATCAGGAAACTACCT
Organism: Carcharodon carcharias; assembly: GCF_017639515.1. Classification (NCBI taxonomy): domain Eukaryota; kingdom Metazoa; phylum Chordata; class Chondrichthyes; order Lamniformes; family Lamnidae; genus Carcharodon; species Carcharodon carcharias. The sequence goes on along the minus strand of NC_054477.1, from coordinate 60,970,144 downwards.
CCAGGCATCTGGCCTAGTCCCCGATGCCTTAAGGAGCTCCAGTAGACCTCTGACAATAGGCCTTAAGTGGCCATTTTAGCTCCTTAATTGGCTACCTGCCACTTGTGGGCAGGTAGTTTTGCCGACCTCCATTCCACCACCTGGATAAAGGCCTGGGGTAGGGAGATTGTACTGATGCACTGGCCAGCAGCACAAATTTTCACACCACTCACCTCTGTACCTGCCCCTATTGGGGATGGAAATTCTGTCCAATAATTCAAAACATTTCCACCTTGAAGGCCTACTATTGATAATTTACTGTTTACATGACTCCATTCTTAATTTCCAATCCACATGAGCTAGATCCCTTTTCAAATCGCTGAAATTGGCTCTTTCCAAGTTAAGTATTTTCATCTTTAATTTTTCTTTGACCCTTTTCATAACTACTTTAAATCTAATTTCATTATGATCACTCTTTCCCAGATATTCTCCCACCGCAGCATATGCCACGTGTCTTACGTTTTCCTCAGAACTAGATCCAGCACTACTTTCTTCCTTGTTGAGTTAAAAACTCATTGATTAAAAAATAAGTTTTCCTGCATTCAATTGAGGAATTCTTCACCCTCCTTGTCCTGTGTTCTATTCCCCCGCACCTCCCACCACCACCCCCTGCCCACCCTGTGTCTATATTAGGGCACTTGACATTTCCTGCATTTACTACTGATTAATTTTGCATTAATTGAAATTTACTTATAGATTTATTCTATTTCCTTCTCACTATTCAAGGATCTATAGTAAACATTCAACAACATAAGAACTCCTTTTCTGATCTTTTACTCTAAATAAATAATTCAGTCTTTGAACCTTCTAATCTATTGTCCCTCTATAGAGCTGTAATATCAGCCCTGATTAATACTGCCAGCCCCCAATCCCTCTTGTCTTTTTTTCCCTTCCCTATCCATCCTGAATACATCATAGCCAGAAGTACTTAGTTCCCTTTATTCTCCATTTTTAAATTAGGTCTTTGTCAGAGCCACTAAATCTCTCTGTCTTCAGCTACCAAGCCCTGAGAGGGCATTGATGACCATGGAACTCCATGTTAATCTTGTTCTGGAGATGTGGATCATCTCCATTGATGGTGCATTCATCCAGTTTGTTAGTCTCTTTAGAATTGTCATTCTTTGTCTACCTCAATCTATTTTACCATCAATTTTTCCCATCAGCCTCAGACTTACTATATTATGGTTTCTTATTAATTCCCCAAAAAATGCCAACTGCCTCTTCCTGATCTTGGTCAGCAGGGTCCTTTTGGTCTCAGAAGTTCTCAGCACCTCTTCATTGGTGGTGTGGCTTTTCCAAGATATCTTCATTTTTTTTCCTCAAAAACCACAACTTGCAGCCTCATTTTTTCTCCGCATTGCTTCAGTGATAGTCCAACACTCACTTCTGTCAAAATTGGTGTGATGTAGTATTCCAGAACAGCTTTGTTTTCATAATGACTGTTTGAAGTAGTTGAGGGGTTTGGAATGAACTGTTATAGCTGCAACATTAAGTGGGTGAGATTTAGAACAGAGAGCAAGGGAAACTTCTTCACACAGAGAGATGTGCGGGATTCAGTTGCAGAGTTAGTGGATGAGATAGAAGCCATGTCAACATTCAGGATTAAATTGGATAGGTGGGCCAAGGAAAAGGGACTAAAGAGATATGGAAACAGAGAATGCAAATGCACTGTTTGCTTGGATGGAGGTTAAACATTGAGATGAACTCGAACCAAATGGCTTGTTTTGTGTTGTAACTTCTGTATTTCAAGACTCTGTTACTGAATTTTATTTTTGTTTAAAATTCATTTGGGTAAAAAAAGACTTTAATATTTAAATTTATTGTTGTTTTACTTATTAAGAAGAGAGTTGGGTTCAACTAAATGCATTCATGATTACCATTGATTTTCATGGGCCTACATCTTTACATACGAAATAGGAGCAGAAGTTGGCCATTCGGCCCCTTGAGCCTGCTCTGTCATTCATTAAGATCATGGCTGATCTGTTTGTGTTTGGAATTACACATTCCCATCTACCCCTGATAACATTTGATTCTGTTGCCTAACAAGAATCTATCCACCTTAAGAATATTCAGTGACCCCGCCTTTAACCAACTTCTGAGGCAGAGAGTTCCAAAGTTGCACAACCCTCAGAGAAAAAAATTCTCCTCATCTCTGTCCTAAAAGGGCAACACCTAATTTTAAAACAGTGCCTCCCTGGTTCTGGACTCTGATTGTCAAGGCATTGCCCTGAAGAATGAACCAGCAAATGGTTGTCAGTTATTTTGTTTAGCTGCAACAGGCATGATGTGTGTATATATTCCTTCTGTCTGCAAAGAACAGGGTCCTCTGTATTAATATATGTAGCTTCCAGGACACGCAAATGCACCACATTGCGAACCTGACTAACAATCTTAAATTGGTTGTCAGCGTAATTCTTAGCACACTGAGGATTATTTAGCAAATGTTGTCCAATCGCAGAATCACATCTAAAGTTGTGCACTGTGTTTTGAGTTTTGCCAGCAAGGGCTGGTTGGATAGGGCCTGTATCTTTCCTGTCTCAAACAGCGGAAGGGATGTGCTATTTGATATGATCCACCAGTCTTTGGGACGTATGTCCTTCACACCACACTGGCACTGAAATTCATATACCACATAACTCATTTGTGTGATAGGCAGGAAGTCTTTCTGGCTTGACAGCAGCATCCACTTAGTGGCAAATACCACTTGTGTTGCTATTGCATAGTAACAGCGTAAAACAGCTAACTTCACCTGTTGCTCAAATATTTGGGATAGCTTGCCCTTTCAGCATAATCTGAGGTAGACTGGGTACTTTTCAGGACCAAAAATGATTAACCTTATTAGCAAACTCGTGAATAGGGCCCTAGCAATTTGCTCACCATGCAAGTTGATGCTGAAATAGGGCACATCAAAGACATTTTGAAAGATTATGGCTACCCTGATCAGATCATTTTGTGCTGTATAACATGCAAACTGATGAACGTACCTAAGGCCATTACTTGGGACGTGGGCTGTTAGAGGTGCATTTTAAAACAGCAATCCTGACTACTGCTGATTTAAAAGCTTTTTTAAACTCGTTCTTGCCAAGAACTTAAGTTTTTTTAGCTCACCCCTGCTAGGTCTTCTGACGCTGTACTCTCTAAGTATTGAAGCTGGACTTCCATGGGAATCAATGGAATCTTCTGCTGCAGTGTGGAGTTTAATTTCTGCCTTCTCCTTTCAATCCTGCTTTGGAGCTTTTCTCTGCTAATCTCCTGTGTGCCTTCACTTCTGGTGCTTTTCATCAGGCCAGAATGCTGCTTTTTCCACCTTCCAGGTTTTAAATTTCTTCTCCAGCTCCTGTGAGGCTCTGGTTGTTTCGATAGCTGCCACCATGTTATAAGATATTTTGTGTAGCTTGGTAGGTCTCATGAAGAGATTCTGAGTCTTGTATAGCTTAACAGTAAGTGGTTATTAACTACTCATAACTATGTACATATATACAGTATAAAGTCTAAGCTAGGATCTGTCTCCATGTTTGCCTCTACACACGTCTCTATCCAGTTCAAGACTGCAATCTAGACTTGGGTCATGTGTTCCTTTAAATCACTCTGTAGGCAGCTTTGTACCCATCCCATGTTAACCCTTATACTACAGTTTACCAATTTCACTGCATCTTTTACCCTGACTTTCTTGCATAAGCTCCTACACTGTCACACAGTGTTGAGGAATTGAATACAATGTACTGGGTCATTCACTCCCTTTCTGAAAAACACATATTACTGGATGTATACAATGATTTTTTTTTGGATTAAATAACTGGTCTCTGAATGGTCTTTGATATATTTTCATTTTTTACTTAACAAATAGTTCCATTTCCTAAACGTACATGAAGCAGGCAAGAAGGATCGTAGCTCTTTAAAGCAGAACTAATCTTTTATAGAAAACTAGCCCTTTCACTCATTCATTAACAATTCTGTCTCTGAAGATGCCTGAGCTGCCTTGCAGGGCTTCAAGCTACTGAATGTAGCCTATATTTGAAGTCTCCTTTAGTACTATTAAGATAGAAAGATCTATAGAAAGACATAACTGAATATGACTCTTTCCTGTGTAATGCCTTGCTTCCAGGGTTGTAAAATTCTGTTTTCTGGCTGCCCTACAGCAGGATATCTGTTAGCTTTAGAATCACAGAATAATACAGCACAGAAGGACGCATTCTTTCTGTACCAGTTTTTCGAGGAACTACCTATTAGTCCGACCTGCCTGCTCCTTTCCTATGAGTTTTCAAATATTTCCTTTTTAATCATTTACCCAATTCCCCTTTGAAGTTATAAAAATCTCCTTCCTCCACCCTTTCAAGCAGTGCATTCCATATTATAACTACCTGCAGAAACAAAGTCCTCATCTTCCCTCTGAGTCTTTCAGTAATTACCTTAGAGTTGTGTCTTCTAATTATTGATCCCCATGCTAATGGAAACAGCTTTCTCATACTTAGTCCATCAACATCTGTCATCATTTAGATTACCTCTAATAAATCTTTCCTTAACGCTCTCAGTGTTAATGAAAACAATGCCAATTCTCTAGTCTTTCACATAACTGAAGTCCGTCACCTATGGTCCAATTCTGCACCCTCTCCAAGGCCTTGATATCCTTCCTAAATGATTGATCACAAGAGTGCAGCTGGTGTGTAAAGGTTTAACAAACCTTCCTTGCATTTATGCTCTTTGTCTTTATTTATAAAACCAAGGATCCCATATACTTTTTAACATCTTTATCAACTTGTCCCGCCACCTTCAAGGATTGATACATGTGAAATAGGTCTCTCTGTTCCTCTCTGCAACTCCTTTGGAAATGTATCATTTAGTTCATTTTACCTCTCCTCATTCTTCCTCCCAAAATGTATCACCTTACACTTTTCTACATTACATCTCTGTTTTGTTCACCTGTTTCACCAGTTTTTCTATGTCCTCTTGAGATCTGTTGCTATCCCCTTCACCATTTACTATGTCCTCCTCTATACTTAAGAAGAATGTATTTTAATAAATCTTATTTCCCCAGGCTAAAATTCAAAAAAACAATTTTTGGTGAGTGGGAAGATAATATAGAAGGATTTTGTTTAATTTCCCACCTCATATTTTTCCTCTTCTCAATTTTCACTTCAAGCTGAGATGCATTTTCATAGACAGTTGGTGTTCATCCATAACTTTGCACACATCGCTATTGTTCATGTGTAAATATATTGGGGCAATTATTATGAAGTCAATTATCTCCATATGTCCACCCACACAACTTTCCATCAAGGGTTATTGATTGCAAAGCATTCAGAACCAGGAATGGCAGGCAAGTCTGGAAACACCGATGCTAATTTTAGCACTTGCCATGCTTCCCCAGGTAAGGTTACCTCGTTCAGCACAGATAAGGGATTAAGCTGGTACCTCACTAGACTATGTAGTTCAAGAACACATTAGTTGGTGGGATAGTTCCCTAATCGCTAAACAGAAACATCACTTTAAAGCATCCTGCTACATTTAATTTACCGTCACTTCAGGCCTGTTTTTTTCTTCCATTAAGGCAATGTCATATAAAATGCAAAATTACTTAATCAGCAACAAAAGCAGTTTGGGATGTCTTAAGGATGTAAAAGGTGCACGTTTGTTCCTAATGAGTTATGCTGACAAACAAATAAAAGACACTATATTAACAAAAAAAAGTAATTTGAAAAAGTTTGCCGTTTGGGGTGACTGGCAATATGGGTGTATGAGGATTAGATTTACTGTTAGAAGTGTTGTATATTACTGCTGCCTCTCTGCTGCCCTCTCTGCTGGGGAGGTGTAAATAAAGTTGGTTCAACAATGCAGTGAGTCCACAGGTGGAATTTTCCTCTCCTGTTTGCAGCGGGCATGCTCGGTGGTGTGAGTGGAAAATATCATAAGGTGGCCCACATTGGATTTCCCAGTGACGTGATTCCAGGAGATGAAGGTCTCCTCCCCCGTCAGTGGCAGGCTGCGGTTCCGCAGCCAATGTTGGGAATTTAATTTTAATTCATTTGCATCCTATTATTGTGCTCGCGTGACGGAATCACCCCTCAAAGTCAAATTTAATTCCCAAGTCGGCGTGACGTCAGAACAGCGTGATTTACGACTGCCTTTAAAAGGTGTGCACCTGGTGAGCTGAGCCTCGAGGGAAATTTGGAGGTGAGTGCACACAACTTTGCGCAGCACTCATGAGAATCACCCATAGGACATGAGGAAGAGGCATCGTGCATTCAGGGTGGGACACAGGCAAGCTGCATTTTCCTGGCTGGCTTTCAGTGTAGTGCCGGGGCAAGGGCTCCAGTGCGTGTGAGGCCACTGGGCACAAGGCAGCACAGACAGATGGAAGTACACATGCACATGTTTGGGGCACGGGAGGGTGAGGAAAGTGGCCACACACTTGGAAAAGCTTGTCAAAAGTGAGCATTCTTCCGTAGCTGGGACCATTCAGCAGCAGCTCCATTGACATGCTTGAAGTCGGGCCTCTGAAGATTTTCTACCCACTCAAGCAATGCAAAAGCATGAAAGTGCCGCCAAATGCTCCAGAGCCTATCACCCATTGGGCACAGACTGCAAATTAATGTGCATTTTAGGGGGCAGCAGAACTGGATGACTGGGCAAGTTGTAGAATCACCTTGCAAAAGGTGGGCATGGAACAGTCACTAATGGAGATGCTCAGAGCCTCTTGCAATGTCTTTATTCAGGTTTGCAGACACAGAGAGAATGATGGAACTCTGTGATGCCTGCCCATGACATTCTGGCAGCAATGACAGGCACCATCAAGGTGCAGGAATCAGTAATGTGTCCAGTGAGTGTGAAGCCAGACCATCACTTTGTTCTGAAGGTTACACAATGCACAGGGAAGAGACCCTGGACTGAGTCACTTGTCTACATCTTGTGCAGGAACCAAGGTTTCTCATCTGACACGAACACGGCTCATCGTAACAAGGAGCCATAGACAAGGAGACATTCTTGGGAGTTTATTTACAATAGTGAACATTATGTACAAGTGATTAACACTCGTGCTCATGCTGTGCAATTATGTCTTCTCAACCTTCACATCCCTTGGTGCTCCCCCGACATCCACAGCAGAGGTGGACGCAGACTGCTGACTGCTCAGCCCTGTCTGTGGTGATTTTGGCTGGTGTCCTCTGCAGGGTCGAGACCTGGAGGGCCCCGACCTGTTTTCAGGGTCTTGCTGTGTGGCACTGGCACCCTCCTTGATCTGCAGAGCTGGAGCTGTTGGGATCACAGGAAGAGGGGAATTTGATGCACTGGAGTCACCTGGGTGGATGGCCCCGGGGTGTGCACCTACTGATCCTCCACCCTATGGGTGCCCGAGGGCCCCTGGCTGACTCCTTGAGAGGAAGGGACAGCTGGAATGAGTTTGAGATGCCCTGTCCCTTCTCACGTTGACCCTGAAGAATGTCAGCAAGTGACTCAGCAGTGGAGTGCAGCTCCTGCAGCAGTGCAGAACCAATGACCTGGACCAAGTCTCCATGGTGGTCGCCATCCTACCAGTGTTGACCTCCCTGCATTGCTATGCTGGTGCTATCACCTCAGTCTGAAGGTGGATAGAATCCTCTATCGTGCCTTGCAATTTGAGGAGTGCAGCAGACACCCCTTCCTGATGCACCCGAATTTGTCTTTGCAGCTCCAGCAACTAAGGTATGATCGAGTCCAGAGGCTTGTCATCTGACTCGGACTCAGCAGATTCTTGGCCTCCAGCTTTCCTCTGAGTACTGGCACAGAATTTTTACAGTACAGAAGGAGGCCATTCAGCCCACCGTGTCTGCACCAGCCCACCAAATGAGCACAAGAATGAATTCCCCACTGGATTTGTTTAGAAGAAAAAGGTTTAATGACCTTTTTAATTCTTGGTTCTTTATATGCTATCATTCCATCATTTAACACAGTGATATCAAGACATTTTCTGATGACACATGATGTTGGCCATGTTTAAATCTGGCTGGCCTGTTCTCTGGGCCTCTGTGGAAAAATATCAATATCAGCCCAGCGCTTAACAATTGCAGGAATCCAGAGGAGATTACTGGGAAATTAAGACATTACTGGGAATTCATATACAAATTCCACAGCTAGTATGACTGTAGTAATCTGATGTGTAATATACCTTTAAGACAAATATTGTAATGTAAGATCACATGATGTTGATACCCAATAGCAGAGTGGTGCGGGCTACCTCTGTAGAGAAGTCTTGAGTTAGAGTCTGAAGAGTAAAGACAGAGTTTTGAGTTGTAAGCACACAAGTGTAGCTGCCGAGTTCCTTTTGTAAATAAACAGAATGTGTTTCTTCTAAGAACAGCCTACTGATCTTCTCTGTCTAGGTACCAACTCGGTCACCCCGAAACAAGTGTGCATCCCGGATCTTTTAGCCTCTACAAACCAGGGGCACTGGATCCAACAGTGACATGTTCAGTTAACAACAGGATTTCATCATAAAGTAACAGCTTCATGTGGTACAATGGACAGCAGCTTCTCCAACACATGAATTGTTGCTCTACAAACAGTTCATTTATATATCTCCTGCCCCTAGGGAGTGTTTCCCCATGAATGTGGACAGCAAGTTGAAAATCTAAACCATCTCCAGGTTCAGCATTAACACCAACCCACACCTCCCCCATGTCCCGCAACACCTCTCCCCATCAATTTCTTTAAAGAAAACCAACTTTTTTTAATGCAGTTACATGAGGTGAGTGGCACTATGACATCTATTGCCCATCCCTAAAGCTGAGTGGATTGCCAGGCCATTTCAGAGGTCAGGTTCTTTTTCTTTATTCTTTTATGGAATGCGGGTGCCGCTGGCAAGTCCAACACTTACTCCCCATCCCTAATTGCCCTTGAACTGACTGGCTTGTTCGCCCATTTCGAAAGGCAGCTCAAATTCAACCTCATTGCTGTGGCTTTGGGGTCACATGTAGGCCAGGCTGGAAAGGGTGGCAGATTTCCTTCCCTAAAGGACAATAGTGAACCAGATGGGTTTTTAAACAAAGAGCTAAAAACAAAAAACTGCGGATGCTGGAAATCCAAAACAAAAACAGAATTATCTGGAAAAACTCAGCAGGTCTGGCAGCATCGGCGGAGAAGAAAAGAGTTGATGTTTCGAGTCCTCATGACCCTTCAACAGAACTGGGTGAATCCAAGGAGAGGGGTGAAATATAAGCTGGTTTAAGGTGGGGGGGCCAGTGAGAAGTGGAGGGGGGTGGTGTTGTTGTAGGGACAAGCAAGCAGTGATAGGAGCACATAATCAAAAGATGTCACAGACAAAAGAACAAAAGAACACAGAGGTGTTGAAGTTGGTGATATTATCTAAACAAATGTGCTAATTAAGAATGGATGGTAGGGCACTCAAGGTATAGCTCTAGTGGGGGTGGGGGGGCATAAAAGATTTAAAAATAATGGAAATAGGTGGGAAAAGAAACATTGATATAAATTATTGGAAAAAACAAAAGGAAGGGGGAAGAAACAGAAAGGGGGTGGGGATGGCTTGCCCAATACAAACTGGAGGAACAGCACCTCATCTTCCGACTAGGCACTTTACAGCCTTCTGGACTGAATATCGAATTCAACAACTTTAGATCTTGACCTCCCTCCTCCATCCCCACCCCCTTTCTGTTTCTTCCCCCTTCCTTTTGTTTTTTCCAATAATTTATATCAATTTTTCTCTTCCCACCTATTTCCATTATTTTTAAATCTTTTATGCCCCACCCCGACCCCCACTAGAGCTATACCTTGAGTGCCCTACCATCCATTCTTAATTAGCACATTCGTTTAGATAATATCACCAACTTCAACACCTCTGTGTTCTTTTGTTCTTATGTCAGTGACATCTTTCGATTATCTGCTCCTATCACTGCTTGCTTGTCCCTACAACCACACCACCCCCTACAATTCTCACCTCCCTCCCACCTTAAACCAGCTTATATTTCACCCCTCTCCTTGGATTCACTCAGTTCTGTTGAAGGGTCATGAGGACTCGAAACGTCAACTCTTTTCTTCTCCGCCGATGCTGCCAGACCTGCTGAGTTTTTCCAGGTAATTCTGTTTTTGTTTTGGGTTTTTAAGCAATGTGTAATAAGCATCGTAAAGGTTGTAAAGGTATATTACAATTGATGATAGTTATCATCATCACTATTACTGAGACTAGCTTTATATTCCTGTTTTTTTAAATTAATTGATTGAATTTAAATTCCATCAGTGTCCATCACAAGATTTAAACCCAAGTCCCCAGAAACACAAACAACGAGCAGGAGTAGGCCAGCCGGCCCCTCAATCCTGCTCTGCCATTTAATCTGATCATGGCTGATCTCATAGTAACCTCAAATCTGCATCCTGCCTGCCCTCAATAACCTATCATCCCCTTGCTTACCAAGAATCTATCCACGTCTGCTTTAAAAATATTCAACGCCTCTGCTTCCACCGCCTTTTCAGGAAGAGTTCCAAAGACTCATGACCCTCTGAGAGAAAAAATTTCACCTCATCTCCCCCTTATTTTTAAAGAGTGACCCCCTAGTTCTAGACTCTCCCACAAGAGGAAACATGCTCTCCACATCCACCCAGGCACCCTTGGATTTCCCTGCCCCCTGCCTGCTGTGGATCAGGCAGTGCAGCATGCACATCAGATTGTGACCCCAAGGCTAATCTAGGTCTATGTCCCACTGAGGTGTGTATCTCTGTGCTGATGGAGGGTGTGGATGAGCACTGTGATGGTTCTTCAAATGGTGCGAGGCTGGAGTCAATGACCTGGCTTGTGGCCGCTCTTGATTGCTTCCTTGGTGTGCCTGTGAGAGAAAAGAGAGATAATTAATGCATGGCAGGGGACTGTGAATCAGGAGACATCACTCACAGTATGGTTGTCTAATGGATTGGTTGACTGATGGTTGTCTCAGTGCAGAATCCTAACTGGTTGAGTGCCACCGACCTCACCATCAGCACAGGAATGGTCCACATCCTCACCAGCCAGCTGGGTGGCACCACGTTCAAAGGCTGTGAGGACCTTGATGTTGGGTATTCTTCCCCAAGTCTGGAACATCTCCCTCCTGTTGTGGGATAGTTTATCCTGCATCGAGACAGATGGAGAGAGTGTAATCAAGATGCCTGCCAGGCCAGATGAGAAGGATGCCTGGCATGTGTGAGTGGTGCCATGGACAGGATGAGGGCACAATGGGTAAGGGAGATGAGGGTGCTTGTGAGAGAGTGAATGATGATGTCCCTTGAGCTGGCAGTGAGTGAGATCCCTGTGGATGCGTGATGGGTTTGTGAGTGTGTGAGTTGAGAGTGATGAGAAGAATGACTTACCCTGGTGGAATGGAAGAGATCCTTCACCCTCTTGCGGCACTGGCTGGCTGTCCTCTTTTGGAGGGTGTTGGTGCTCACCACCTCTGCTATCACCTCCCATGCTGGATTGATGAGCTTGGTGGCTGGTCTTTGCCCAGAGCAGGGGTAGAGGAGTTTGCACATGCTTCCAATGTACCTAGTAGGCGCCCCAGAGAGGCATCACTAAATTTGGGGTCTACCGTCTTCTTTGCTTTTGGGGCCACCCTGTCGCCTGGAGAGTCCTGGTCTGTAGATCTGAAGTAGGCTGCACTCTGATGCGCTTTAAATTTGGCACCTGGAGCGGATAAGGGCTGAGGTCATGGCCTGGCGGGCAAATCCGAGCCTGCCAACCAGTGATCCAGCGTGTTTCCCGTGCATGCATTATTAATGAGATGGGACGTGCCGGGAAACTGACGATTTGGCGCAAAAAACCCACCATTGCGACAGGAAAAATCACATCATTCATGCCCGCCACTGCACTTGGTGGAATTCTGGGAAAATTCCAGCCCACATGTTCTTTTCTGAGTGCAGCATACAACAGAAAGGTGGCGACGAGAGCCAGATGACCTTTTTTAACGTTTCATTTGTGAAATAAGGACTGGAGAACATTGTTACACACTTTTTGCAACTCTTGGAGTTGATTTTGAGGAACTCTGGGAAGTATGAAAGGTTGCTCCATGTATTCATGTGCAGCACAGTGAGTCACCATGGTACATAATTGAATGAAAAAAATGGCACAAAAGACATATTTGGAGGCAATGGGGGATTTAAACCCTAACAAAGAGGACTTATGAGTAACTATGAACAAAGATTAGATATTTAAATAAAATAGGAGATATGGATAAGGTAAATGTTTTCCTCACCATGTTGGGACCAGATGCTTTTTGATGTAGTTTCTAACTGGTGTTGCCTGCAAGGCCCCAGCACGATGGAATATGCTGAAATTAATTAGATATTGGACTCATATTATGGCATAATTAAGAATAAAATTGCTCTGAGAGGTGTATTCAGTCAAAGGAAGCAGTTGCCAAATGAAAGTGTAGCAGGTTACATTTTGCAGTTAAAGAAACTCTCTCACCATTGTGGTTATGACAAAAACTTACAGAGCAACCTTACAGACGCTTTAGTCGGAGGCCTAGAGAACAATAAAAATCCAAGCCAAGCTTTTGAGTAGAAGCAAAAACTGACATGGAAAGAGGTCTGTACTGAGGCTGCAGCTATGGAAATGGCAGAAAGAGAGAGTTGCAGATTGAAAGGGAGTTTTTTTTTCTGAGCCAGCAGGGGGTGTCCACCAGATTTCAGCAAGACCCAGGCCACAGCAGCCAAGTTCATGGCCTCATAGTCAGAAAACTAGATGCCTACCATTGCCATTGTAGCCACCAACCATCTAAATGTCCCCATTTTCAGTCAAAGAGCTATGCCTGTGAGAAAGTTGGTCATATCCAGATGGCATGCAGGAGTAGAGGAAACAGTAATGCTGCAGGTCGTGGTAAAGCTCCAGATCACAGCCATGCACCAGATCGAGACTATGGTAGATCTAAAGCTAGTTCAGGAGCCTGGAATTCCTCGAATGTGCTTAAGATAGATGTGGAAATGGAAGGTGATGTTATCAAGCAGAAAAATCAAGCATTGTATTCAGTCAGAGAACAAGAAAAACAGCACATGGAAGACAAAAGTAATAGGGCTGAAGATATAATTCCAGTGCCCACAGTAGAAATGAAAGTCTGAGATCCACATCTTACTTTCATCATTGATGTAGCTATAGCAATATCTGTTATCTCAGAAGGAGAGCACGAGAAGTCCCTGACTCACATTCCCTTATACAAGATTGGTGTGAAACTGACTAGTTATTTCAATAAGAATATTGCAGTGATAGTTCAAGTTAGTACTAGGGTGGAATTTGATGATATATCCCATCACTTGTCATTAGTAGTAGCAGGAGAGAACAAAGTCTCCCTGACATTCTGATTTCTTTCTGAGGTTGGGGATATTCCGCTCTCCTCTCTGTCGGTGTGAGTGTTCTTCTCCTGGGTAGCTATAGAACTTTGTCTGACTTCTTCATTCACTTCAGAATCTGCGTAGTAAGCCCAAATTTCTATTGGTTTTCTTTCCAAGAGTATTTATACGCTGCTGTTTCTCCTTTTGATACTCTGGTCTGTCTCAATCCTGTACATAAGACATAAAGACCATAAGATGTAGGAGCAGAAGTAGGCAATTCTGCCCATCAAGTCTTCTCTGCCATTCAATGAGATCATGGCTGTTCTGATAATCCTCAATTCCTCTTACCTACCTTTTCCCCATAACCCTTGATTCCCTTACTGATTAAAAATCTGTCAATCTCAGCTGTGAATATACTTAATGACCCAACCTCTACAGCCCACTGTGGTAAAGAATTTCATAAATTCACTACCCTCTGAAAAAAAAAATTCCTCCTCATCTCTGTCTTAAATGGGCGACCCCTTACTCTGAGATTTTGCCCTCTGGTCCCAGACTCTTCTTTAAGGGAAAACAATCTCTCAGAACCAGGTTCTGTTGAAGGGTCATGAGGACTCGAAATATCAACTCTTTTCTTCTCCACCGATGCTGCCAGACCTGCTGAGTTTTTCCAGGTAATTTTGTTTTTGTTACCTATTTTTATACTCCGTTCCCTTTGAAATAAAGGCCAACATTCCATATGCCTTCCTTATTACCTGCTGAACTTGTATGTTAGCTTTTTGGGATTCATGCACAAGGACCCTCAAATCCCTCTGTGCTGCAGCTTTCTGCAGTCTTTCTCCAATTAAGTAATATTCAGCTCCTCTATTTTTATGCCAGAGTGCATAACCTCACATTTTCCCACATGATATTCCATCTGCCAAGTTTTTGCCCACACACTTAACCTGTCTATATCCCTCTGTAGATTGTCTGTGTCATCATCACCACTTGCCTTCCCACTTATCTTTGTGTCATCCGCAAACTTGGTGATAGTACATTCACTTCCCTCATCCAAGACATTAATATATATTGTAAATAATTGTGGCCCCAGCACTGATCCCTGTGGCACTCCACAAGTTACAGGTTGCCATCCTGAAAATTGTCCTCTTATCCCAACTCTATGTCTTCTTTTCGTTAGCCAATCCTCTTCCATGCTAATATACTACCCCAAATACGACGGGCTCTCATCTTATTAAGTAGCCTTATGTGTGGTACCTTATCGAACAACTTTTGGAAATCCAAATATAATACATCTACTTGTTCCCCTTTATCTATCCTGCTTGTTACCTCCTCAAAGAATTCTAATACATTTTTCAGGCATGATTTCCCTTTCATGAAGCTATGCTGACTCTGCTTGATTAGACTATGTACTTCTAAATGCTCTGCTATTACATCCTTTATAATGGATGCCAAACATTTTCCCAATGACAAATGTTAAACTAACTGGCCTATAGTTACCTGTTTTTGTCTCCCTCCCTTTTTGAATAAGGGTGTAACATTGACAGTTTTCCAATCCTCTGGGACTTTTCCAGAATCTAAGGATTCTTGAAAGATTACTATCAATGCATCCACTATCTCTGCAGCTACTTCCTTTAATATCCTTGGATGCAACTCATCAGGTCCAGGGGACTTATTGGTCTCACCAGAACCCTCCCCCACCCCACACCCCCTCTATTTAGTTTAGAGCCCTCTCTACCTAAAGCCCTAGTTATTTGATACACCAGGACACTGGTCTCAGCACAGTTCAAGTGAAGCCTGTCCCACTGGAACAGCTCCCTTTTACCCCAGTACTGGTGCCAGTGCCCCGTGAAGTGGAACCCATTCCTCCCACACCGACATTTGAGCCACGCATTTAACTCCTTGACTTTATTTGCCCTATGTCCTAAGGAGATGTCCTTAACCCTGGCACCGGGCAGGCAACACAGCCTTCGGGACTCGTGCTCATGGCTGCAGAGAACATTATCTACCTCCCTAATTATACTGTCCCCTACCACTACTAAGTTCCTAGTTCCTCCCCCACTTGAATGGCCCCCGGTACCATGGTGCCGTGGTCAGTTTACTCACCCTCCCTGCAGTCCCTGCTCTTATCCACACAGCTTGCAAGAACTTTGTAACTGTTGGACAGTTGCAGGGGCTGAGGCTCCTTGAGTGCTACCCCCTGAGTCCCCATACCTGCTTCACCTGCAGTCACACCCTCCTGTCCCTGATCACAGACCCAATTTGAATCTGAGGGTTATGACTGCCTTCTGGAGCAATGTGACCGGGTAACTTTTCTTCTCCCTGATTTGGTGCAATGTCTGCAGCCTGGACTCTATCTCCTCAACTCAGATCCAAAGCTACTTGATCTGCAAATATTACTACAAATGCGTTTGCTCTAGATCACCTTGGTGTCCAGCAGTGTCCACATGCTGCAGCAGCAACACATCACCCATTCTAACATCACTACCGTATTTAATTTAATTTATTAATTAATTACTCTAGTATCCCTGCACTTTACACTTGACGAAGCCCCTGCTCTTTACAATTTATTGCAATTAATTTTTTTACACCAGCTGTTTTATCTGCTCCACTGCTCTCGCGCTGTTTTATCTGCTCCCTCCTCTCATGCAGTTTTATCTGCTCTGCTACTCTCACGCTATTTTATCTACTCAGCCTCCCTCGTGTTGTTTTATCTACTCAGCCTCCCTCGTGCTGTTTTATCTACTCAGCCTCCCTCGTGTTGTTTTATCTGCTCCACCACTCTTGTCCTGTTTTATCTGCTCCCTCCTCTTGCACTGTTTTATTTGCTCCACCACTCTTGCGCTGTTTTATCTGCTCTGCCTCTCTCATGCTGTTTTATCTGCTCCGCTGCTCTCACGCTGTTTTATCTGCTCCCTCCTCTCATGCTGTTTTATCTGCTCCGCCACTCTCGCGCTATTTTATCTACTCAGCCTCCCTCGTGTTGTTTTATCTACTCAGCCTCCCTCGTGCTGTTTTATCTACTCAGCCTCCCTCGTGTTGTTTTATCTACTCAGCCTCCCTCATGCTGTTTTATCTGCTCCACCGCTCTTGCCCTGTTTTATCTGCTCCCTCCTCTTGCACTGTTTTATTTGCTCCGCCACTCTTGCGCTGTTTTATCTGCTCTGCCTATCTTGTGCAGTTTTATCTGTTCTGCCTCTCTTGTGCTGTTTTATCTGCTCTGCTGCTCTCACACTGTTTATCTGCTCCCTCCTCTCGCGCTGTTTTATCTGCTTTGCCCCTCTTGAGCTGTTTTATCTGCTCTGGCTCTCTCGCACTGTTTTATCTGCTATCTGCTCTGCCTCTCTTGCGCTGTTTTATCTGCTCTGGCTCTCTCGCACTGTTTTATCTGCTATCTGCTCTGCCTCTCTTGCGCTGTTTTATCTGCTTCCTCCTCTCATGCTGTTTTATCTGCTTTGCCTCTCTCGCGCTGTTTTATCTGCTCTGTCTCTCTCACACTGGTTTATCTACTATCTGCTCTGTCTCTCTTGTGCTGTTTTATCTGCTCCCTTCTCTCATGCTGTTTTATCTGCTCTGCCTCTCGCGCTGTTTTATCTGTTCTGCCTCTCTCACACTGGTTTATCTACTATCTGCTCTGTCTCTCTTGTGCTGTTTTATCTGCTCCCTCCTCTCATGCTGTTTTATCTGCTCTGCCTCTCTCACACTGGTTTATCTACTATCTGCTCTGTCTATCTTGTGCTGTTTTATCTGCTCCCTTCTCTCGTGCTGTTTTATCTGCTCTGCCTCTCTCACACTGGTTTATCTACTATCTGCTCTGTCTCTCTTGTGCTGTTTTATCTGCTCCCTCCTCTCATGCTGTTTTATCTGCTCTGCCTCTCGCGCTGTTTTATCTGTTCTGCCTCTCTCGCTGTTTATCTGTTCCCTTCTCTCGCGCTGTTTTATCTGCTCTGCCTATCTCACGCAGTTTTATCTGTTCTGCCTCTCTTGTGCTGTTTTATCTGCTCTGCTGCTCTCACACTGTTTATCTGCTCCCTCCTGTCGCACTGTTTTATCTGCTTTGCCTCTCTTGCACTGTTTTATCTGCTCTGCCTCTCTCGTACTGTTTTATCTGTTGTCTGCTCTGCCTCTCTTGCGCTGTTTTATCTGCTCCCTCCTCTCATGCTGTTTTATCTGCTCTGCCTCTCTCGCACTGTTTTATCTGCTCCCTCCTCTCATGCTGTTTTATCTGCTTTGCCTCTCTCGCGCTGTTTTATCTGCTCTGCCTCTCTCACACTGGTTTATCGGCTATCTGCTCTGCTTCTCTTGTGCTGTTTTATCTGCTCCCTCCTCTCATGCTGTTTTATCTGCTCTGCCTCTTGCGCTGTTTTATCTGCTCTGCCTCTCGCACTGTTTTATCTGTTCTGCCTCTCTCTCTGTTTTATCTGCTCTGCCTCTCGCGCTGTTTTATCTGCTCTGCCTCTCTTACGCTGTTTTATCTGCTCCTTCCTCTCATGCTGTTTTATCTGCTCCCTCCTCTCATGCTGTTTTATCTGCTCCCTCCTTTCACACTGTTTTATCTGCTCCGCTGCTCTCATGCTGTTTAACTGCTCTGCTGCACTTATGCTGTTTTATCTGCTCCCTCCTCTCACGCTGTTTTAAATGCTCCATCACTCTCGCGTTGTTTATCTGCTTCCTCAGCCTCGCGCTGTTTTTGCTTGCTGTACGATCTTGGTTATAGTGTTTTTTCGATGATTGTGCCTTCTCTCTGTTGGTCTGGTACCTATTCTCTCTCCCCAGGCTTCAGCACAGGTAACTCCTGTGCTCTGTGCTTGTGATTAAAGTTAACAGCCTGTCTCCATTCGCTCGAGGATAATGAGGTGAACTGGTTACAAGACCGAATCCATATTTCTTTGCAAAATTTTGGAATAACTCATTAACAAATTGCTCCCATTGTCTGACACTACAATGTCTGGAATGCCATGTATTACATAAATTCTCTTCAGTGATTAAATAACTGCTTCCGCGGTGATGCTTTGCAATCTATTTACTTCAATTCACCTTGAGTAGTGATCAATGACAACAAGGAATGTTTTCCTCTTAAAATCAATTAAGTCCATTCTCAGGCACTCCCACCGCCTTGATGGAAAAGTAGATGGTAATGGTGGTTCTTTTGCTCTTGGTTGTTTAATGCACAAATAAGACAATTAGAAATTGTTTCTTCTATAGAACTAGTAAGGACTGGGCACCAGACTGATTGCTAGGTTCTTGCATGACATTTTGTTATCCCTAAGTGAAAGCCTTTGAAGAATATCAAGCTGAAGTGCTCCTTGTATGACAATTCTCTTATTGAAGACTAATACATCATCGATGACTGTGAGGTGCTTGTGCTGTTCAAAGTATTGGTGCACCAATTGCTGGGATATAGTAGATTACAGGGGGTATAGTCTGGCCATTGATCCAGACAATATTCTTTAACCTGGAGACATTCTTCATCTTGCTGCTGTGCTTATTTTATTTCATGAATCTTTTTTGCAGTAGCTGGTAAGTGTCAAGTAATTAGGGATGTATATGCTTTCACCTCCTCAATGAAGTGTAACTCCTCTTGTTTGGTTCCTTCTGGTGGTATTTGATACTTCTTTTGAACATACTCTGCCATGGAGTCATATCTCATTAATCTTAACCTGAACCGCTGGATTCTGGGCAGGATCTTTGTAATTTCTTTCATGTTCAGAAGAGTAATTAGTGGCTTATGGTTTGTTTCAATCTTGAACTGCAACCTCATAACATAGTCTGAGAATTTTCTACATGCCCACACTGTTGCCAAAGCTTCTTTCTTGATTGTGGCATATCTGGGTTCTGTATCTGATACTGACCTTGAGGCATAGTAAATTGGTCTTCATTTGCCATTTCTCTGCATTTGAAATAGGACTGCTTCATGCTCTCGTCGGGACTTGGAAAAATTTATTAATTTTGCTTCCAATCTCCAACCCTCCATCATTTTCACATGGTCCATCTCTGACATTTCCCTTCCCTTCCTTGACCTCTCTGTCTCAATCTCTGGTGATAGACTGTCCACCAATATCCATTACAAACCCACCGACTCCCACAGCTATCTCGACTACAGCTCCTCACACCCCGCTTCCTGTAAGTACTCCATCCCATTCTCTCAGTTCCTTTGCCTCCGTCGCATCTGTTCCAATGATGCTACCTTCAAAAACAGTTCCTCTGACATGTCCTCCTTCTTCCTTAACCGAGGTTTTCCACCCACGGTCGTTGACAGGGCCCTTAACCGTGTCCGGCCCATCTCCCGTGCATCCGCCCTCACGCCTTCTCCTCCCTCCCAGAAACATGATAGGGTCCCCCTTGTCCTCACTTACCACCCCACCAGCCTCTGCATTCAAAGGATCATCCTCCGCCATTTCCGCCAACTCCAGCATGATGCCACCACCAAACACATCTTCCCTTCACCCACCCCTATCGGCATTCCGTAGGGATTGCTCCCTCCGGGACACCCTGGCCCACTCTTCCATCACCTCCTACACCTCAACCCCCTCCTATGGCACCACCCCATGCCCACGCAAAAGATGCAACACCTGCCCCTTCACTTCCTCTCTCCTCACCGTCCAAGGACCCAAACACTCCTTTCAAGTGAAGCAGCATTTCACTTGCATTTCCCCCAACTTAGTCTACTGCATTCGTTGCTCCCAATGTGGTCTCCTCTACATTGGAGAGACCAAACGTAAACTGGGCGACCGCTTTGCAGAACACCTGCGGTCTGTCCGCAAGAATGACCCAAACCTCCCTGTCGCTTGCCATTTTAACACTCCACCCTGCTCTCTTGCCCACATGTCTGTCCTTGGCTTGCTGCATTGTTCCAGTGAAGCCCAACGCAAACTGGAGGAACAGCACCTCATCTTCCGACTAGGCACTTTACAGCCTTCTGGACTGAATATTGAATTCAACAACTTTAGGTCATGAGCTCCCTCCGCCATCCCCACCCCTTTCTGTTTCCCCCTTCCTTTTTTTTCCAATAAATTATAAAAATTTTCCTTTTCCCATCTATTTCCATTATTTTTAAAAAAGGAAAGAAAAAGGGAAAAAAAAAAAATTTTAAATCTCTTATGCTCTCCCCACCCCCACTGGAGCTATACCTTGAGTGCCCTACCATCCATTCTTAATTAGCACATTCGTTTAGATAATATCACCAACTTTAACTTTAACACCTGTGTGTTCTTTTGTACTATTGTTGTTGACATCTTTTGATGATCTGTTTCTATCACTGCTTGTTTGTCCCTACAACCACACCCCCACTCCACTTCTCTCTCTCTCTCTCTCCGCCCCCCACACACACACCTTAAACCAGCTTATATTTCAACTCTTCCTTGGACTTGAACTCAAGTTCTGTCGAAGAGTCATGAGGACTTGAAACGTCAACTCTTTTCTTCTCCACCGATGCTGCCAGACCTGCTGAGTTTTTCCAGGTAATTCTGTTTTTGTTTCTGCTTCCAAACTTGTTGATAATGCATCTGCTATAACTATAGTCAGTAGCTCTGGGTTGAATGTGCCAAAATTTTGGAGGAGATTAAATGTTTAATCTTTACAAAAGCATTTTGCTGGTACATGTTCCAACACAATGTTGACCCTGTCTCAACAACTGTCTCAGCCAAATTTGGTAGGAACTTGTAGCAGAGAAAGCTGATGATTATGAGTTAGTTCATAGAGCTAAACCTTCTGTCATCACTCTTTTAAAACAGAGAAGGGTAGAAAGTAGGAAGGTGAAAGGAAGGTGGGTAGTGAGGGAAGAGAAGGAGTAGGTGGAAATTCACAATTTTTTTTCTCCGAATATAAAGGAAAGTGTTGGGGATAGAAGTGACAGTCAAAAGTTGAGGTGTTTTCATTGTGAAGTTGGACACACAAAGTCAGTGTGTTGCAAATTGCAGGGAAAATCTGTTGGAATTATAGGGGTACAGAAAAGTACAGGAAGTAAAAGTACTGTGGGTTCTGAGGTTTGGGCACAGGAAAAACCAGTGGTTTGTGTTCAGGTAAAACAGGAAGAATCAGTGTTAGGTAAAGAAATGGGAATGTATTCACAATTTACCCAAAAGAATTCTAAGGGGCAGGTTGCAGAAATGTTTAGAGATTTTGTGTGTGAAGGGAAGTCTTTCCCTGTGTACAGGGTGGAGTAGGTAAAGATGTTAAAGTTTTAAGAGGCACAGGGGCTAGTCAATCCTTAATATTGTGGGATAGTGACATTTGTTGTTCAGAGGGAGTATTGCAGGAACAGATGATAATAAGTGGGGTTCATGGAGAGGCTAAACCTATTCCATTGTGGAAGGTAAATTTACAGAGTAAATATAAAGCAGATGAGGTGACTACTGGAGTAGTGGAAAAATTGCCTATTGCAGGTGTTCAATTTATTCTGGGTAATGGTATAGATGGGTCACAGATGTGGGTGATGCCTTTGGTAGTTGAGCAGCCTGTAGAAGTATTTTCAATAGAGGTGTTGCAGAGAGAGCATCCTGGATTGTTTCCAGGTTGTGTGATAACACGATCACAGGCTCATAGGTTAAAACAAGAAGAACTGGAAGTTCAAAGGCAGAGAGAAGGTGTGGAAATCCAATTAGCTGACACTGTGTTTGATAAGATTGTTCAGGAAGAAAGACTGGGGTTCAATGCAGCTGAGGTGTTTAACCGAAGGCTGTTGGTAGATTTACAGAAAATATATGCAGTTATATCAGACAGCTTACTCAGAAACAGAGGCAAAATGTATTCCAGAATGTTATTACCTTAAGGGAAATGTTTTTTTTGAGAAATGGAGGCCTTATCATGCTTCAGCAAATGAAAGCTGGAGGGAGGTACATCAGATTGTAGTACCATTTGGATATAGGAATGAGATTCTGAGGATAGCTCATGAAATTCCAATGGGGGGACATTTAGGAATTAGAAAGACACAGGAAAAAATACAAAAACCTTTTTATTGGCCTGGGTTGCATAAGGATGTAGACAAATTATGTAGAACATGTCACACATGTCAGGTGATAGGGAAACCATAAGCCAGCACCTTTAATTCCCATTCCAGCATTTGAAGAACCTTTTATTAGTGTCACTACTGATTGTGTAGGACCCCTTCCTAAGGTTAAAAGTGGAAATCAGTACTTACTGACAATAATGGATGTGTCCACCAGGTTAGACACATTCTTAGGTAGGAAGGGGGATATGGTCCTGTGATTAGAATTTAGGCAGCTCATACATATTGGGACCTCTGCATGAGGTTGGAACTTCTCTTTCTTCCAGGTCTCTGTTACTCAACCATGTGATGTTACATCGTCATAACATCAACATCATGTTCTTCTGATATTATCCCTTTACTCTACAGTATATATTGCAGATACAGTGCATTGGTGATGGAGGAGATGGATATTAAATCTGGTGATTAGTGTGCCACTCAAGCAAATGTCTGTTTTCTGGATGATGTTGAGCTTATTGAGTATAGGTGTAGCAGCATGCATTCAGGTGTGTTGTGGTAATCCCATCAGACTCCTGACCTGAACTCTTTAGATGGTGGACAGGTTTTGAAGACTCTTGTTGTGAGCCACTTGTTACAGAATGCCCAGGCTCCGCCCTGCTTGTTAGACATAATGGGCTGAATTATACAAGGTACTGGCTTCCCTGCCTCTCTGGTCAAAAAGGCAAGGGGGACCCTGCTGAGGGGAACACAGGCCCCTTCGCAGCCATTGGTCATTAAAAGACTGGAGCTGGATGTCCGCCTCTCAGGAAAAGGAAGTTCCACCTCAAAGAGGCATCTCTCCAGCAATTTGGGACAGAGGCATGCAGCATTTGATCAGGATTTTGATAAATGTTTGGGGGCCTCGCTGGGTGCCAAGCTGGCAGGTACTAGTGAGCAGGCAAGAAGGATTGAGAGGGCTTGGGGGAAGGGCAACCTGGGGGTGTAAAACCTTGGGGGGGACCTATCATCGGCCCAGGGGACCCATTAAGGAGGGATCCCCCCCCATCCACCACCAGCCTGCACGGAGAAACTTACCTGGGTGGCCACTTGGCATGAGCCTCTCCCATCGCTAGTTAAATCCCAGCAGTGATGGAACGAGGCCTTTAAGTGGGCATTAATTGACCACTTAAGGGTCTCAATTGCCCATTGGTGGGTGGGCTGCCCGACAGCATCTGGCCGCTGGTATAAACATGTTGGGGTGTGGCCAGCAGGTAGGCGGTGGGCAAGCCACCCACTGGATTTAACAAGCCCTACCGCCTTCAAACCTGTCGGGGAGGGAGCATAAAATCCAGCCCAATATTAATATAATTATTCCAGTTAAGCATCTGGCCAGCAGTGGCCTCTTAATATATCTTTTGGTAGGAGACTCTGTGGCATTGGTGGTACTAAAGATCAAGGGAAAGATGGGTTATGCAGTACGAATGTTATCTGCCACTTGTCAGTCCAAACCTGGACAGTTTCTAGGCCCCATTGTAGGATTGCATAGGCTGATTCATGATTGGAGATGTTGCAATAGGTAACAAACTGTGGAATTATCAGTGAACATGCACTTTCCCAACATTGTGGAAGAAAGAAGAATGAATCATCTGAAGACTTGTCTGCCAAGCCTGCTTCCCTGAGGAACTACAGCAGTGATATCCTGAGGCTAAATGACTGCTGTCTGATGACCACAACTATCTTCTTTAGCGTCAAGTATGATTTCACACATTGGTGAAGAGAAATAATGAAAACTCTGCTTGCAGAAAGCAAGTTGAATAGGTTGAACAATCTGTTATCTATTTAATAGAGAAAGGTGATGTAAATAATCCTCTCAGTATAAACAATCCTCTCAGTATAAACAATCCTCTCAGTGTAAACAATCCTCTCAATGTAAACAATCCTCTCAGTGTAAACAATCCTCTCAGTATAAACAATCCTCTCAGTATAAACAATCCTCTCAGTGTAAACAATCCTCTCAGTATAAACAATCCTCTCAGTGTAAACAATCCTCTCAGTGTAAACAATTCTCTCAGTTAAACAATCCTCTCAGTATAAACAATCCTCTCAGTGTAAACAATCCTCTCAGTATAAACAATCCTCTCAGTATAAACCATCCTCTGTGTAAACAATCCGTTCGATGTAAACAATCTGCTCGATGTAAACAATCCACTCGATGTAAACAATCTGCTCGATGTAAACAATCTGCTCGATGTAAACAATCCTCTCAGTGTAAACAATCCGTTCGATGTAAACAATCTGCTCGATGTAAACAATCTGCTCGATGTAAACAATCCGCTCGATGTAAACAATCCGCTCAGTGTAAACAATCCGCTCGATGTAAACAATCCGCTCAGTGTAAACAATCCGCTCGATGTAAACAATCCGCTCGATGTAAAGCCACTAAAAGAACAAAACTATGGGTAAGCTGGAGAAAAAAAAAACAAGTGATAGGCCCAGAAAACTAAAATGAAATGGGTGAAAGTGTCAATGCAGGAGATTTGAAATGACAACAGACATTGCAAGAAATATCCAGTAAGCTGAGAGGAATGAAAATATAGGCCGACATCCCTTCTTCCACCTGTACTGGATGCTAGTCCTCTGTCTGGCAAAGGGTCTGTGCTCAAACTATCAATCTTCCACACTTTACCATGGCTCTGATTGATCAACCCCACATCACCAGTACCAATTGTGTTTTTTCTTTAAAGACAAAGGACAGCTAAATACTGAAATTATTCAAATCAGTGTTCAGATCAGAAAATGGAAGATTGCTCGGACAAAGACAAGATGCTGTTCCTGACACTTGCATTGAGGCTTTTTTATTTAGAATAGTGTAGAGAGCCAAAGATGGGGAGCACGTTGCGTGAACAGAAAGTGGAAGGTTAAAGGGTTAAAATTGCAACAATGTCAGGTTGGAAGCAAAATTGAGGTTTTTGGCAACACTTAATATCCATTTGTTCTATTCCGTTCTTGAACAGTTGATTTGTCTCCAGTTCTATGGTGCTATTATATTAACTTAGCTTCCATCAACATACTGCTGCACTTCTCAGTTTCCATCACAAGAGCTTAAGGGGATAGTTCTTTCAACATTGACACTGCTTCTAGAAGACAGAATGTAGCTGGTACAGGTCTCTTGTTTGCACAAGTACTTATCTCGTGTACAGAATTTGAATTGCATCATGAGCTGCTGCTGCAAACACCACAGTTCACTGCCCTGGCAGACACATTAGGTATTGTTTCTCCATTTAGATTTATGGTCTTTGCTCACTTCATAAAGGCCTGGGGTTTTCAGTGCTTGATGAAAATAGGCCAGGGTTGGCCTGCTAACTTCAATTATAACTAGAGTATTGACTAGCTTGCTAAGGGAGTGGATTAATCACTATTTTATTATGTAATAATACTGTTGACTATTTGAAAGTTGACTGGCAGGGGAGCACATAATCAGTTAGCACCTCTTTAGAACCTCACTAGTGCTGTCTTCCAAAAATTGCATAAGCAGGTCTTTGATAATGAGGACCTCTATGGCAAGACAAGGGCTTTGGTCTGCGGTACTGTTGTTGCCACCCTTCTATGTGGCAGCGAGAGTTGGGTCACCTAACAAAGGCACCTGAGAATTTCCACCAGTGATGTCTCGACAGGATACACAAGGTCAGGTGGGAAGACGGGTGAACAGAATCCAACGTCCTCACAGAGGCCAATTCCTCCAGCATCACAACTGTGGTCATGTGGGGTGAGCTGGTCTTGAAACTGCATCCACATTACCAATACTCAGTTCCCAAAGCAGCCCCTCTTTTCACAACTTGGGGGGTGGTACCTAATCTCAGGAAGTACAGGGGAAATGTTTTGGAGGCGTCAGTAGAGGGAGCAAGTTGACATCGGTGCGTGTGTGGAACTCACCACATATCGTAATATGTGGCAGGGCCTCATCCAATTACCCACAACACAGTTAGAAACCACCTGCATGGATTCTGTGCAGAGAAGCAGCAGAAGGGTAAGGAGAGCAGAACCCTGGTTCAGGAACCCCCTTTCCTCCATCAGGGCTACACTTGTTCTTTCTGCCCAAAAGCCTATAGCTCCAGATTGGCCAGCTGAGTTATCTGAGGACACATAAATCATGAAGCCTGCCAGATGTCATCCTCATTTTGAGGGATTGATGACAATGATGAGAACCCCATTGTAAGAGATTGAAATTTTGAAACTTTTCATAGACACCGCAGATGTTTAAAGGAAATGAATGATCAGCACAGTAATGGGTTTATGTAGCACATTAACACAATAAGCAATAGCTATCATTGAACTATTTGGAAACAAAACCAAAGTTACTTAGATAAACTTTCTTTATTTTCACTCCTCTATAATCTGTCATTGTGCAGTGGACTCATCCATCAAGGCATGAGCCTGTATTGTTGGTTAGGTGGTGTTATTCTCACCCACTTGTGCCAAAAGCAAAATGCTTCAACTATCCAATAGTCTTTCAGAGAAATAAGAAAACACATGATGCATATGTCTGACAAATCTGCGCATCAGATGCTGCTAGGTCTGACAAACCTGAAAACAGTAGCGCAAAGTAACTTGTTACTGGGATACCAGGTTACTTGTCAAAAGAATGAAAGACTTACATTTATACATTTCTTTTCCTGATCACAGGACACCCTAAAGGAACTTCGCAGCCAATGAAGTACTTTTTGAAGCGTAGTCATAGTTGTAATAGAGGAAACACAACAACCAATGGGTGCATAGCAAGCTCTCTCAAACAGCAACATGATAACGATCAGATAAAATGCTTTTGTGATATTGATTGAATGATGAATATTGGCCAGGACGCCATGCATAACTTACCTGCTGTTTTTTGAACAATATAGGATTTTTTGTATCCCGCTAAGAGCACAGTAAGGGCCTCAGTTTCAGGTCGTATCTGAAAGACGGCAGTTCTGACAGTATAGCACTCCCTCAGTACTGCACTGGAGTGTCAGCCTTGATCTTTGTACTTAAGGCTTTGGAGTGAGTGGGACTTGAAACCACAGCTTTCTGACTGAGAGCAAGAGCGCTACCAACAGCTGATACTTGATAAGGTTCATTGAACTGTATGTTGAGAAAAAAAAGAGGTGTTCAACTCTCATTATTAAACAAAATGTGAGTTTTTTCTTACTTCAACCTGATTCCTTGGACAACAGCATAAGAATCTGTGAGGTGGTGGGTTTATAATGCAAGATCTAATATAATGACCAGATAATTTGATTAAGAAACATATCATATTACTGTTCGGGGGAGCTTGCTGAGTGCAAATTGGCTAACACATTTCCGAATTTACAGCAGTGAATACATTTCAAAAGTACTTCATTGGCTGTAAGGTGCTTTGGGACATTGTGAAGTTATGAAAGGTGCTAGATAAATGGCAGTCTTCCTTTCTTTCTTCCTTTATTTCTTTCTTTCTTTCTTTCTTTCTTGTGATATGACAATAAACCAGATTTTAACCCCTAACTGCCATTATTATTGAGACATAATTTGAGACATGAATTAAAATGCAGAAATATATGGATATGCTAAGTAGGGTTTAGTGTATATCCAAAGGCTGTTTGAAAAAGATCATGTGAGGAAAAAAGCTGCTTTGCTGCAATTTTGGAAAAGCAAATCCTGGATAAGTATTTCAGCAGGTAATGGATCTTTGTGCTGACTCAAAATTGCAATCTTTAAGAATTTTGTACGTTAAGATTTTCTTGTTTGCTGCTATTTATATTCTAATTTGAAGAAAAGCTTCTTCCATGGTGCATTTTACTTTATGAGAAGCACTGCAGTTAGCATAATCACCTTCAAGCAGCCCTCATTTGTGATATTTCAGCAGGAGAAGCTGTAGTTCCAATTTCATCATTTTCAAGAGAGAGAGTGTGAGGTTTGAAGTGCATCATGAAAATATCCCTTTCTCTCTCTCTCTCTCTCTCACATTTATATATATATTTACACACACATTATGTGACTTGAAACCTTGATATGTGAGTAGTAGGCAAGATTTCAGGATAAGAGTGTGCACAGTCACCTTTAATTATCCTGGGAGCTACGAAACAAGTTATGCATTTATAAACGCCAATTCAACCTTAACAAGCCACACACATTTTTTTATTTGTTCTTGGGATGTGGGTGTCACTGGCTAGGCCAGAATGTATTAGCCATTGCTAATTGCCCTTGAGAAGGTGGTGGTGAGCTGCCTTATTGAATGGTTGCAACCCATATGTTGTAGTCACTGCCATTGTGCTGTTAGGAAGGGAGTTTCAAAATTTTGACTTGGCAACAGTGAGGGAATGCAATATAGTTCCAAATCAGAATGGTGCATGACCTGAGGGGAACTGGCAAATGGTGGTGTTCCCATGCACCTGGCCTTGTTCCAGATGGTAAAGATTGTGCATTTGGAAGGTGTTGGTGAAGGAGCCTTGGCAAGATGCTACAGTGCATATTGCAGATGGTACACACTGCAGCTGCTGTGTGCCAGTGGTGGAGGGAGTAAATGTTTAAGGTGGTGGGGAAAATGGGGTGCCAATCAATTGGAATGCTTTGTCCTGGATGGTGTCAAGCTTCTTGAGTGTTGTTGGAGCTGCATTTAGCTAAACAAGTGGATAGCATTCCATCATACTCCTGACGTGTGCCTTGTAGATGATGGACAGGCTTTAGGGAGTCAGGAGGTGAGTTACTCACTGCAGATTTCCCAGACTCTGATGTGCTCTTGGAGTCACAATATTTAAATGGATGGTTCAGTTCAGTTTATGGTCAATGGTAACCTCGAGGATGTTGGTAGTGGGGGATTCAGCGATTGGAAAACCATTGAATGTCAAGGGGTGATGGTTAGATTCTCTCTTGTTGGAGATCGTCATTGACTGGCACTTATGTGGCATGAATCTTACTTGCCACTTATCAGCCCAAGGCTGAATGTTTTCCAGGTTTTGCTAACTGCAGGTATAGACTGCTTCAGTATCTGAAGAGCCAGGACTGATACTGAACACTGCACAATCATCAGTGAACATCCTCACTTCTGTCTTTCTTTTGGAGGTAAGGACATTGATGAAGCAGCTGAAGATGGTTGGGCCTTGGACGCTACCCTGAAGAACTCCTGCAGCAATGTCCTGGGACTGAGATGTTTGGCATTTAACAATCACACTGTTAATAAACTCAAATTTATCTGAGAGGTCAGGATCTCCAATTCCCTATGAACCCTGAGTCTCCTGTGCATGCACCAGCTGGGAACTGGCTGCACATGCGTGGTTCAGACATTTCATATTCTCCAGGGCCCTAGTCCCTGTGTGCCTGAACATAGGAAAAAAAGAATAGTGCAAAAACGCAGCTCAGGTGACCGGGTGAGGAATGCCATTGTAAACAAGTGTCCCGGAGGGATGCTCAGGGAGGGGGATAGGGAGAAGGCCCCAGGAAATGTCCCAGAGGACATTTTATGCAAAGTGGGCATGAGAGAAGCCCTGAAGGTCCAAGAAGGCAGCCAAAGGTTGGTGACTTTGTGCTAGAGGCTGCTAGGGCAAAGGTACCCCTTTGGAGCTGTGGTGTTCTGCTTGGCACAGCCAAAGATCTGTAATTGTGCTTGTAAGTTGATGCTTGAGTGTACTCAGAAATCCAGGGGAATGAAATCCTGGAAGGTGAGATTGAAATCCTGTGAGGTGGGCTGCCATTCAAGCTGTCCAAGTGGGAGCGATTTTTGGAGAAAATTCCAAGGTGAGATCTCTGAATGTGGAGATTGGAAACCCTTGCGAGAGAGATGAAGTTTCAGTGAGATTGGTTGGCTCACAGTGTTACTGATGTCTGGGTGGGAAGTGTGTTCAACCACAGCTCACTTATTAATTCACATGTACTTGCATGTACTTTCATGTACTTACAAGGTTAGAGTATAAGATGGATATTATAAATTGTTTTATCTTTCTGAACTTGTATAGTAAAATTTATTTTTGCTTGTTCCAAACCCGTGAAATCTTGTGACTTTATTCACTCAGTAAGTATCCTGAATCGCAAACTTTATCTATTTTAAACAAAAAGTTATTGATCCCTAACCGGGTCTAACCAACAACTTGGGGGGTCTAGCCATGGATCATAACACAACCATTGAGCTCTGTCCTAGGTATGATGCCACTCTCAGTTAAATGTTTTCTTAATGAATCACAAAAGGCTCGTATGCAAATACAGCAAGTAATTAAGAAAGCTAATAGAATGTTAGTTATTGCAAGGAAAATTGAATACAAAAGTAGGGCGGTTATTCTTCAGTTGTACAGGGCACTGGTGAGACCACTTTTGGAGTACTGTGCACAGTATTGATCACCTTATTTAAGGAAGGATGTAAATGCATTGGAAGCAGTTTTGAGAAGGTTTACTGAACTAATACCTGGAATGGGTTGGTTGTCTTATGAGGAAAGGTTGGGCAGGCTAGGCTTGTATCTGCTGGAGTTTAGAAGAGTAAGAGGTGACTTGATTGAAACGTATAAGATCCTGAGGGATCCTGACAGGGTAGATGTGGAGAGGATGTTTCATCTTGTGGCAGAATCTAGATATAGGGGTCACTGTTTAAAAATAAGGAGTTGCTCATTTAAAGCAGAGATGAGGTGAAATTTTTTCACTCAGAGGATTGTGAGTTTTTGGAACTTTCTTCCTGAAAAGGTGGTGGAATATTTTTAGGGCAGAGGTAGATAGATTCTTGGTAAGCAGTGGGTGGTTTGGATTATCGGGAATAGATGGGATTTCAGGTTACTATCAGATCAGCCATGATCATGTTAAATGCCGGAGCAGGCTCAAGGTGTTGAATGGCCTACTCCTGCTCCTTGTTTGTATGTTTGTATGTATGTATATATGTTAAGGCAATTACTCTCACATCACTTCTTGATTTCAGCTCTTTTGTCCAAGTTTGAACCGAGCTGTAATGAGGTCAGGAACCAGGTAGCCCTGGCAGAATCAAACTGAGCATGGTGAACAGGTTGATGCTGAGTAAATGCCACTTGATAGCACTATCAGCGACACCTTCTATCACTTTGCTGATGATTAAGAGTAGACTGATGGGACAGTAATTGGCTGGATTGTATTTATCCTGTTTTTTGTGGACAGGTCATACCTGGGCAATTTTTCTCTTTGTCAGGGAGATGCCTGTGTTATGTTTGTACTGGAACAGGGGCACAGCTAGTTCTGGAACACAAATCTTCAGTACTACTTCCAGGATGTTATCAGGGCCCATAGCCTTTGCTGTATCCAGCACCTTCAGCCATTTCCTGTAACCACATTGAATGAATTGAATTATCTGAAGACTTTAGCTATCAAAGTTAAAGCTCATAGGATAAAAAGGATAGTGGCAGCATGGATGTGAAGTTGGCTGAATGACAGGAAACAAAGAATGGTGATGAATTGTTGTTTCTCGGACTGGTGGAAGGTATATAATGGGGTTATTGAGGGGTCAATGTTAGGAGTACTGCTTTTCTTGACCTATATTAATGACCTTGACCTTGATTGTGCATGGCACAATTTCAAACTTCACTGATGACAGAAAACTTGGAAGTATTTTAAACTGTGAGATGCTATTGGGTTTAGTATATTTTCATGGGTGGTTTATAATAATCATTCTGTAATATTCTTCTTAAGAAACTGTAATGTCAAGGTTGACCTGCAAAGCATGATGGTTAGCTTCACTGAAAACTGTCAATTTGTAAAGGCTTTAACATGTGTGTGAGTAAAACAGCACATAACTCACCCTGAAGGGGCTCATGCATTGACTAATACAATTCAAGCAGGGGCTACAAAAATATAGTTTATGCTTGTAAAGGATGAAACAGTTAAACTAATAGAACTAATTATATATTATGTGCACTAATATATTGAAGTCTGTTTGAGTTAAAGCTTGTTTTATTATGAAGTTGTTTTTCAAAGCTTTAATTTGTTAAAACCTTTGTGTAAGGACTAGACTATAGATAAGACTTAGAATTCATTTGCAGAAAGTAAAGGGTAAGATGAGTGAAAGTGCAGAAGTTGAGCCATTAACAGAAATGTGAATCTTAGAACCTTTAGAAAAACAGGAAACACCTGTCAGGGTCTATGTTGGAGCAAAGGGGGTCAACTATCGATGACCTTAACTTGATCCAATCATATTGGCCGAACAATCTATGGCTGATAGACATGGTAAGGGTCTCCTAAAGGGGATAAAAGAAAGGAGCTACAAGACATCACTGGCACACGGCTAGAGGAAGAAGACAGGCTATAATCAACAGAACACAGCAAGAGAAGAGAAGACTGTGACCACAAAGCTCAGGAGAAGGAACCGTTGGAGCTGAGTTTCACTGTACATCTATTGCTGTTGTTAAGTATTAGCTTTGTATATCTTTGTGATACTTAATAAACTTTCTTCAGAACATGAGTCCATTCCTTGATGGCTACAATTGGTCAAGACCCTGTCAAGACAAGTTGTGGTGTCCTCTGGACAGTGCAGATGGAGAGAAACCATTCCCATTGGTGGAAAGATCTAGAACCAGAGAACACCAATTTAAGCTAATTGATAAAAGAAACAACAGTGAAATGAAGAAAATCTTTTTAATGTAGCAAGTGGTTGGGATCTAGAATGCACTGCCTGAAAGGATGGTAGAGGCAGATTCAATTCAGGCTTTCAGAAGAGAATTGCATAATTATCTGAAGAGAAAATAATTGCAGGGGGTATGGGGAATTTACAAGGGAATGGGACTAGGTGAGTTGCTCTCGGAGAGAACTAGCATGAATACAATGGGCCGAATGGCCTCTTTCTGTGGTGTAACCATTCTATGATTCTCTGATGATGGGGACTTTAGGGAGATGCTGAGAAGGATCATCCACTTGAAACTGAAGATGGTTGCAAATACTTCAGTCTTGTCTTGACTTAATTTGTATTGTAAAAACACCACTGGATAAATTTATTAAATGTGCTGGTTTGGATAGAAAATACTGTCAGTTTAACTATAAATTTTATTTTTACCAGGGTTAATTAAAACTGTGATAATTACAGTAATACAACAACTATTACTTTCATTGTGACTTTAATGTAATAAAATGTCCCAAGAC
Source organism: Carcharodon carcharias (assembly GCF_017639515.1). Classification (NCBI taxonomy): domain Eukaryota; kingdom Metazoa; phylum Chordata; class Chondrichthyes; order Lamniformes; family Lamnidae; genus Carcharodon; species Carcharodon carcharias. The sequence continues at coordinate 60,936,813 of NC_054477.1, read as the reverse complement.
GCTTTACAAAAGTATAATAAAACAAAGTGTGACACTGAGACACATAAGGAGATATTAGGTCACAGGCAAAAGCTTGGTCAAAGAGGGAAGAGTGTCTTAAAGGAGGAAAGTGAGGTAGAGAGGCAGAGAGGTGTAGGGAAGGTATTCCAGAGTTGAAGATGGGGTGGTAGTTCAAGGATGGTGGGGTCAAGGGCTGGTTTTGAGGAGAGGGGTGATGATGGAAGATTTAAAGGAGAGAGGAACAACATCTGAAGTTAGAGAGCCATTTGCAATAATAGTTAACATGGGGGCCAGGAGGGGAAGTTGGGTGATAATTCTACAAAGTGGTCAATAATTCAGTCAAGAGCTTATTAAAAGGATTATTGTTGTTCATATTTTATTTGGATGTGAGAGTAGGATGTCAAAATTTAAAGTGAAATGGGTGTCCTGCTGCATCTGCTGCAGCAAAGAACACGTGGGTAGAATATTGCACTCGTCAGGCGGGCGCACGTCTGATCAAAATGAGTGTAAAATGAAGTGTGATGATGTCGGGTGAGCGTTCCGACATCATTGCGCACTTGTGCGACATTTCACTTGGTGGGAGTTGGCAACGTGCATGCCAACAATTAACAGGCCTATTAAGGCTATTAAAGTTCTAATTAAATTAAATTTTTTACCATCTGTCCAACCTTATGGCCTTAACCAAGCGGCCTTTGGATTTTTTGTGAAACCTCATCCATAGGCGGGTTAAGTGTTCGATCAGTGATTCAAAAAATAAAAAATTTTCAAACTAATTTCTAACATGTTCCTGCTCATGTGACAGAGTCACATGAGGGGATATGTCATTAACCTTGTTAACATTATTTTTTATTTTCAAAATTCTTCACTTCGCTGAGGCAGCTCTGTGCCTCAGGGAGCTTTTAATGCACACACTCCGGCCATGTGCACACTTCTATGCTTGTGCTCCTCCTGCTCCCACCCCGGCAGTGCTGCAGCGCGGGATTCACACTGACCGGCCAGCATGAAATCGCGGTCAGAGCCTGATCGTGGGCGGTGGTCGGCTTCCCGGCCACTCTTGGGCCCCACCGGCAACTGGAAAATCCTACCCATGATGCTTATGAGCTCTACATTAGCTTCCTGAATTCCTAGCTAATACCAGGTTTCACACTGTTTCATGATGACTCTAGTTTGGGTCAACTGAACATGGAAATTAAGATTCAATCCTCCAGGGTCTGGACTTGAGGATTTCTGATACCAGGATGTAATAAATGGCAAATAATATTTGCGTCGATCAAGTGCCATCAAGACCTCCTCCGACAAAAAAAACTTTTGCCCATTGCCATTCAATGACATTACCATTGCTGAATCCCCCACTATCGACGTCCTGCGGTTACCATTGGGCAGAAGCTAAGTTCAAGTTCGGACCAGCCATGTAAATACTGTGGATACAAAAGCAGGTCAGAGACTGGAGATTGTGAAGCAAATAACTCACGTCCTGACCCCGCAAAGCCTGTCCACCATCTACAAGGGGCAAGTCTGATGCTGATGGAATACTCTCCACTTGCCTGGATGATTGCAGCTCCAACAACATTCAAGAAGCTTGACATCATCCAGGACAAAGCAGCCCACTTGATTGGCACCCCATCAATCCCCTTAAACATTTACTCTCTCCACCACTGATGTACAGTGGCAGCAGTGTGTCCTATCTACAAGATGCTCTGGAGCAACTTGTTAAGCCTCTTTTGAGAGCACTTTCCAAACTCTTGACCTCTACCACCTAAAATAACAAGGGCAGCAGATACATGGGAACACTGTCACCTGCAATTTCCCCTTCAAGTCACACACATCCTGACTTGGAACTACATTACTGTTCCTTCATTTGTCACTAGGTTAAATTCCTGGAACTCCCTCCCTAACAGCACCCTGGGTGTACCTACACCACATGGACTGCAGCGGTTCAAGAAGGTGGCTCACCACCACCTTCTCAAGGGCATTAGGGATGGGCAACAAAAGCTGGCCCAGCCAACGAATCCCACATCGTGTGAAAGAATAAATAAAAAAAACCTCTGAATTTGATGACTCAAGTCTGCCATTCAAAACTGCAGCAATTTTAACATACAATTGTTCCAGAAAACAACAACTTTGATTTCATCTCTAGCTAGAAACAATGGTGATAGCTGACATGTTAATTTGTGTTGTCAAATCTTAACGTCTAAGGATAGAAGGAAACTTTAAAAAATTCAGATCAACCATGATTATCTTGAGGGCTGAGTGGTCTACGTCGGTACAGAGATGGATGCTCCACTTGACTGCAAAGACATTCCATTTTTTTCTCTCTTTATTAACCATAATTGACCATAACTGAAAATTAAAAAAATATATTTTTGAGGACAAGGATGCTCCTGAATTTTTTTGTCTCCGTTTTTCTTTCATTGGATTTCTGACAGAGATTGTGAGTGGGAGACTTATTTCCAGGCCTCCAATGGGAAAAGCTGAGCAATAATATCCATTTCATTGGATCTCTGATTGTAATTGGTACCAAAATGCCAAACATTTTTCTCCATAGCAGCACATCTGAGATAGGGGGTTGGATTTTCATTTGTGGCTCCTGATCCTGCTGTCCGGAGGAAATGAGTGGTGGGAATCCACGCATGCTGGTACCTGGATCCAGGGGGTGTCCAATTAAGGTCAGTGGGTGGGCTCCTGATGCTGGAGGATAAGCCCCACTATCAGAGGTGGGAGCTGTCAATGTAGGTGGGAGAAAGAGATGAAGCCTCAAACTGGAGGCACCCGCTGAGGAGCTTTTACAAATGTTCAAAATCAGAGGCTACAGATGCCAGGCTATCGTCATGGAGCAGCGAGCCTTCCATTAGTCGGCCAGTGGCAAGGCTGTTGTCCTCTGACTATGGTGGGTGGTGTTTTCCTAGAAGGACGGAGCGCTGACCCCCTAGTCTGCCGCTGGGAGGCCACCCCCATCCCTCGCTGTGAAAATTTCAGTCGGCATTTGCAGTGTGGCCTAAATAGGACATCCTCTTTAACTACCCTAATTGGTTACCTGTCCCTTGTGAGTAGATAGCTGTTACTCCCCTGATCCTGCCTCCAGGAAAATTACCTGGAAGCGGGACCAAGGCAGGAGGTGGGCACGGCACCGATAATGGGAAATAGTGGGCGGATCTACTTTTGGCCCTGCCTCTGCGGATGAATAGAAATTTGACCCAGGAAGTTCAGCAGGCTAGGAAAGAAATCTATTTGCGCCAGTGTCTGATGTCACATGTTGGTGTTCTATCACACTATGCTGCGTTTCTGGAATGTTCTGTTGCTGATGCTCCAGATGACTGCATGATTTACAAAGGATTTGATACCAAACATTGTCCAAGTTGCCACCCTTAATAAGTACTCACTGTTGACTCTTCACTTTCTATTTGGCATCAACTTTCCTTGAATTATAGCCACAATGCTGGGAATAGCTTAAAAAACAGTGCTGGCTGCTGCCAAAAAAGTAGATTCATTATCTTGAATCTGACAGGAGGAAATATAGGTGTTAGTTTGCTAATGCAAAAATGCTCCATAAGCATGCTAATGTGAAAATCTATCATTTTATCCAAAGGCAGTATAAATGAATTATTATTAACTGTTATGTTAAATGCTAAATGTTTATTTATGATTTATATTCTAACTATATCTGACTTGAATTTTTTTTAGATTATTGTGATTTAGCCAAGTATTACATTCTTAATACTTTTCTTTTTTGTCACTAATGCAGCAATATAATTGTTTTGAGTTCCCGAGTGACCATTACCTTATTGCACCCAGTTTTAATCCCATCTCTTTTTATTATATATCTTAATTTCTCACATCCTGCCTCCCGCCCCCCCCCATATTTTCTCATTCCTATGAATCCTCTAGATGAAAGGGAAGATAGTTTGACGGTTCTGCACCATTATTCCCAACATCATGATGCGTGGTTCCGAATGAACAACATCTATAACAGTGTCAAAGTGAAATCCAATCCCCTCCTCAGTTAACTTCTACTCATCAAGTCCCAGCACTGGATGGTCATCAGAGCTGGAACTCCCTGGCAAATTTTCCTGCTAGCTCAGTAGGTGCTGAAGCCAGTTTTAGCCTCTTTGGCTGAGATCAGCTATCTTAGTATAGTTCAAGAATTAAATCTGGCACTTTAATGATGTTTATGGCTCTATTATTTGTTGCATGAATTCACTTGAATCACTGGCGGAAATTCAGTGTAGCTACAATGAACTACAATTTCATTATATATTTTTATTATATATGAGGAATGATGTGCTTTTTATTGAGACGAATGTGTATGCAATAAAATCTGTTCTTGTGGGTTTATCTCAGGATTTGTTGGCTTCTTGCTCTAGAAGAGATCATACTGGAGGCATTGGCATTTTGTTCAAAAATGTTTATTTACATGCTAACTATTTGCAAAGGTTATATAAGACCAAGGCATAGCTGGATTTACTCTCTGAGATGCTTCATGCTCATCTCCTCTCAGTGAGTGACATCACTGTGACATTGCTCCTTACGTACATGCTCAGTAGCTATCATTAGGGTTAATCCTTTACTCTACATCTCCCCCTGTGTCTTTGCTATTATATACACATTCTCCTACATGAAATATCAGTACTGAGGAATGAAACGGGCAGTATAGGATGTTAATACTAATTGTTATGATCCCAGCTGATGTTACTACTGGACAATTCAGATCCCAGGGTGGGATCTGGCTTGATAAATCCTAATTGTTATTGTTTGTTGAGAAACGTGGAGGGTGGCTACTAAACAGAGGCACCAGAGTCAGCTAATGAACTTTTAACAAAAGAATAAAATATTTATCAAACAAGAAAAGATGAACTATATTACAATACTTCTTCACCCACAACTATACCTTAGATATATACAGAAACCAAGTGACAGATGCCACCCGAAACAGATGCTATGAATTTTTCATCAACTCCCCCCAGGCAATTGTTACATTGTGAACCAAACAGTATCACTGCACTCTGTTTTTCACACAAGGGCTTCCAATCTCCACTCTCAACGAACTCGCTTTGGAACCTTCTCCCCAACTACGCTTTCTCTCGGATGCCTCAAACAACGGTTCACCTCCAGGATTTTCCTTCTGATATCCCTTTCCCCTAGATTGCCGCATGCATTCAAGCTTAGCCTTCCATACACTCTCTCTCAGATACTCAGCTGTGCCAATAGAACACCACTGTTTCACATGCCCATAGTAAAGAAATACAGACCTTTGGCTGTCTCCTTGAATCTTCTGGCTTCTCACAAGCCTATTTTGCTTTAAGTCTGCTTCCTGCAGCTTTCTCCCTTTAATTTGGTCCTTACTTTAACTTCAGTGAGCAGGACCTTGTTCAGATTTCTGTTCTTCTCCCTTGACTTCACTGTCTTCCTGGGACCTTTCTCCTGTTCCACTCCCTGGATTTGGGACTTATCTTTTTCATTCTTTGAAATCTGCTTCCTGCAGTTCGCTCTCCTGTGTCCAGTTTCTCCTGCTTCCAACTGAACTAAAACTGTTGTTCTGTCTCTGTGGGCCCCCCTGTTGCTAGGCAACAGCACTGTTTTTCCCCACTCAAGAGTCATAAAACCTCATTAGAATGCAGGTATACAAACTAATCCCCTAGAATTGTAGGCATTAGTTTAAAGTGAAACTAAAACACAGGTTCCCCTTTTCTTATCACACACAGAAATATAAATTAAACTTAAACTTAAAGCTATAGCTTATTCCTAACAAACACAAATACAAATACAACTTACTTAAAACTATCTCTAGTTCCTAACATAATACAGAATGTAACCGTTTCAAATAAAAACAGAAAGTGCTGGACAATCTCTGCAGGTCTGGCAGCATCTGTGGAGAGAGAAACAGGGTTAACAGTTCAAGTCCAAAAGACTCTTCTTCGTAACTTTTATTTCAGATCTCCAGCATCTGCAATATTTTGCTTTTATTGTAACAGTTTCACCTCCCTTTATCTCTCTGTTAACCAATGAGTTAGTGACTCGCAACATGTGACTAAATGGGGATCATATCCGACTGATTGTATTTCTGGTGAGTAAATAGAAGATCAGTAATAGGCATCACTGGACACGAGTTCTCAACAATCATACACCCTTGACACATGCATATACACATTGACACTGTTGTGTATTGATAATATGGTAAAGAAAAAACAGAATGCATTGTGCCTTTGTAATGTTGTGCATGCGTTTTTTTGGTTACTCCTTATTGGTTGTCCACTAAAACATTGTGCAATATGGATGAAAGTGTTAGAACGCAGCACCATGAAAACACCAGCAACTTGGTGTCACGGTCAGATCCACAAGCGGAATAACTGCTCCAGGACAGCAGAAACAAGCCCACCCAATTACAAACAGCTCCTACAGGTACATCAAGGCAAAGAGAAAGCAGGGTCTAATAGAAAGCAGATGTGGGTCAGGCACATCTTATATGAGTCAATTTTCACAGCAACCACTCTGTACTGCTCGCAACTGCTGGGCAAAAAGCTACAAGTTGCACCCAGATGTGGTGTGCATGACGAATACATGTCAGAATTCCAAACTTTGGTGAAAGAGAAAGATTGCAAAGCTTTGAACTGAATGGTGATAGATGCTTGTTAAGCAAATATACATGTGAAAAACATTTAACTGTATTGTGTGTTTGGTATTTTCAACTGAAGTTAGTGCATGTGGTTAAAACGTGGCTGCCGTAGCTACACCAGTGGCTACTCAACAATCTCTGTTTGATAACACTGCTTTAACTGCAATCTCATGTACAACTTGTACTGCATGAAGTGACATTCTCATTTCCCACATCAGGCATTTTTGCAATCTGTATGTGAGGCTATTAATTTAGGGTCAATTATTGTAAAAACTATGGATAGAACCACAAGGTGCTTGATTTTGTGGTAAATTGCTTAGCATCCAAAACCAGGCACAATGCATTCAGCATGCCCAGTTGCAGCAGAATGGTATAGCCCGAGGACCATCCTAAATCGGTCCTCAAGATTACATCTTCGCAATTCTGATGAACTGCAGACACCAATTGAACAGAAGTGATGAGGCTCACTTGTCAGGGCCTGCTATGGGGAGGGGATTGGGCAGGGGGAAGGTTGGTCATGGGTCAGCTCTTCCTAGCTCCCAAAAATTTACCTGTAGGATTCTTCCCCACCTTACATATGTGCCCTTAGGTTAGGGTGATGGAGAGCCTGATTGTGGAGTTGAAGCTTGTGGCAACTTTTAACCATGTTCACAGCCAAGTTTGGAAATGGTTGCAGTATTTCAGTATTTCAGTACTTCATTTCAGTATTGAGATAAGGCCTGCACTCACTCTGGTATCATCATTGCTACCTATAGCAAGGCCTTGTGGAATTAGCAGTCTCCCACATGCACAAGCAAACTGAGCATGGGCCTTCCCACTGCAAATCTTGTTAATGTTGCACTCATTGGCCTAAATCTTTCAATCAGAACCAGAACCCCATTTTCGAGCCCTAGTGAGACAAAAAATACACATTTATCCTCCTTTGATTTTTTTGGGGTCTCTTCCGATGGAGGATCCTTCCAAACTGACTCAGTGCAAGAAACCTTGGAGACGTCAGACTGCATAGAAGCCACACCCCCTTTTTATAGCAACAACCGCCATTTTCTGGTAAGTAAAGAGTTTAAATGTTCCAAAGTTTCTTTAAAAAGCTACGGAGAGAAAGTAAATGGATAAGGGGGTAAGGGATAGGGTGGATAAGGTAAATGGCTAAGGGATAGGATGGGTGAGAGGGTAAGGGAGTAGGGTGGGTAATGTAAGTGAGTAAGGGGGTGGGGTAGGTGAGAGGCTAGAAGGGGTAAAGTGGGTGAGGGGGTAAAGTGGCAGCTGAGTAGATGATGAGGTTGGGTCGGGGCGAATCACTGCATCCTGGGCAGTTGGCTGTTGAGGTCAGGTTGGGTCGGGGGAAGTTGGGGGTCAGGGGGATTTGGGTGGTTGGGGGTAAGTTGGGGGGGTCAGGGAAGACTCGGGTTTGGGTGAGTCGAGTGGTGAGGTGAGGTTGGGTTGGGCGGGTTGTTGAGGGGTCAGGGGAGTCAAGGGATCAGGGGGTTAGTTGGGGTCAGATGGTGAGATTGGGTCACATAAGGTTGGGGAGGTTTTGCGAGGTGAGGAAGGGTCAGGTTGAGTCGGAGGGGAGATGGGAGCCTGAATATTTCCCTCGTCAGACAATTGATCGGCGGGCCCAGGAGCGGCCGGAAAACAGGTCCCAACCGTGATTGGCCCCCAACCTCGCTTTCACGCTAGTTGGTCGTTAATTGGCCAGCCAGCGTGTTACCCACGCTGAAAAGCTCAGCATTGCTGGGCTGAGGGCGGAAAGAGGGCGGGCCTGGAAGTTAAACATGGGCACGTTTTGAGAGATATCCCCGAAGGTAGACAGCTGCCTCAGGGGGCTGCAGACCTGCAAATAATGAAATGAAGCACTAAAATGTTGCAAAAAAATGTCCCTGCATCACAATCAAGCACCTGTAAGCATACCTCATAAAAATGCTGCCCCCAGATATTTCTTTTTATTTTATTTCCTAATGGAGATTTCATCCCGCCCTTGGATGAGGTTTCATGAAAAAAATAAAGGCCGCCTGGCCTATCCGTCTGTCCGCCAACCTGTAGGTTGGATGGGCCACGAAAAATCTCAGACAATTGCCCCATTAACGGGCTTAATTGCCCACTTAATTGTCAGCTGACATGCTTCTGACTTTTTCACACACCCGCCAAGCGAAATTCCGTGCAAGTGCGCAATGTCCCAATGCCATCTCACCTAATTTTATGCCCGATCGGGTTGGGCATGAGCCCACCTGCACATACCCCCTTATCCACTTAACTTTTCTCCATGGCTTTTTAAAGAAACTTTGAGACTTTAAGCTCTTTACTTACCAGAAAATGGCGGCTGTTGCTAAAATCAGAAGAAGGTGAGGGTGTATTTTTTGTCTCATCAGGGTTGGAAAATGGGGTTCTGACCTGATTAGAAGATTTAGGCTAATGAGTGCAACATTAACAAGATTTGATGTGGGAAGGCCCATGCTCAGTTTGCTTGTGCATGTGGGACACTACTAATTCTACAAGATCTTGCTAAAATTTTGCCCAGGGAATCAGGGTTCGTCGGATCAAGGGCTCAAAAGGGGTTTTGGGGGAAGGGGGTCAGTTGTATAGTTACCCAGAAGATAACTAAGACATTTCTGTCTAATATTTCCTTGGTAACTATTCATGTAAGTCGGAGCAGTCCGAAGTATCCAATTCAATCTCAAGTTGAAGGTTTTTTCAGAGGGTCCAGGGCTCAGGGCAATTGCCCATTGGAAGATCAAACTTCCCAGGCAACTCCCAAGGAGTCAGTGCATTCGGATTTCTGAGGGATTCTGTAGCGCATCTTGGGGGATACATCCAATCACTGACGATCTGGAGGCCAGAAGATCTGGACCATTGTGTTCTGTAAAACAGGCACAGTGATGTTGAATTTACACCTCAGGGCTTCCAAAATATGTTCATTAAGGATTAAGGCAAATGGCATGTTGGCCTTTATTGCAAAGGGATTGGAGTACAAAAATAAAGAAGTCTTACCAGAATTGTTTTGGTGAGACCGTGTCTGGAGTACCGTGTGCAATTTTGGTTTCCACATTTGAGAAAAGATATACTTGCATTGGAGGCAGTGCACAGAAGGATCACTTAATTAGTCCCTGGGATGAGGGAGTTGTCTCATGATGAGTAAATTGGACCTATACTCTGGAGTTGAGGAGATTGAGAGGCAATCTCATCGAAACATACAAGATTCTAAAGGGGCTTGATATGGTAGACACAGCCATTGTTTCCACTGGTCGGGGGAATTTAAAGCACGGTCTCAGGATAAGGGGTTGATCATTCAGGAATGAGATGAGGAAAAAATACCACTCAAAGGGTTGTGGATCCTTGGAATTCTCTACCCCAGAGGGTTGTGGATACTCCATGGTTGAATATGCTTAAGGCTGTGATAGACAGATTTTTGGTCTCTCAGAGAATTAAGGGATATGAGGAGTGGGCAAGATAATGGAGTTGATCCTAAGATCAGCCATGATCGTATTGAATGGCGGAGCAGGCTCGATGGGCTGTGTGGTCAACTCCTGCTCCTATTTCTTATGTTCTTGTGATTCCTACAGGGGAAAAAAAAAACTTCATTCCATCATCCTAGGATATTAAAACTAGCATTTAAAGAAAGTATCACACTCTAAATATATTTGTTTCTATGCGCACTTTGCAGATGTTCTAAAAAAAATTATCCGTAATGTTACCAAATATAAAAAAATCATCCCCTGATCCAGCTATGCCTTGCCAATCTTGAGTTTGTGATTAATGATCTGCACATTGTCTTAATGTTTGAATAGATTTTAGAAATTGATTGGTGTATTTTAGTACACCAATTTGCAACCACAGCTATATAGGTTAGAAAGGTATCTACTTTAACTCCAAGCAATGTTTTGGTATGTCCACCAGTAAAATGGGAGATAGCAATTAAAAAAATAGAAATACTATTTATGATTATAACAAATCATTAAATCCATTATGGAAATTTTATAATTTGATATACATCCAATCAATATATAAAACTTTCAGCATAAATAGTTAATAATAATACCCATGAATGTAGCTTTAAATGTTGTGATCATCATTTATCTGAAAACTGCATGTGGCCAATGATTCTGCATTCTGATTCTGAAGCGCAGTTTTAGATTGGACAGCAACTTGTGCAGAATGTTAAAATCACTGTGGATATTTATTTAGGTGTAAGGGTCAAAGAATATTAAAAGCATATATCACAAATTTAAGGCTGTGCAGTCTTTTATAATAATATCTTCTTTTTAAATTATTAAGATTTGGCATTTTTCTCAAATTGGCAATCCCATCAGTGGATGGAGAAAGAATACAAATTTCAAACCAGTTCGTCCTCCCATATCTCCCAAATAAGATTTCTCCTTATGCAATACCACGTCCTCTGTAGTTTCCTTCTTGTTCTGTATGTTTTCCTGCGCAGGCAAATTATGCCAAAAGCATGTCTGAGATAATCCAGCTGTGTCCATGCTTTTTTCCACTGCAGAACCCAAGCTTGTGACAAACAGTTATATTACTGTTTTTTTAATATTTTTATTATATATTTTTTTGTCATTATACTACTTAGCTTCAATATTTTTCTTCTTTGTTCTCATTCTTTTTTACTTTCTTTCTATTTGCCTGTTTTCAAGTCTTTTGAAAGTCTTTTGTTGCTTTGTTCCTTCTATTTCTCATCACAATTTTACTGATATTCCCTTGCCTCCTTTGCTTTTGCCTGTGATTCCTGTTAACCTCTTTTGCTTTGCTCCTTTCCTCTTTGCTTCTCTCCTGCTTTGTTTTCCTCCCCTTTCCCTCTCTTTCTGAACATGGCTAATTATGTCTAAAGACATTAGCATACAATTACAAGCAAGCTATTTTAATTGTGTGTAGTTCATTAGAGGAGTCAGGTATGGAATATTTTGAGTAATTTTAGATAAGCTACTTTCAAAGAAGATTGGTGTGTTAGTGAAAGTTCCAAAAAGATTGACATTGCTGATTGTGGAATGATTTCAACAGCCCTCTGTATTAAAAAAATTCCCACCTTTTCTCTTCATTCTTTTGGTGATGGTCTCAAATTTATACACTATAGTTACTGACTTACCAGCAGTGGAAATAATTTCTTCTTATTTACCTTATGAAGTATCCTCTGTGATTTGAACACTTGTTTAAGATCACATATTGGTGTAATGCTTTGATCAAAACATGTTTCTCCAAACTAACCTCATTACTAAAGCAGCTAATCTCTTCTATCATCTTAATCAATCTGTTTTCTATCCTTCTATGGCCACAATATTTTTCCTGAACAGTGATTCCAAAACTGAGCTTTTAGGTTCTGACTAAGAACTGCACTGGTTTTCACTGAAGAAGAGAAAACAAGAGGGAACATAGTCCACACCTTTAAACTGATGGCTACTATTTATCTTGGATCAATCCATAAAAATGCAATTGATATTTTTTAGATGCACTCTTATACAATAAAAAAAATCAATATCTGGATAGGATGCCAGTGAAGGTTGTAAAGGAGATGAAATACTCTACAGAGGTCAATGGTTTCACTGCTGCTGGGACTGAACATTACTGTGGGAATGATTTAGCTGAGACGGAGAATTGGGTCAATAGAGAGAGTTGGCCTTTTTAACCTTAGATGTGAGAATGGTTTCTCAAAAATTTCAATACCTTAAGTGGCAAATAACATTTGCGCCACACAAATTCCAAATAATGATCATCTCCAACAAGAGAGAATCTAACCATCTCCCTTTGATGTTCAACAGCATTACTATCGCTAAATCCCCCAACATCAACATCCTGGGGATTACCATTGACCAGAAACTGAACTGGACTAGCCATATAAACACTGTAGCTACAAGAGCAGATCAGAGGCTGGGAATTCTGGAGTGAGTAAGTCACCTCCTGACTCCCCAAAATCTGTCCACCATCTGCATGGAACAAGTCAGGAGTGTGATGGAATACTCTTCACTTGCCTGGATGAGTGCAGCTCCAACAGCACTCAAGAAGCTCGACACCATCCAGGACAAAGCAGTCAGCTTGATTGGAACCCCATCTGCCACCTTAAAAATTCACTCCCTCCACCACTGGTGCACAGTGGCAGCAGTGTGTACCATCTACAATCTGCATTGTAGTAACTTACCAAGGGTCCTTAGACAACACCTTCCAAACCTGTGACCTCTACCACTTAAACTGATATATTTAGCCGACATATGGGGGAATCTTATGGAGGTGACAGGGGTCTCAGCTGCAGGCTGGAGAGCCAGTGAAAGATCTGCACTTCCTCCTCCAGGAAGGCCCATGTCTATTATGTGTTAATCGGGTAGCTGGGGATGGGAAACCTTGCCTGTTGAGAGCTGTCAGCCAATCAGGAGCCCTATAGCTCTACGTTCAGCAGCGACACCAGGGAGGTGGTGGTTGCTGCCAGAATGACACCCATTGGAGGCCCAGGAATGTAGAGCGACCCAGGCCAGAGTTAAATGATGGTGGAAAGTGTTTCACGGGGTGGGGATCACATGGGAAGAACTGTAGGCAGAGTCGACAGGAAGAGCAGGGGTGTGGCTCTCAGTTGGCCCCTCTTTCTGATGCTGCATCCCTCAACTAAGCATTGAGTGCCTATGAATAAAGGATTCACTCCCTGGCCCCCTCCCACCCCCTGGGAGACCACAAGCAACCCAAGCAGGTCTGCGTCGAGATTTCCATGTGGCTACAGGTCCACTTGCCACTGGGTTAATACCAGTGCTGGTGAGAGGAGGCCCTTAATTGGGCATTAATTGCCCATTTAAGGGCCTCAATTGGTGGTGGGCAGGATGGCTTTCCACGGCTCTTCCTGTCATGGACTTAATCAGGCTGGAGGGCGGAAGGTGTCAGGATCTGCACCTGATTAAATGCCCTTCTTGCCTCCAAACCTGCCATGGGAGAGAGCATTAAATATAGCCCATGGGAGCACCACTAGCACCAAGATCCCCTCCAAGCTGCACACCATTTTGACTTGGAACTACATCACCGCTTCTTCACTGTCACTCGGTCAAAACCCCGGAACTCCCTCTCTCACATCACTGTTGGTGTGACTACACTCCATGGATTTCAACATTACAAGAAGGCAGCCCACCACCAACTACTCAAGGGCAAATGGGGTTGGACAATAAATGCTAGTCTTGTCAGTGATGCTTAAATCCCATGAATGATTAAAAAAAATATCTTGGTTGGATCCATGGCAGGTTCTGCAGATTGTATTAGGCTTGGACACAAGATCAAACAATTTGGACATGATTAAAACGATTTTAGAGAATTTATAACATTTAACAGCTTATGGTCAATATTATTTAATATATGTGTAAAAGGCCTCATATTTATATTTCTGATGAAATTATATAATAGCCTGGATATTGGATGAGCCATTCATAACACTTGGCCTCAGACTTTCTGTGGGCTTTTACAATTCAACTTATAGTTATTAACAATTGAACACAGTGCGGTGGCCTCTACAGGCGATCCGGTACCTGTTGAACTATGTATCTCCTTAACTAATCAAATTGAGTCACATGTCTATTACTTTGTGTCAGTGGATGGATTTTGAATGGGTTACAGTCTTGCCCGCAGAGGGAGAAATAAACGGGGAAAGAAAAAGAGAAAAAAGTTTTATTTCTTTAAAGATCTCCAACAATAATTAAAATATGAAGCAATGAGACTCCAAACATTTAAAAGTAAATGCTCAGTGCCAGAGAGGTTGTTTGGCAGTAATGAAGACATGTTACCCTATTAAAAATTCATATACACATGAATGGGCAAACTCTAACCTTTCCTGGCATGTTTATTAGGTATTTGATGGTAAGTATTGCAAGTTCTTTTTGTTCCATGTAAGTGTTCGCTGATACTGTTTATAGAGAAACTTGTGGATGAGCAGGACAACGCAGTTCAACTTCCTGATTCCTGTCTTTAACTGTGCATGCCTGGTTGCTGGAAGATGCTATACAATTTATCCCTTAATAGTGGTGTGCATTAATGGTCTCATGTTTAATTTTACTGCAGAATCAGGGATTCACTATACTAAATTTGCAACATAAATACAAGTTATCATTTAATGAAAATAGCTGAGACTATAATGAAAACATAAAATTTATGCTTTAAAATGATAATTCAGAAGGACATAAATATGACAAAGACCATGAGAATTCTTTGCAGCAAAACTGATTTTAAGGGGCTGACAAAACCTAGGAAATAAAATGTTGAATGATATTGGTAAATAATGATGCAGAACAGATTAAATGATTAAAATGAAGTTCAACAGCATCCAGGAAAAGTATTTTCTGTTAAAGAGACAAGAACAAACTAAACAAAAAAAAAAACAAAGGCAACGTGAGGAAGCATTTTGTTCTGCAGTGAGTGGTTAGGATCTGGAATGTACTGCCTGTGAGGGTGGTGGATGCAGGTTCATTGTGGTTTTAAAAAGGGAATTGGATAAGCACCTGAAAACAAATTTGCAGGGTTACGGAGAAAGGAGGGGGGAGTGGAACCAGCTGAATTTTTCCTGCAGAGAGCTGGTGTGGACTCTACAGGCCTCTTGTAACCATTCCTGCATTCCATGATAACAGCATTTGAGTTTGACAAAACAAAATGTCAGACTGGCTAGAATCACAGCATCCAGAAGAAGCTTTGTACATGTTTCACAAGATGAAATTTGGTACATTTGTATAGGTATGTAGTTTTTGTTCATACAGACTTGCATGGAGTAGAAAGACCAATGCAAACCAATTGGGCCGTATGCCCAGTTTCTGTGTTCTATATTCTATTGTACTTCGACATAATTGGTTGATGGCTGCATCATAAATCATTCATGTACTTTCAGTATTCCTTGAGTACCTTACCTAACTTAATGGCTTTGTTTAATAATTTTCAATCATGCTAATGGGACTTGGCCATGGACATTTTAGTTTGGGGCCCTTCATTTGTTTAGCATTGAAGGCTTTTCCAAAATCCAGAAAGAGACAAATAGAAAATATCCTTCTATATTGGCAACTTCCAGCTTCACTACAAATATTAATCCAATTTTCATGGAATTCTTTTGGACAAAAGCTCAATTGGCAGCAGGAAGTATTCATTTATGATTCAAGCATGGACAGTCATCCACAATTATTTACCTTTGTAGTCACCTAGGAAGCTTTACAAATTAAGATTAGGGAAGTACACTGTGTAATAGATGCATTTTTGTAAAAATTGCACAATTAGAAAACAATTGGCCTAGAAATTTGATCTAGACTACTTCCAAATCCTCCAATGTAGCAGGCAATATGTACAAACTCAATATGAGCTGGATATGTGCCATCCGCCATATTGGTAAAGACCAGGAATTGTGAGCAGTGCTCATGCCTGAAACAGGACTTAGTCCCTTTATATATGCAATTAGGGAACTAATGATTATTTAATGCTCTCACTGCGAGATTGGTTTTCCTGAGCCATCCAGGAATTTTAAGCATGAGTTTTAAATATATTTACCTGAATGTGGAGCTCGGTGTATTCCTTTTGATCCGCTATTGAAAGAACGTGAGTGATACCATCCCATTTTCCCCTCCAATTACCATAGCTCCTCATGCCCCGACACCCCCAGTCAGTACATTCTCACTCCTAGTCAGTGTTACCTCAATCCCAGTCAGAGCTCTCTCGCCGCACTACCACCCCCAGTCAGTGTTCCCTCCTCTTGGTCAGTGTTCCCCACCCCCGGTTATTGTTCCCTACCCCACCCCGCCCCACCAACAAATCTCACTATTCAGGCTCAGGGATTGTTCCAAAAATGGGCGTGCCCAGTTCTCTGGACCAATCTGTTCAATCTTCACTGAACATTGAGGTTTTGATTTGGGTCTGTTTGATAAATCTTCACATATCTGAGAGAGTTCAGTTTGATTGTAGCATAAGTGATTGGACCTAATCACCATTGCAGAAACATGGGCTGGGATTTTGCATGGTGGCGGTGGCTCCACCCATTGGACAGAAAGTTGGGGTCAACCCCACCTTGGCCAGTTATGGGAGCCCCGAGCTGATGTGCAGCAGGCAGTTAACTGCCTGCAGCCAGGGCCCCCATCCCTTTAAAGGACGAGATCCCATCCCCAAGAGCTGCTGACCAATTAGAGGGCTAGCAGCTCTGCAGTTCCAGCAGCAGGGGAATTGGGCAGCGGAGGTATTACTAAGGGGCTGAGCCTTGCCATCAAGGGCACTCTCTGCAGGCCAGAATGTTCCAGATCAGAGGGCTCCCACTGAGCCCACATGTAGGCCGCCAGGGTAAAATACCAAGGGAGGCAGGAAGAGGTCCTTAAGTGTCCCTTCATTGGCAGCCTAATGACCTCAATTAGCCTCAGGGTGGGGGGTCAATGTCTGCCACCTTCCCTGCCACTGATAAAATGCCAACAGCGGCAGGAAAGCAACAAGTATGCTACCTTTCCCACACTCCAACCGATTGTTCATCCATCACCCCAGAAACCTCCCTCCCAGCACATTCCCTGGGGCCCCATAAAATCCCAGCCATGGTTACAATAAAAATTCCAGGTTACCACAATGTTTCAAAAAGGCTGGCAGGATGGAAGAGGAGGAGGGGTAGCCCTGATAAGGGATGTCATAACGTCAGAAGCTAGAAAGGACCTTGGCTTAGAAAAAGGGTAAGTAGTTTTAGTATGGGTAGAGATTAGGAATAACAGGAGGAATTCAGATGGGCACTTGAGGGAAATAAACTTGCAGGGATACGAGGATAGATCGAGGGAATGGGACTGATTGGATTGCCCTGCAGAGAATCGACATGGACTCGATGGACTGAATGACTTCCTCCTGTGCCGTAATGACTTGATAGCATCTGCTGACAGCTTTATGATGTTCGACTATATCACAGCAACTTTGTGCTTTGATGGAACGGCAGATGTTGAATTGAGATTTTTGTTTTGAAGGTATGATGTGAGGGTAGAATTAACACAGTTCTGTATTTGATATCCTGGGGTAAATGTGAGTTGTAGTATTTTCAAAGTCTCAAAGTATAGAAAAGTGCAACCATCTGTGAAGGCAGAATAAGTGAGGCTGATAATAAAGAATTTTGAATTGAAGGAAGATGAGTTGCAATTGCTGACAGGCACTTCTGAAATGATTGACACCATAGGGCTGAGACAATAGATTGTTAAACAGAACAGTTTCTGTTTATCTCAAGTTCCAATCTTCAAAGATTAATGTCATTGAACATTGGCATTAGGAAGCACCAGCTTCCATTGTGATTTATTATTATTAATGGCCAAGACTGTACTACTTTGTGTTTATGTATGTGACATTGGTCATCATACTGGAATCCATGATATAGTTCCAATTTTAACCTAATGTACCCGAAGAGAATGGGATGCTTTTGGGCCACACCCAATTTTATGCTCCATTGACTTCAAATGGAGTTGAAAATTAAGTGTGATGTAAATTGGGGGTACAACCCTGTTAATCATGGGTGTATTAGGTTAAATTCAGGACATAACTGATTGTTCAATTAGATTGAATTAACCATTAAATAATTTATGTGAGCAGTTTGTTTCATTTATTAGAAGTGATTAACTGTGCATGAGGTGATCAATTACAACAGAAAATATGCAGAACGAGTATGTTGCTTCATATCCATAGGCTTTAAATTTTAGTGTTTCAGCTGATGAAAGTGAGGTAAAGTGGAGCTCCTGTCCACCCATGAAGGAAGATACAGAGCCCATCCCAAATCCAGGAGTCAGGATCAGATGACTGGTTGGTGCAGGAGCCTACAAAGGGGGCATATGTCCAAATGTGACACTGAAAGACCAAATGGCCCACAGACACACTTCTGGAAGGATCCGGAGATCATTCCTGGGCCATGTATAAACTCAGTTTTAAAGTGGTTTGGTTGTATAGTGGATATGTCCTTATGCCTGTAGTACAGGCTGGAATCCCTCATGAGAGAGACAGAGTTTCAAGATTGGTTGACTCACAGTGTTTACTGACATCTGGGTTGGTTGTTGAGAAATCCTTGGAATCTGTCTTGATCGCACCTGGCATTTATTGTGCAGTGTGGTGTGTTTGACAACAGTTTGCCTGTTAATTCACATGTACCTCATGTTAACCCTGTATGTTAGTGTATAAGATAGATATTGTAAATAGTTTTATCTTTCTGATCTTGTAAAGTTTTTTTTGTCCGTTTAAAACCCGTGGAATCTTGTTCCTTTATTCTCTTAGCAAGTGTCTTGAATCTCAAACTTTGTCTAAACAAGAGGTTACTGGTCCCTAACTGGATCCTACTAAAAATGCAAGGGTCTGGTTCAGGATCATAACACATCTCAGAATTAGCTGTAATACTTTTCAGACTCAGCTTGACTCCATCAGGTGTGTACACCATTCCAAAGAACTAGCATTCTGTCACCTTCACAATGCATTTTTCTGTGATTAGCTGGATCCCAGCTTTCCTGCTTCTCTTGATGGCTTCATGTAGATGAGAGTCATGACCTTTTCTATCTACACCATAAATCTGGGTGTCACCAGCTATGCTGACTGCTCCTTTACATTCTCTGTACATCTCATCAAAATGCTATGCAAAGCGATTGTTGTGTTTGCTCAGTTCCATGTAACAGTTATATTAAAAGGCAGAGATGGCAGGATGATGTCACCTAGGTATCCCCAGGCCCTTTGCTATAGATGTCTGCATGAAGTACTTCCTGAGATGAGGCTGGCTTTTCTTTTAGAAGCCAGTTTCCTCACAGAGAGATTAATTTCTATGAGGAAAGCAACAATTGAAAACTGGAGCCTTTCACAAAAACATCTTAAATCTCTATACCCAGCATTGTCAGCCCTCTCACTCTGATAATATGCCAGAGCCAGACACATCTTCCTCTGACTGATCTCCACTGATGAATTTGGCACTTTGCCCTGTTAATGAGAATGGTATGAGTATTCAGCAACATTTATCAGATACCACTACTCCCAGGAATTTGGATAGGACCAGACGCACATCATGAGGTCCAAATTCAGATTTGTCTTGGTCCATTGCAGAAATCTGCCCACTGACCTACAGGTTCTTGTGCCAAGGTATTTTAAGTGTCTAAATGACTAAGTTACAATCAACAGAAGCTAAACATGATTACTGAAGATGCAACTTTAAACATTGCCTGTAGAAGAAAGACCTCTACATTATTGTTTTAAAGTAAAGATATCTGTTCACCATGGAACTGAAACCAGTCAGGAAATGTTGGGATCTTTCTTTGCTGTTTCCCTTTGTAACACCAATGATCTTCCTTTCTCTCCTCTACCACAGTATCTTTACAGTGCAGAAGGAGGCCATTCAGCCCATTGAGTCTGCACTGGCTCTCTGAAAGAGCATTCTACCTAATCCTGCTCCCCTGCCTTATCCCTGTAACCTTGCACATTCTCTCTTTTCAAGTAGCAGTCCAATTCCCTTTTGAAACCTCAATCAAACCTGCCTCCACCACCCTTTCAGAAAATTTGTTCCAGACTCCAACCACCCATTGGGTGAAAAAATCTTTCCTCACATCATACTAACTCCTTTTGTCAATTATCTTGAATCTCTAGTTCTTGTGCCCTCTAGTTCTTGACGATCTCTTGAGTGGGAACATTTTCTCACTATCTACCCTGTTCATACCCCTCAGGATCTTGAATACCTCTATCAAGTCTCTTCTCTCCTGAAGGTTTTACCTCTTTGTTGGAGTACAGTTCCAAACTCTCAGTTTTTTAAAAATTCATTTATGCGGTGTGGGCTTCACTGGCTGGGCCAGCATTTATTGCCCATCCCTAATTGCCCTTGAGAAGGTAGTGATGAGCTGCTTTCTTGACCCGCTGCAGTCCATGTGGTGTAGGCATACCCACAGTGCTGTTAGGGAGGGTACCTCACCCAAGTGGTTATTGTCTATGGATGGTCCTTCCCAGTGAATCCCAGCAAACCATTTAACTGTGGGTGGAATCACAGCTGATTTGGATACTGTCTTTACCTGATGTCCACACTTTCATCAGTTTCACTAAATGGTAGTCAAGAGCATAGGAACACAGTCTTGTTACCCTCTCCCTGCCCTAGTGGCAGCGAAATCAAAGGAAGACTTGCATTTATTTAACGCCTTTCACAACCACTGGTTGTCCCAAAGTAACTTACGGCCAATGAAGTAATTTTTAAAGTGTAGCTACTGTATAATGTAGAAAATGTGGCAGCCAATTTGTGCACAGCAAGCTCTGACAAACAGCAATGGAACAATGACCTGATAATCTGTTTTAGTGATGGGATTCAAGTATAAATATTGGCCAGTGGAGATAATTCCCTTGTTCTTCCTTCAAAATCATGCCATGGGATCCTTTACAACTATCTGAGAGGACAGACAAAGACTCAGTTTAACATCTTATTGTAAAATAGCACTTCCAACAGTATAGTACCCCCTCACTAGAGTGTCAGCCTAAATTATTGTATTCAAATCCTGGAGCAGGACTTGAATCCATAACCTTCTGACTGAGAGGCTAAATTACCACGAACTGAGACACAGCTTATACTCACAGATTGTAACCATGATCCTAACTGAGGCCAGCTAACTCATTAAAAACCAGGGGATCAAACCTGAGGATGCATGATCTGTAGATCTTAGCTACTTACTGGGTAAGTTCATTTGGTTTTGGGGAGATGTGATATATTCCCAGTGAAGTTAACATTTACTCTTTACCTGATAGAAGTCCAGAGATATATAGTTCATTTCAGAGTCCTGTGCCACTTCCTGAATTCCTTGGAGATTTAAATTAATTTTGTTCAAGTTGTGCATGGTCTCTTTTCAATTCGTGAAGTTCCATGCGATCCACTTTAGAGACACTAAAGGAACTTATTATTATTAATCACTACTTCACACTTCTCAATCATTCTCAGCTGCCCTTGCTGTAGAGAGCAGTGGTGCTTTGCTTTCAAGATTGGTTCTAAGGCGGTAATAATTCTCTTTTTCAGTACTGTAGTTCCTTATGGCTTCACAATTGTTTTCTATATCAGGTCTAATTTTTCTCTGCTACTCTTTTCTGTCCCCTTTAAATCTTTCTTAGAGAGGCCCTATTGTGTTTTTTAAATAGCAATAAAGGTTATGGAGAGAAGCCGACATAAGGTTTGCTTAAATTAACAGAGGAACTTCTCATCCTTCAAATATTCTGCCTTCTGGAATTTTTTTCAGTTCCAGTATGGATCCTCAAGCTATGTATTTTTATAATTTTGTGTTTTATCATCTATAACATCAGTTTTTTTAACCGAGCACAGAATTTTAGTGTTATATATTATTTTATACTTTCTAACTCAATGTTGAAGCATGATCTCAAAAAAAACACTACCATTTCATATGTTAATGAATAGTTTTTTCATTCTTATAGGGGACTTGTGCATCGCTGGCTAGGCCAGCATTTTTATTCCTCATCCCTAATTGCCCTAGAGAAGATGGTGGCGAGCTGCCTTCCTGGACCACAGCAGTTCACATGGTGTAGGTACACCCATAGTGCTGTTAGGGAGGGAGATCAAGGATTTTGACCCAGCAACAGTGAAAGAACGGTGATATATTTCCAAAATAGGATGGTGTATGGCTTGGAGGGGAGCTTGAAAGTGATGTTCTCAGGCATCAACTGCCCTTGTACTTCTAGGTGGTAGAGGTCACGGGTTTGGAACGTGCTGTTGAAAGAGCCTTGGTGAACTGCTGCAGTGCATCTTGTACATGGTACACACTGCTGCTACTGTGTGCTGGTGGTGGAGGGAGTGGATGTTGAAGGTGGTGGATGGGGTGCTAATCAAGCCAGCTGCTTTGCCCTGGATATCATTGAGCATCTTGAATGTTATTGGACCTGCACACATCCAAAAAAGTGGAGGGTATTCTATTACATTCCTGACTTATGCCTCTTAGATGGTGGACAGGATTTGGGGAGTCAGGAGGTGCATTACTCTCTGTCGAATTCCTGGCTCTGACCTGTCCTTGTAGCCACAATATGTCCTGGAACTGAGATGATTGATTTCAACAACCACAATTGTCTTCTTTCTGCTGGTTGGAGTCATATCTAGCACAAGAGTTTTCCCCCTGATTCCCATTGACTCCAGTTTTGCCTTTTCCTTGATGTCACACTCTGTCAAATGCGGCCTTGATGTCAAGGGCAGTCACTCTCACCTCTCCTCGGAAGTTCAGCTCTTTTGTGCATGTTTGAACCAAAGCTGTATTGAGGGGAGGAGCTGAGTGGCCCTTGTGGAGCCTAAACTGAGCGTCAGTGTGCAGGTTTTGCTGAGTAAGTGCTGCTTTATAGCACTGCCAACGACACTTTCCATCACTTTCTAGATGTTTGAGACTAGACTGATGGGGCAGTAATTGGCCAAGTTGGACTTGTCCTGTTTTTTGGGGACAGGACATACCTGGGCCATTTGCCACATTGCCGGGTGGATGCCAGTGTTGTAGCTGTACTGGAACAGCTTGGCTAGGGGTGCAGCTTGTTCTGGAGCACAAGTCTTCAGTACTATTGCTGGAATATTGTCAGGGCCCACAGCCTTTGCAGCATCCCGTGCCTTCAGCCTTTCTTGATATCATGTGGAGTGAATCGAATTGGCCAAAGACTGGCACCTGTGATGCTGGGGACCTGCAGAGGAGGTCAAAATGGATCATCTACTTGGCACTTCCAGCTGTAGATTGTTGCAAATGCTTCAGCCTTATCTTTTGCACTGATGTGCTGGGCTCCCCTATCATTGAGCGTGGGGATATTTGTGGAACCTCCTCCTCCAGTGAGTAGTTTTAATTGTCCACCACCATTCATAACTGGATGTGACAGGACTGCAGAGCTTAGATCTGATCCATTGGTTGTGGGATTTCTTAGCTCTGTCTATTGCATGCTTCTTTTGCAGTTTGGCACACAAGTAGTCCTGTGTTGTAGCTTCGCCAGGTTGACACCTCAATTTTAGGTACAGCTGGTGCTGCTCCTGGCAAGCCCTCCTGTACTCTTCATTAAACCAGGGTTGATCCCCTAGTTTGGTGGTAATGGTAGACTGGGGGACATGCCGGGCTGTGAGGTGCAGTTTGTGGTTGAGTACAATTCTGCTGCTGCTGATGGCCCACAGCCTCTCAGATACTCAGTTTTCAGTTGCTAGACCTGTTCATAATCTATCCCATTTAGCACAGTGGAGGATATCCTCAATGTGAAGACAGAACCTTGTTTCCACAAAGACTTTGTGGTGGTTACTTCTACAAATGCTGTCATTGACAGGTGCATCTGTGATGGATAGATTGGCGAGGGTGACGTCAAGTATGTTTTTCTCTCTTGTTGGTTCCCTCACCATCTGTCACAGACCCAGTCTAGCAGCTATGTCCTTCAGGATTTGGCCAGCTTGGTCAGTAGTGGTGCCACCGAGCCACTCTTGGTGATAGACATTGAAGTCCCCCACCCAGAGTACATTCTGTGGCCTTGCCACCCTCAATGCTTCCTCCAAGTGGAAAGAGGAGTACTGATTGATCAACTGAGGGTACGAGGTAATCAGCAGGAAGTTTCCTTGCCCATGCCATGAGATTTCATGGGGTCCAGAGTTGAGGTTCAGTACTCCCAGGGGAACTCCCTCCCCTGTATACCACTGAGCCGCCACCTCTGCTGGGTTTGTCTTGTTGATGGGACAAGACATACTCAGGGATGGTGATGGTACTATCTGGGACATAGTCATACTCAAGGAATCATACTTTACAGACAATGCCAGGCTGTTGCTTGGCTAATCTGTGAGGCAGCTCTCCCAATTTTGGCACAAACCCCCAGACGTTAGGAAGGAGGACTTTGCAGGGTTGAGAGGGCTGGGTTTGCTGTTGTCATGTCTGTCCAGTTTCATATCTTTTTGCAGGCTTTGTAGCGGTTTTGATACACCTGAGTGGTTTGATAGACCACTTTGAAGGGCTTTTAAGAGTCAACCACATTGCTGAGAGTCTGGAGTCACATGTAGGCCAGGACAGGCATGGACAGCAGAGTTCCTTCCTTAAGTGAACCAGATGCATTTTTGCAACAATCGACAATGATTTCATGGTCACTGTTACTGAGACTAAGGCCAGAATTTTACATCCCGCGGGTGGATGCATGCCTGACCTGAACGGATTTGAAATAGCGTGAGATGACATTGTGTCCCGATGTCATCATGCACTCGCGTGATATTCCGCTCAGTGGGTGCGCGAGGCAGTTGGAAGCACGCCCGCTGACAATTGTGGGTAATTAAACCCATTAACGATGAAATTAACAGCGATTTCATGTGGCTGGTCTACACTTATACTTGCGACGGGTCTGGTGGCATTCATATTTTTTCTCAAATCTTGACCCAGGGTGGGATGAAATCTCCATGGAGAGATAAAATAAAGAGATAACTAGGTACTGCTTTTTATGAGGTATGCTTTCAGGTGCTTGATCGTGCTGCATGGACATATTTTTCAGCATTTTTGTCATTTCTTTTACTCTGTGGAGGCCTGCAGCTCCCTGAGGCAGCTGTTTATCTTCAAGGAGCTCGCTAGAAGTGCTCACCCGCACCCTCAGTTGGGTTGGTGCCTGCCCTCTTCCCGCAGCGCCCCCCGCCCTGGCAGTGCTGAGCCTTTCAGCGTGTGTTTCAAGCTGGCTGGTTGTTAATTGGCGAGCCAGTATGAAATCGCAGTCAGGGGCTGATCGCGCTCGGAGGTCCATTTCCCATCTGCTTCTGCGTCCGCCAAACGCTCACGCCCAAAAAATTTAGATTTTTAATTCCAGATTTATTAACTGAATTTAAATTCTGCCAGCCGCCTTGGTGGGATTCAATCCCATGTCACCAGAACATTAGCTTGGGCTGCTGGATTACTAGTCCAGTCATGTTACCATGATGCCAGTGCCTCCCCTGGATTGTGTGTTGGACTGTGGTTTACATTTTCATGTTAGTAAAGTTGATTTACTAGATAGAAATATACAAACTATTAAAGTTATGAAGAAGCCTGTTGAAAAAATTAATCCATATTATGATTTAAAAACATAAAATTACCCATACTTATATTTTTACAAATAAAAGAGAATTAAACATGGCCTATTTATAAATATTAAAGTTATGAATTTACCAGGAGAGGAGGTTTATATGGGGGCTACTGATAAATGGTTAACATCAGTACTAGTGTTACCTACATCTAAATATTTAAAATGAGATGGCAATTAAAAGGCAGAATAAATCCACACTGTTATACTTTTCAATCATTTTTTTCAGAGGTAATATTTTACATAATCATGATGAAATCACTCTTTTATGAAGAAAGGCCAACATCAATTCAAAATTTGTTCAGTCCAACTACAAATAATACCCTTATTCCATTACTTCTATGTAAACAGATTGATTTACTGCAAAGGCTTATTACTCTGCTACACTGAACACAAATATAAATCTATTGAAATTTCAGCTTTTCTGAAATAACTTTGTGCTACAATAATAATTGACTATATTAAAAACTTTCAAGTGTTACTTTGATTCAAAATTTGAAGTTAATGTTCGGTGGAATTTAAATAGAGTGTACTGCATAATAGAGGGTAATTTTTAATTTAGATTAACTTTACAGTTGTAACAGTACATTTATTGCAAAAGGAATATACCTTACATTATCAATGTACATGCACAGAATAGTACAGAGTTTAGTATAACCTTTTGGGTGGCAAGAATGCCTACTGTAATCAAAACTTTCACCTTCTAATAGGTCCAGTAGTCTCAGTGGGTGGAATTTAATACCTTCCCCCTGTGGCAGTTTTGATGGTGGGGTGGCCCATCTCCACTTGGCTGGCTCACCGTGCAGCCATATAACAACCATTGAGCCATTAATTGGCTTGAGGTGGGCCTTCCATTCCCACCCGAGGAGGAAGTCCTGCCTCTAGGAGCTGCCAACCAATCAAATGGCCAGTAGCTCTCAGTGGAGTGGTGGCCATTTCTGGGACTGCAGCCAGTCCAGAAGAAGTGCTGTGATGGAGCCAGACCTAGACTGAGTTCTTGCTGGGGCCAGGCTGGCAGGTCCTAGTTGGGATGGGGATCTGTGGACAGGGCAGGAGTTGAGGAGAAATGTGAGTGTGGGAAGACCTGGGGGTGCTTCCGATGGGAGGCACTCCCCTTGACCAGCCCAACCTGTAAGAACTGCCGGTTGCACATTTGGCATGGACCTTTCCTGCCGTTGGTAAAATCCCAGCAATGGTAGGATGAGGTCTGTAAGTGATTATTTTTTAACCACTTAAGGGCCTCAATTAGCCAATGTGTGTGCCTACTGATGCCTCCCCCACTGCTGATAAGATTGCAGCAGGGTGAGCGGCCAGGCGTTGGGAATGGCACCCATCACATGGTATGGAATTTTACACCTCACCTGCCAACCCACCCCAAGGGACCATAAAATGCAGCCCATCCTCTATATGCCTACTGTATCAAAACCTTTCACAATTTGAATGACCTCTATTCAGTCACGCCTCAGCCTGTCCATTCTTTATTGACAGAAATAATCTTGAATTTCTGATATCATTATTATAAATGTTTTTTCACCCTCTCCAGTGCTTCTATATCCTTTTTATAATATGGCAACTAGCACTATACACAGTACTCCAAGGGTCATCTAATCAAGTTAGACAAGGTTAAACAAGTTTAACATAATTTCTATACCTTTCAACTCTATTCCTTATTATGATACTTGGACAGACCCCGGGTCGTGGGAGAGATCCAGTTAGGGACCAATAATGTTTTGTTTAAAATAGATAAAGTTTGAGATTCAAGATGCTTACTGAGTGAGTAAAGCCACAAGATTCCATGGGTTTGGACCATACAAAAATAAATTTTACTATACAATCTCAGAAAGATAAAACAATTTATAATATCTAACTCAACATTCAGGGTAAGTATGAGGTAATGTGAATTAACAGGCAAAGTCCTGGTCAAACAGGTCAAACACACCACACTAAACAGTAAATTAAACTGAAGCAGTCTATGTCCAAAAGCAGCAAGACCTGCACAATATCTAGGCTTGGGCTGACAAGTGGCAAGTAACATTCGCACCACACAAGTGTCAGGCAATGATCATCTTCAACAAGAGAGAATCCAACCATTGCCTCTTGATGTTCAATGGCATTACCATCAATGAATCCCCCACAATCAACATTCTGGGGATTACCATTGACCAGAAACTGAACTGGACTAACCATATAAATACTATGGCTACAAGAGCAGGTCAAAGGCTAGAATCCTGTGACGAGTAACTCACCTCCTGACTCCTCAAAGCCTGTCCACCATTTACAAGGCACAAGTCAGGAATGTGATGGAGTACTCTCCACTTGCCTGGATGAATGCAGCTCCTACAACACTGAAGAAGCTGGACATCATCCAGGACAAAGCAGCCCACTTGATTGGCACCACATCCACAATCATTCACTCCCTCCACCACTGACACACATTAGCAGCAGTGTGTACCATCTACAAGATGCACTGCAGGAATTCACCAAGGCTCCTGAGACAGCACCTTCAAACCCACGACCGCTGCCACCTAGGAGGACAAGAGCAGCAGATAAATGGGAACACCACCACCTGGAAGTTCCCCTCCAAGTCGCTCACCATCCTGACTTGGAAATATATGGCTGTTCCTTCACTGTTGCTGGGTCAAAATCCTGGAACTCCCTTCCTAACAGCTCTGTGGGTATACCTCCACTACATGGACTGCAGCGGTTCAAGAAGGCAGCTCACCACCACCTTCTCAAGGGCAACTAGGGATGGGTAATAAATGCTGGGCCAGCCAGTGAAGCCCATATCCCATAAATGAACTTTTAAAAAATGACAGGTGTGACCGAACCCAATTCTATGGATTTCTCAGCAACCCACCCAGGCACCTGTCACATTATGAGCCAACCAATCTCACTGAAACCTTATCTTTCTCATGAGGGTTTCCAACGTCTACCTTTGAAGATCTTGCCTTGGAATTCTCTCCAAAAGTCACTCCCAGTCAGACGGCTTCAACAATGACCTGCCTCGCAGGGTTTGAATCTTGCCTTCTGAGATCCTTTACCCCTGGATCTCTGAGTACATTCAAGCTTCACCTTCCAAGCACACTTCAGGTCTTTGGCCATGCCAAGCAGAACACCACTGCTCCAAAGGGGTGCTTTTCCCCAATGGCCCACAGCATGGAGTCACCAACCTTTGGCTGCCTTCTCAATCTTCAAGGCTTCTCTCATGCCCACTTCACTTAAAGCCTTCTCCTCACAGTTCGCTCTTTAATTTTAAGCCTATTTCTCTGTTCCTTTCTTTTAACGTAACCTTTCGGGACCTATTTCTGTCCCCTGGCTTTGTCCCTTACTTGGGACTTCCTTTTTGAGTCCTCTCCCCGTCCCTCTCCCTGGTTTGGGATCCCTCCATGTCCCCTCCCATGTCCTCCTCCCTGGAACACCCACTAGATAATGGGGAGAATTTTCTGGGGCGGGGCCCGCTTGCCGACACGTAAAATGATGCGCGGTGGCATTGGGTGGGCGTCCCGACGTCACCGCGCTTCATTGAGATTTTCTGCCGAGTCAGCTGCGTGCCCACTGCACTGTCAAAGGCCTATGAAGGCCTGTTTAAAAGTAATTAAATCAATTAAATGAGCTTCCCGTCCAATCTTAAGGCTGGCGGGCAGGCGAAGAGTCCAGGCGGCCTTTGCATTTTTCATGGAACCTCATCCACGGGTGGGATGAGGTTTCATGAAGTGTTTATAAATTAAATACATTTTTTAATTAACATTCCTTGACATGTCCGAGCTCATGTGACACTGTCACAGGAGGTGATCTGTCTTAAAATATTTTCAATTCTTTGGTTAAATGCTTGAACCTTAAACAAATCTCCCTGAGGCAGATCTGTGCCTCGGAGATTTCTGTGTGCTTTCACGTGCATGAGCAAACTCAGGCCCGGACTCAGGGAATCCCCCCACTACCTCCCCCACCGCCCCCCCCACCCCCCCACCCCACCCGCACAGGGAGCGGTCAGCGCTTCCGGGTGTGCATCACACTGGGCAGGCCTTAAATGGCCCACCCGTGTAAAATGGCGGCGCACAGTCGATCGGGTTCGTACTTGCTCCTGCCTGCCCCCACACAACACCCCCCCAAGACAGGGGGGAAAATTCAGCCCGATGGCACTCTGGTCCAGGTCATCTGACCTGCATTTTTGCGCTGTTCTTTTCTTCTGTGCAGGCACACAGGGCGAGTCCTCAGCCCGAAGAGCGTAAAATAACTGAACTGCGCATGTGCAGCACGCACGGGAAGCCCGAGTTTCTGACCTCTAAAGAAGGTCTTAATGCCCTCTAAAAATTAGCCTAATGCTTAGTTAGCTTTTTAATGGCCTTATTAACCTGCATCACTACTATTGTTTTAGTGATTTTTAAAATCTATGCTAAACTCCCAGATTCCTTTTGCTACTCTACCCAATTTAGATTCTTCTTTTCCAAGTAATGTGCAATCTCTTTAGCAAAATGTAATACCTCACACTTCCTGTGTCGAAATTAATTTGCCACTTATATACCCATGCTGCAAGTTTATTAATGTCTTGTAATTTGTTGCAGTAGCCCTCAGTATTTACTCTCCCTCAATTTGGTGTCATCTGCAAATTTTGAAATTGAACTTGTGATTCAAATGTCTAAATCATTAATCAGTGAACAACTGTGGTCCCTGCACTGATCCTTGTGTGATCTTACTTTCCACCTCCTGCCCCACTGAATACCAATTCTTTACTTTCTGTCTTGCAGCGAGCTAGCTATCCATCCTTCTAATTGTCCCCTGACTCTACAAGCTCTGAACTTATTCATCTATCTGTTATGTAGAAGTTTTTCAGAAATCTAAATAGATTATGTCCACCAAATTACCATTGTCTACCCTCTCTGTTAGAGAATTCTCTCCCAAGAATTCAATGAGATTGGCTAAGCTAAAATTTTCCTTCTGAAATCCATGGGCAGAATTTTTTTCCCCGTTGGGCAGGCCGGTCAGGAGCTGGCGCGGGTGGGCACTTGGCGATCGCCATCCTCGGTCAGCTGCACACGAAAGAGCACAGAAATCTCCCTGAGTGATGGAGCTTCCAATGAATTATTAAGTGTGTTTAATATTGCCTCTGCTACTCCTTTTCTAGATTCTTATAAAATATACAGATGCAACCCACTCAGACCTGGGATTTTAGTCTTTTTAAATTTGATCAGTTTATTTAATATTTCTCATCCTTATTTTAAACGCAGTTATATAATTTCTGATCTCATCTTTCAATTTCATGTCCATCTGATTTGTCTCACTGGTAAATACTGAAGCTAAGTAATTATTTAATATTTCTGCCATTTTGCTACAGCTGCCTGTGACTTCTTCTTGCCCATCTCTTAGGGGTTCTATTCACAATCTGATTCTCTGTTTTTTATTGATGTGACTCTAAAATATTTTGCTCTTTTGTTTTATGTTCCTTGATATCCACTTTGCCTTCGTAATTGATTTTTGACTTCTCCCCAACCTCTTCATATCCTGCTTTGTTATGCTTTCCCTACTGTTCATGTACTTAGTATATGCCTCTTTCTGCTTTCTGTATTCTTAATTTTCCCTTATGCTTTTATTCATCAATGGTGTCTCATGAGTTTTCAGTTACTCTTGATTTTTAGCAAAATGTATTTTACTTGAACTCTATTGAAAACCATTTTAAATGTTTCCCATTGCTGTTCCACACCATTGTTTGCCAATACTGCTATACTCTTGTCCATTTTATTTTCCCAAGTTTTATCTCCAGTCCCCCTTCTCCAATCTATTGCACTAGCCTTTGTCATGCTTCTATCCTTCTTAGATATTTCCTTTAAAATGTATTACTATGATTACTATTGCCTAGATTTTCCCCTGCTTTTACTTCTCTTCTCTCCTATGGTTCATTCCCCATTACTAGATGCAGCAGCAAATCCTCCCCTGTTAGTCTTAGATTTTGGGTTAGAAAAGAGCCCTGTGTGCATTGTAGGAATGCCATTCTCTCAGCCTTTTCTGGCCAATTAATTTTGGGGAAGTTGAAATCCCTCATGATTACTATTCTATGTTTTTTTCACTCATTGTTGTTACTTGTTTGCATATTTTGTCCTACACCTCCCTTTCACCATTAGGTGTTCTACAGAATAACCCCATTAATGCGATTGATTCTTTATTATCCTTCACCTTTTTCACATTATTCTATTCCTGTCTGACTAATGAAATACTGATTTCATGTCCACCTGACCTAGCTCACTGGTAAATACTGAAGCTAAGTAACTACTTAATATCCCTGTCATTTTGCTTTTGCTGCCTGTGATTTGAGTCACTTCTTCCTACCGCCATGGTGTTATCCCTAATAAGTACAACTACTCCACCTCCCTTCTTTCTCTTCTCTAACTTTTCTAAATATGATATATCCTGCAATGTTTAATACCCAGTCTTGATTTTTCTGTGTCTATGTCTCAGGAATGCCTACTTTATCTAATTCCTCCCAACATATTATTACCTTCAGTTCCCATGTTTTATTACAGACACTGTATGCATCGCTGTACAGTTTAATCACTTTTAAAAGCAATTCCCCTCACTTTACTTTTAAGGCTTTTTATACTCCTGATCCTATAATGGTTTTCCTCAGAACAATCAGAGACAGATTGTCCTTTAGATCAGGTCAGTAAAGAGCATATTGGTTTTATTGAAAGAATGTTGCACATGCTTGCAATTGTGTCAGAGTGATACCTGAAATGACACCAAAATGATGCACAATACTGCAGCCTATCTAAGGTCTTAGACAATGTCAATAGTACCTCTTTGCTTTTATATTTTATGCCCCAGATACAAAACTGGGGCTTCCATTTTTGTATTTTTTAGGGCCTCATCTACATGCATGCCAACTTCAATGAGTGATGTAGCTGCACACTAAGGTGACTCTGCTCCACTATTTCATTTAAGACCTTGCTATTTAAAGAGTATTTTATTTCCTTATTCTTTCAAAATGCTCTACTCCATATTTTCCCTCATTGAACTGCACATTCCAAAGGCTATCCAGCCTACTAATTAACCAGGACTTCCTGTAGTCTTTAAACAATTTTTGTCACAATTTACTATACCCCCAGTTTAGTGTCATTAGCATGCCTCAGTATTGTTCCATAAATATATAAATGCAGCTTATTTAAGTAATAGGCATTGATTACCCTGATCCAGGGTTTTAACTTTGATGGAAAATGGCAGAAACCTCAGTGCAACAATACAGTTTCTCTGGGACTTCAGCCGAATTTGACAAGTTTGGGGACCCCCACCCCCCATGACACCCATGGAACTTTTACCCCATAAAAAAATAACAGCAGCCCCAACACACACCCCAGTGAAAGACACACCACAGGGTTAGTTTTAACAGGCCACTGGAGGTGGGCTGGGCTATGTGCAGGGAATTAAATCCACTCAAAGTCATGTCAGGTCAGGTCAGTTTCCTGACATCATCCCTCCCACTTTTGGGTTTCACCTGGGTGGGGGGAATCTTTTCAGGTGAGTGGGGAAACCCCTTGGAGTTGTCAGGTAAGTAATTCAAATATTCAAATAGATCATTAGCTGCAGTATTAACCAAGCGTTCCAGTTTTAACACCCAGCACAACTATTTCCTGAGCTATTAGCAACTTGGCAGGGTCAGCTAGGTGCGAGCACAGAAGAGCCGCAGCCCGGCCTACATTAGCAGCCACCGCTCTCAATATTTTTGAGGTTGTGTTTTCACTGAGCTTGATTGGTGATTACCAATTTCTTTGAAGTCAGTTCACCTGTCTTATATTTCACTCACCTTGATCTGCACCTCCCTGCTGTCAGCCTTTACCAAGAGGAGCAGCATCACCAACACCAAAAGCATCAAGAACAACACAAACACCAGAAGCAGCAGAAGCAACACCAGCTTTTTTCACCTTGGCCACATACCATTCCACACAGGGACCAGATCCCTAATTCAGGGCCTACAGGCAGAGGATCAGCTTTCTCAACATGTCTGAGCACCAGTGCCTCAGGAAGCCCAGGCTCTCAGGCATGTCATTGCTACCATATGAAGCCCCCTGGAACAAGACCTCCTCCCTAGTGGACCAAGTGGACAGACTGTTCCAACAGCCATCAAGGTGATTGATACTGGAAGGCCATCCTCTCACCCCTGAATCTCTGCCTCTCCCTAAGGTTATGTGCTCTCCTCTTCTGCAGAGAAAGAAACGAGTTATGAGCGTTAGAAATGGCGTGTGTGGAGAGGAGGGAAGGATAACATTTGTTGTGATGGCTGTGAGGCATGAGGGCAAGAGGGCAATAGAATGAGGGTGAGTGTAAATGTTGGCTGTCCAAATGGAGATATAAGGAGGTGCCTAGAGGGAGAAGAATGAATCGAATTGCAAGGTGTGTTGTTCTGAGCAATGTTAATCAGGAGACTGCTGGGAAAGTCAGAGTGTGGAGCTTGGTACCTGAAGGTGTTATGCAAATCCACTTTCCCACCCTTCTGAGGCTCCTTTATCCCTTTGATGCATTGTCTTCAGGTTCGAGGATCCACATTCTTGCTGCCAACTTATAGAAGCATAGAATGGTTACAGCACAGAAGGAGTTCTTTCAGCCCTTAGTGTTGGTGTTGGCTCCCCGCAAGAGCTACTCGCTGAGTCCCAGACCCCACCTATTTCCCCATGGCCTTGCAAAGTTTTTCTCTTCATGGTTATCCAATTCATTTTTGAAAAGCCAGGATTGAATCTGCCTCCAGCACACTCA
The DNA here is from genome assembly GCF_017639515.1 of Carcharodon carcharias. Lineage (NCBI taxonomy): Eukaryota > Metazoa > Chordata > Chondrichthyes > Lamniformes > Lamnidae > Carcharodon > Carcharodon carcharias. Next base: position 60,902,480 of record NC_054477.1, on the reverse strand, counting down.
GGCAGACCCTAACCACTCGCTGTGTAAAAAAGTATTTCCTCATGTTGCCATTGGTTCTTTTGCAATTTACCTTAAATCAATAATGTCTGGCTCGACTCTTCCACCAGTGGGACTAGTTTCTCCCTTTATAAACTGCCTGGACCCTTCATGATTTTGAACACCTCCATCAAATCTCCTCTTAACCTTTTTTACTGCAAGGAGAACAACCCCAGCTTCTCCAATCTATCCATGAAACTGAAGTCCCCGATCACTGGAACCGTTCTCGTAAATCCTTTCTGCTCCCTTTCTAATACCTTCACACCCTTCCTAAAGTGTAGTGCCCCAAATTAAATACAACACTTCAATTCAGGCCAAACCTATGTTTTATAAAAGTTCCTTTCTTTTGTACTGTAGGCCTCTATTTATAAAGCCCCGGACCCAATATGTCTTATATACCATTTTCTCCACCTGCCCTGCCACTGTCAACAATTTGTGCACATACGCCTCCAGATCCCCCTGCCCCTACACTGCCTGTTAGGATGTGTTATGATCCCTGTAGAGACCAGTAACTTTGAAAAAAAGAAATTCAAACTTCCAGTTAATAGCTGCATGGATGACATGACAAGGTTTCATGTTTTAAGACTATTTCTGTGACAAACAAACGAGGAGCAACATTGGCTAAACACTATTTTTGAAGGCAACTTATATTTTAAACTACAGAATAGAAGTTTCTCCTTTTACTTTTAACACAACCAATAAACACATTTCACAGATATACTTTACATTGTCCCATAAGTAGACATTTAAGTTTAATTAATGGTCACTTAAGGGCCTCCTCCAGTTGCTGCTGGTATTTTACAAATGAGCAGTGTCCACGCCGCAACCTTGCAGCCTGCTGCAGGCTGTGTGAACCCCTACTCGCTTGGGAAGCCTGAGCCCAATGGAGGCCTCACCGCAAAGGTAGGCCCCCTGAACCCAGTCCTCCACTCCCCCCTTGCTAGGGCCTGCCAAACTGGCCCCAACAGAAGACACCAATTTTCCTTCTAATCCGGCTGCATTGTTGATCATCGATGGGGACTGGATGAATTGCCAGCAGTGGTGCCATTCCCAGCAGTGTTTCTGAGACCAGAGAGCTGCCAGCCATCTGATTGGGACTTACTTCCTCCCAGATGGGGGCGCAAGACTCGCCTGAGCCAATTAGCAGTATCACGGCAGTAAAATTGACTCAGAATGACCCGGCCAAGTGGAGGTAGGTTCGCCCCTGGCTTTTCAGCGGTGGGGGTGCAGTGGAGGGGCAGACCCACTGTCTCCACATAAAATCCTAACCTACAATCCGGAAATCCACCTACTCCGTGAAAACTGAGGTGAATTACTTATTTGCTTACTCACCAGCTGAAACATACCTCCTACATCTCTTGTCAAATCCTTCAACTCTCACAAATAACTATTCTCATGCAATTGATGTATCTATAACAAACCTTTTTATTGCGCTTCAGGTTTATTTTGGCAAATGTTCTCTCTTAACCTTTCTAATCTCCAATTTTCTAGCTTTCTTATCTTTTGTATTAGTCCTGTTTTTCATTTTTATTATCTACCTTGTAAGCTTTAGAGCTCTAAAAATTTATGGCCACATTCCTGGCAGTAACACTGGGATTTGATCTGCCAGTGTCCTCTAGCACTGACCTCAACTGGAGTTTGTGAAAGTCACAGAGCGGGGACCTCGGTTGCATGGGGCTGATAGTTACTCAAGCCACTGTGAGTGCGCCTCTACCACCCCATGCAGCCACAATGTCCGCTCACAGCCACACTTAGGCTGAGCGTGTTAGAGGCCCCTCCAAGATCTAACTCAGTTCCCTATGTAAAGAAGCCGATTTAAGTTTTAAAAATAAAATTCCAATCTTGTCTTTTCAGAGACAGGCTGCTTCCCTCCTTGTGCAATATACCAATCTTAAGAAAACTTCAACCACTATGCAAACCCACATGGGCAAAATTTTTACAAGTTGGCGAGTGGGGGTGGGGCCCGCTCACCGACACATACAATGACGCGCGGTGATGTCGTGCGGAAATCCTGACGTCACCGCGCCCGGTTTTAAATTTTAAGGAAGGCGGAAGCGCAGCAAAATCAGCTGCGTGCCCGCCGACCTGTCAATGGCCAATTGAGACCATTGACTGGGTCAATTAAATAATTAAAGGACCTGCCCGTCCAACCTTAAAGTTGACAAGCAGGCCAGGAGCCCTGGCGGGAACTAGAAAAAACATGAAACCTCATCCACAGGCAGGATGAGGTTTCATGTAGGGATTTTAAAAAATTTTAATCAAGATTTTGTAAAAATTATGGTCATGTCCCAACTCATGTGGCTTTGTCACATGAGGGGACATGTAAGGGAAATTTTTTATTTCTATTTTTAATATTTTTGAAAGTAGAAGCGATCTCCCTGAGGCTGCACTTAGCCTCAAGGAGATGGGTGTGCTCTTTTGCGTGCATGTGTGAAAGAGCGCACTCTCTGTTTTGGGAATCCCCCCCTCCCCGCCCGTACAGGGATCTCATGGTGCTTCTGTGTTGACGTCACACTGGACGGGCCTTAATTGACCCGCCCACATAAAATGGCACTGCGCCTCCGATTGGGGGCATTGATCAGAAGCGCGCGCCCGTAAGCACCCACCCATCAACCTCCCCCCCCAACGGGGGAAAATTCAGCCCATAATCTACTATAAGTGCATGTTTTTATGCCCACATGTGTTGATAACTGAGTTACATCTTTTGAAAGCATTTTTTTGGAAGATGTGAGGCACATCATATACAAATATAGGAGGCCTTGTGATTAAGTGAGAAAGGGTTCCCAGATGATCATGACGCATCCAACAGCAAACCTGGGCAGGGATTTTCTAGCCCTGTCGTGGGTGGTACCCACCACGGGCGAGGCGGTGCCCCAGCCAGAAGTCCATTGACTTGCGGTGGGACCGGGCGATCCCAGCAGTGGGTGGGTGTGGAAAATCCTGCCCCTGCAGTTGGCTGAGGTGAAAATGTATGATGCAGCCATGCCGTCGATTTACACTGAACATCTACATTCAAGGTGCTTGGAAACTTACCCAACATGTTACATTTTACCACATGTGTACTGATGTGTACGGTTTTCACTTGCTCTGTCATCTCTTCCCAGGGAGTCCAAGAAGCAGACTTCTGAAGAAGGTACCCCTTTGACCCACAGATGGCAGCCATCCATTTTTTGTTGCATCTCCCATATCATCATTTCTGAGGCTCTCTTTGTGAAGGAGGCTATGCTGCCTCTTCCCTGGGTTCTTTGCATGACCTTCAGCCATGTGGTTCAAGGTGTGCAACATCAGTTTTCCTGTTGCAAACTTTCACTGCTGAAATATTGTCTGGCCCTTTAAGGCACAGCAGCAGTCTTTAAATATGCTGCATGGCTGGATAGTCTGCTTTTGTGGCCTGAATACACACAGTGCTGGACTAAATCAATACTGGGAGTGCTGAACATTTATTTAAATGCATGGCTCTTGTTAACACTTGTGACATTCATTCCATTAGATATACTCACATAATTCTGGTGCATTACCGCTGTGCCCCTATTGAAAAATCAGCACCCTATTTCCCAGAATCATCCTATTTAGTAACTGGAAAAATATTCATAAAATTTATGTACCCATTCTGCACCATCTTCATTCTTTATAGTACGTTTGGATGCACCTCATCTGGGCTTTCATTGGTCATTAAATAAATCATGTTTCACAATGGCTAATCAATTAATAACTACTCTCTCATCCATAGAAATGCCTGCATCCTCCACCACTTTAGTTATCAGCTTGGGAATGCTATCAAGATCTCTTACAGTGAAAATCATTTAAAAGCTCTGTTTTACTTCCAGCCTTGCCACTATCTCATGTTTCTCATTCTTAATAATTTGAGTGCAAAAAATGAGCCCAAGTAGTTTTTCCACTTAGTTTGACTTTTGGTAATATGCACCTCAGCACAATATAAATCAATAATTCCCAGACATTTTAGTATTTCTAGATGTTTTGTGGTGCCTTTTGTCTAGTTTTATCTGATGTAAATGTTCGGAGGTAATGGCAAACTTATCAAGACACAATATCAGTGGGGCACTGGATAGAGCTGTCATCGAAAGTGAAATGTTGGTCGGCCTTTGAGGGCTCTCACTGGGATCTTCTGCTCTTTCACAAGTTCAACAAACAAATACAGAAGTTGTAGAAATGAAGAATGGCTCATATTTAAGTGTGGATTGGCGCTCATTTTTACTTGATCACAAGCGTTTAGAATACGGAATAAAAGCAAAAATGCTGAAATTAAAGGAGAAAATACATCAGCATTTTTCTCCTTTCATACGCTGAAGGATTTGCTGTGCACTTCCAGCATCTTTCCTTTTATTGCTGAAGGCTCCATCAAGTTTGTGTGTGGATCCAACAGGAGCCGTCCATTCACTATACATCATTGAAGTGACGTACGGATTCCAATTTCTCTATCGGCTTCTCTACCCTCAGGACTAAGCCTATGTTTAAAAACAAGGAAGGGCTGAGTTTTGCTGCCATGGCAGTAGTCCCGATGCCGGGGCTGAAAGCCAGAGCTGAACATGTGCTGGTGGGTGGCGGAGCCTTGGAATGGCATTTTGCTAAGGGCGGCCTGTTAATTGGCTGCTGCTGGTACCACCATCCAAATGAATATGACGGCCCACCTCCCAGACCTGCTGGCCCATTACAGGTGGCTACTGATGAAGCTGCAGGATGAAGGGGAGAGTGTCACAAAGCCAAGGCACCTTTGAAGGCAAGTTAGGTTTATTTTCTGACCTTGCCAGGGCCAGGCATTTAGGCCCCCAGTGACTGGTGGGTGGGCACAGTCAGTTAATGCTGTTGATGTGGGTGTGGTCATTTTTGCCGGGGAGGCCCACTGTGGACCATAGGGTGGCCATTAAGGAGGCCTGTGCGGGAATCCACTGGAGGCTGTCAGGCTTTACCCCCCTCAAAATGCCAGCAGGAGCAAGAGATGGCCCTTAAGTATCAATTGGCTATCTGCCAGGCAGTCATGCAGTTGAGGCTCCCGCTGCTGGTAATTTGCCATGGTGATGGGAAGATGTTGTGCTCCTCTCCTGGTGCTTTTCCCTGCCATATTGCCAGCTGATACCCCCTCCAGCCCATTGCTATAGGACTGGGAAAATGTAGCCCAATGTGCAGGATTTTCAGTTACCTTTGATCTTGCCTTTAGACTTAAAAGTGCCCATCTTCATTCTGAATACGTCCAATATTTCTTTGTAGCTTGTATACAGCTGATACAGAATTAATTCTGGATCTGTCTAATTGAATTCCTCCAATACCTTTCTTCTAAGAAGAGTAAATCATTGTTCTTTGTTATTAATAATTCACGGTCTAAGACCTGACTATCTAATGTGCTAATTTTGCCTGAAATTATGTATTATTTGCACTAAAGTAACAACTACAGCAGTTTTAATCTTCATTACACCACTCTTTTTATTCATCTACCATGCACCATGAATGATTGTTTAGCACTTTTCGCCTTCAGTCCTACAGATCTATCTTCAGAATATTGTAGCCTTCAGATTCAATTTTCTCAGCCTCCTACTTAACATTTTACTTGCACATGAACACTGCTGCACTCTTTTGTTTGTGTGTTCTTGTCTGACCGAAATTGTTTTTTTATCCTTAACCATTGCCTTGCTAATCTTTATATCGGGATTTTACAGGCTTGAGAGTCAATCTGCCATCATGAAAGCAGGATTACAGGATCTGCTGTCAATCATACGAGCTTACATTCTTCTTCAGCTTATTTGCTTTGAGACTTTGGTTAAATTGAAATACATTAGGGTTGCTTTTCTGAATACATGCTTCCAGAAAGGAACGTCGTACACTGAACATTGTGCAATCATCAGCGAACATCCCCACTTCTGACCTTATGATGGAAGGAAGGTCATTATGAAGCAGCTGAAGATGGTTGGGCCTCGGACACTACCCTGAGGAACTCCTGCAGTGATGTCCTGGAACTGAGATCACTGACCTCCATCCAACACTGGCCCCTTGTGCTGACCTACCCTGACTGCATTGTTTGGGAGAAGTTCAGATTTTCACATGCTCTGTAACACTTTCAAATGAACAGAAATGGATCCTCCCAAAAGAATATGAAACATATATCATTAAGCAATAAAATAGGTTGTGGATAAGCAAACAGTTTCTGAGCATTTCAAAGAACATTTAAAATATAGGCCTGAATTTTACCCATGCCTGCCGGCAGGTTTGTAGGTGGGGGGAGGTGAATGTAAAATTCCTCATATGGGCTTCCTGCTGGCTTCTCACCCACCCTGACCTCTCTGCAATTTCACACTGGGGTGGGCGAGGCCTTGAATAGGACACCTGTCCTTGTCCCAAATAAGGCCCTGAAGTGGTCAATTACAGAATTAATTGACATTTAAGGGCCATTTCCCGCCCGGCCTCAAGTTTTAGGCTGGTGGGAGGAGTTCCTGTGTATAGGGGAAACTGAAAATAATCAGATCCAGGCCATGGTGGGAAGTGGGTGGGGCCACCTCCATCAGAAGCCCCCTTTTAACTTCAGGTGCTCTTCCTCTCACCCCCAACCCTTAAGGTATGGTAACCACTGGACCTCCCTGCCCCCCTGGGCACTCCCCAACACCAATCGTCCACTGTCCATCTCCCAGTCTGCCCACACTCTTCCTGACCTGAGACCCCCAAAACTTATCTCTTTCTGAAATCCCAGGACTGAGGCTCCAGGGACTGCATGCAGTTCCAGTCCTGTCCACTGCAGCTTCATGTGCTGCAGGGACTATAGAGCTGCTGGCCAATCAGATTGGCTGGCAGCTCTCTGAAGTGGGACTCCCTCCCTCCTGAGGGGTGGAAGTCCTGTCTCCAGCCAATTAACGCTCGGCGGAGCGTGAAATCACTGCAGGGCATTGGCGGGGATGTGTGCCCCACCGACTCTTTGGATGGCAGGACTGGAATCCCCACCATCCTAAAATTCCTGGCCATAGAGTGAATAAGTTCATATTGTGTTTTCTGTGATCATTTACCATAGAAGATAACATTGTTCTTTCCTCACAAATGTGATGCTGTTTCCTTTTGAATTACTAATACATTATGGTAATGCCCAATCCACAATATCCCACAGAATTGAAAAGGAGTACTCGGAGTAGTCTGTCAAACTAGAGTGCTTATGGAGGTGGTCTAGAGTTGGTATGCCTCGGAGTGAAGAAACATTGACTATTGATTTTCGTGCACTGTTGCATTTCTGTTTTAATGCTTAAGAATTGATGCAACTACAACACTGGCATCTTGCCGGCAATGTGGAAAATTGCCCAGGTATGTCCTCTACACAAAAAGCAGGACAAATCCAACCCGGCCAATTACTGCCCCATCAGCCTACTCTCAATCATCAGTAAAGTGATGGAAGGAGTTATCAACAGTGCCAGAAAGCGGCACTTGCTTAGCAATAATCTGCTCACTGACATTCATTTGGGGTTCTGGCAAGATCACTCAGCCCCTAACCTCATTACAGCCTTGGTTCAAACATGGATAAAAGAGCTGAACACCAGAGGTGAGGTGAGAATGACCGCCTTGACCTCAATGCAACTTTTGACCAAGTGTGGCATCTGGGAACCCCAGCAAAACTGGGTTCAATGGGAATCAGATGGAAATTTTCCACTGGTTGGAGACATACCAGCATAAAGGAAGATGGTTGTGTTTGTTGGGAGTCAATCATTTCAGTTCCAGGACACCACAAAAGGAGTTCCTCAGGATAGTGTCCTCAGCTCAACCATCTTCAGTTGCTTCATCAATTACCTTCCTTCCATCATAAGGTCGGAAGTGGGGATGTTCAGCACTATTCATGACTCCTCAGGTACTAAAACAGTCCATGTCCAAATGCAGCAAGACCTGGACAATATCCAGGCTTGGGCTGACAAGTGGCAAGTAACATTCGTGCCACACAAGTACCAGGCAATAACCATCTCCAACAAGGGAGAAGGTAACCATCACCCCTTGACATCCAATGACATTACCATCGCTGAATCCCCCACTATCAACACCCTGGAGGGTTACCATTGACTAGAAACTGCCAGGAGCAGCACCAGGCATACATAAAAATAAAATGTCAACCTGGTGAAGTTACAACACAGGACTACTTGTGTACCAAACAGCATAAGCAGCAAGTGATAGACAGAGCTAAGCAATTGCACAACTAACGGATCAGATCTAAGCTCTGCAGCCCTGCAACATCCAGGAGTGAATGGAGGTGGACAATTAAACAACTCACAGGAGGAGAAGGCTCCACAAACTTCCCCATCTTCAATGATGGAGGAGCTCAGCACATCAGTGCAAAAGATAAGGCTGAATCATTTGCAATAATCTTCAGCCAGAAGTGCTGAGTGGATGTTCCAACTCGGCCTCCTGCAGAGGTCACCCGCACACACAGATGCCAATCTTCAGCCAATTTGATTTGCTCCATATGGTATCAAGAAATGGCTGAAGGCACTGGATACTGAAAGGGCTGAGGACCCTGACACTATTCCGGCAATAGTACTGAAGTCCTGTGCTCCAGGATTTCCTGAGCCCCTAGCCAATATGTTCCAGTATAGCTGCAAAACTGGCATCTACCCGGCAATAGGGAAAATTTCCCTTGTATGTCCTGTAGACAAAAACCAGGACAAATTCAACTCAGCCAATTATCACTCCATCAGTCTATTCTCAATCATCAATAAATCAAAACTGGAGTCAATGGGAATCAGGGGGAAACTCTCCACCAGTTGGTGTCATACCTAGCACATGCAGCCTCCTGCAGTCTTCATTGAACCCCAGGTGGCATAGTGGTATTGTCACTGGACTAGTAATCCAGAGACCCAGGTTTGAATCCCACTATGGCAGATGATGGAATTTGAATTCAATAAAAAAAATCTGGAATTAAAAGTCTAAAGATGACCATTAAACTATTGTTGAATTTTGCAAAGGAAGCAAGGAATGGGAAAGACGTCTGCCATCCTTACCTGGTTTGGACTACATGTGACTCCAGACCCACAGCAATGTGGTTGACTCTTAACCGCCCTCTGAAATGGCCTAGCAAGCCATTCAGTTGTATAAAACCACTAAAAACAAGTCAATAAGGAATGAAACTAGACAGACCACCCTGCATTGACCTAAGCACCAGAAACGACAATGGCAAACCCAGCCCTGTTGACCCTGCAAAGCCTCCCTTACTAACATCTGGGGTCTTGTGCCAAAATTGGGAGAGCTGTCTCACAGACTAGTTAAGAAACAGCCTGACATAGTCATACTCATGGAATCATATCTTACAGGTCATGTCCCAGATACCACCATCACCATCCCTAGATGTGTCCTGTCCCACAAGCAGGACAGACCCAGCAGAGGTGGAGGCACAGTTGTATACAGCCATGAGGGAGTTGCCCTGGGAGTCCTCAACATCGACTCCAGACCCCATAAAGTCTCATAGCATCCGGTCAAACATGGGCAAGGAAACCTCCTGCTGATTATCACATACCGCCCTCCTTCAGCTGATGAATCAGTGCACTCCATGTTTTTCACCGCTTGGAGGAAGCACTGAGGATGGCAAAGGTGCAGAATGTGGGGGACTTCAATGTCCATCACCAAGAGTGGTTCAGTAGCACCACTACAAACCGAGCTGGCCGAGTCCTAAAGGACATAGCTGCTAGAATTTTTAAAATTTATTCATGGGATGTGGTTGTCGCTGGCTAGACCAGCATTTATTGCCCATCCCTAATTGTCCTTGAGAAGGTGATGGTGCTCTGCCTTCTAGAACCGTGGCAGTCCATGTGGTGTAGGTACACCCACAGTGCTGTTAGGGAGGGAGTTCCAGGATTCTGAGCCAGCGACAGGTTTTCCCACGTATCTGCTGCCCTTGTCCTTCTAGATAGTAGTGGATGTGTGTTTGGAAGGTGCTGCCTAAGGAGCCTTGGTGAATTCCTGCAATGAATCTTGTAGATGCTACACACTGCTGCTACTGTGCATTGGTGGTGGAGTGAGTGAATGTTTGTGGATGGGGCGCAAATCAGTCGGGCTGCTTTGTCCTGGATGGTGTGAATCTTGGAGCTGCACTCATCCAGGCAGGTGTAGAATATTCCATCACACTCCTAACTTGAGCCTTGTAGATAGTGGACAGGCTTTGGGGAGTCAAAAGGTGAGTTACTCACTGCACGATCCCAAGCCTCTGACCTGCTCTTGTAGCCACAGTATTTATATGGCTAGTTCAGTTCAGTTTCTGGTCGATGGCAACACCCAGGATGTTGATAGTGGGTCTGCAGCAGGTGGTGAGGGAAGCAACAGGAGGGAAAAACATACTTGACCTCATCTTCACCAACCTGCCTGCCCCAGATGCATCTGTCCATGAGAGTATCAATAGGAGTGATCATCATACAGTCCTTGTGGAAATGAAGACCTGTTTTCACATTGAGGATACCCTCCATCGAGTTGTGTGGCACTATCACCATGCTAAATGGGATAGATTTCAAACATATCTCGCAACTCAAGACTGGGAAACCATGCGACACTGTGGGCCATCAGCAGAAGTAGAATTGGACTCAACCACAATATGTAACCTCATGGCCCAGCAAAATATTGCAGTATGGATCAAAGTTAAAGGAACACAGGCAAATAGAGTGAAGTGACAAAAAGCAGGGGCAGAGTTGATGGGCAGGGGAGGGCAGGGGAGGGGCAAGGACGAGCTCTGTCATGGCGAGCAAGCAAACTGGGGGTAATTTCCCGAATCAGCTGTTTCAGGAACTCCAATCTGGTTCTGTGTCAATCGGACAATTACCTGTATGGCATCCGGGCTCCCCTCCCTTTAAGGAGCGATATCCAATATCTAAAAACTGCTGGCTAATTGGAGGGCCAGCAGCTCTTCAGTCCCAGCAATGCCACTGGGAATACTGGCCACTACTGGGACTGCACCTGGCCTAGAGAAGCATCATGGATACTGCACTTAGACCAACATAAGTGAGGTCAAGATCAGTGGGGTCAGTCAGGCAGAACCTGACTGACTATTGGTCATAGAAGACAGAGGGTAGCAGTGGAAGGGTGTTTTTCTGAATGGAGAGCTGTGACTAGTGGAGTTCTGCAGGGATCAGTGCTGGGACCTTTGCTGTTTGTGGTATACATAAATGATTTGGAGGAAAATGTAACTGGGCTAATTAGGAAGTTTGCAGATGACACGAAGGTTGGAGGAGATGCAGATAGTGAAGAGGATTGTCAAAGGATACAATGGGATATAGATCGGTTGGAGACTTGGGTGGAGAAATGGCAGATGGGGTTTAATCCGGACAAATGCGAGGTAATGCATTTTGGAAGGTCTAATACAGACAGGAATTATACAGTAAATGGCAGAACCCTTAAGTGCATTGACGCCAGAGGGATCTGGGTGTACAGGTTCACAGGTCACTGAAAGTGGCAACGCAGGTGGATAAGGTAGTCAGGAAGGCATATGGCATGCTTGCCTTCATCAGCAGGGGTATTGAGTATAAAAGCTGGAAGTCATGCTGCAGCTGTATAGAACCTTGGTTAGGCCACATTTGGAATATTGCGTGCAATTCTGGTCACCACATTACCAGAAGGATATGGAGGCGTTGGAGAGGGTGCAGAGGAGATTTACCAGGATGCTGCCTGGTCTGGAGGTTATTAGCTATGAGGAGAGGTTGGAGAAACTAGGATAGTTCTCACAAGAGCGACGGAGATTGAGGGGCGACTTGATAGAAGTTTACAAAATTATGAGTGGCATGGACAGAGTAGATAGTCAGAAGCTTTTTCCCAGGGTGGAAGAGTCAATTACTAGGGGACAGAGATTTAAGGTGAGAGGAGAAAACTATAGAGGAGATGTGCGGGGCAAGTTTTTTACGCAGAGGGTAGTGAGTGTCTGGAATTCGCTGCCAGAGGAGGTGGTGGAAGCAGGTACGATAGTGATGTTTAAGAGGCAGCTTGGCAAATACATGAATAGGATGGGAATAGAGGGATACGGACCCTGGAAGTGCAAAATGTTTTAGTTGATGGGCAATATGACTGGCGCAGGTTGGAGGGCTGAAGAGCCTGTTCCTGTCCTGTACCTTTCTTTGTTCTCTCTGTTCTCTTTGTAACCTGGTGAGGGGGGACATGGTTGGTGAGGGCGGAGGAGTGTTTCAATGGGGGCGACCTTTATGTTGTTTCTTTCAGTCCATTTTGTAATATAAATTCTGGTAAGGCTTGCAAGTAAGTTGTAACACTTTAGCACAGCTTCTGTGTACTTGCTATTCCATTATTCTAAATATATTCCAGCACTCCAATAGATATTTTTAATGGTTTTGTCTATTGTCTGAATGCGGAAAGATATAGTTCTACACTTGACCCTAGGTCTCTTTCTAAATTACCTTTTGCATATTTCTTTCCCATTTGTGATCCACATTCTTTGGTCCAATCGATGCTTTCATCCAGCTCCCTCGTGTTTAGATGCAATGTGAAAAAGTTTCCGGTTATTACTTTAACCCACGATCTTGTGGGGCCCAAAGACACAATCCTTAGCTTGGGATTTCTGCATTCTCTGAGCTGTAGCATTTATTGTACATAACCATTGATCTTGTGTTCACATTCTTTCATTAGGCCAAACTGGCATGGCACACTCTCTTACAGGTAGATGCATCCACCATGAAATAGGTAGCAACAAGGTTCCAGTACACAATGTGTCTCTGCTGATAAAGGGATTCTCCATGGAATCAGCAGCCATGGCTGCAAGGGACAATTCTGATCTCTGAAAATAAATCTTCTTCTCTCTCAACAGTGCGTTCCACCATGAGCTGACTCATTATGAAGGCAGCACGGCCACTTTCTGGATAATGATCATTGACGTGTACAAAATATTTCTGTGCTCTGGTATCACCTGAATACCCTCCCTCCTCATCTAGGCCTTAGGATTGGTATGAGGAGTCCTGATGCTCACAGTTGCAACTCTATTTCTTTGAGAGAAACCTGCCACCCAGTGAAAGATTTGCACCCTGTCCAGCAGATCATTATTTCCTGCATGGGAAGCAATGAAGATGATGCATTTCTAAACATTGCATGTGTGCTGTGCAGAATGCCTGTTCAGGGAGATGTCTCCTGCATGGAGTGATTCAGGTAGATTCAGAAATTGATAAGAAACATTGGAACAGGAGTAGCTCATTGTGGTGTGTATGGAAGAAATAACCTATTGCCTGGAAGCAAAAAAGGTGGTTAGTGAATACAGTTCTGAAATAAAATACTGTTTTTGCAACACGGTTCTTAATTGTTGAGAAAAGATATTTTTGCTCTCAAGGTTCTGATCTAAGTTGCTAAGTTTATCAGTTTTGTTGCTGCAAATTCTTCCCAAACTCATGAAAATGTTTATCACTTTCCTTTATAGAACTGAACATCTAAAATTAAATGTGAGGTGAGGGCAACATTAGGTTCAACAATCTCTGCCTATTTCAGAGGCAGGAAACGTACATGTTCACTGTGGCAATTTCTGATTTTCATTTATAAGCATAACTGAAAATAGAAAAATCTGGAAATCAGGAGACTAAGGGCCGAATTTAATATTGGCCGAGAGAGCGGGGAAAGAGATGGATGAGGGTGTTCAATAGCACAGAAAGTGCAGTGTCGAGTCCTTGATGTTGGGATGAAAGTGCTGAATTAACCTGGAGACGGGGAGAAAGTGGGATGGCAATGCCAATAGCACACAACAGGGAGGTCATTTTAATCTACCTGGAAAATCTATGTGGAATATTGCTCAGGTATGTCCTATACACAAAAAGCAGGACAAATCCAATCCGGCCAATTACTGCCCCATCAGTCTACTCTCGAACATCAGTAAATGATGGAAGGGGTCATCAACAGTACTATCAAGCGGCACTTGCTCAGCAATAACCTGCTCAGTGATGCCCAGTTTGGGTTCCGCCAGGGTCACTCAGCTTCACATTACAACCTTGGTTCAAACATGGACATAAGAGCTGAACTGCTGAGGTGAGATGAGAGTGTCTGCCTTTGACATCAAGGCAGAATTTGACCGAATGTGGCATCAAGGAGCTTTAGCAAAACTGGAGTCAATGGGAATGAGAGGGAAAATTCTCCACTGGTTGGAGTCATACCTAGCACAAAGGAAGATGGTTGTGGTTGTTGGAGGTCAATCATCTCAGCTCCAGGACATCACTGTAGCAGTTCCTCCGGGTAGCGTCCTCAACCCAACCATCTTCAGCTGCTTCTTCAATGACTTTCCTTCCATCATAATGTTAGAAGTGGGGATGCTCGCTGACGATTGCTTAACGTTCAGCACCATTTGCAACTCCTCAGATACTGAAGCAGTCCATGTCCAAATGCAACGAGGCTTGGACAATATCCAGGCTTGGGCTGACAAGTGGCAAGTAACATTCGCGAAACACAAGTTTCAGGCAATCACCATCTCCAACAAGAGAGAATCCAACCATTGCCCCATGATGTTCAATGGCATTACCATCACTGAATCTCCCACTATCAGCATCCTGGGGGTTACCATTGACCAGAAACTGAACTGCACTAGCCATATAAATACTGTGGCTACAAGAGGCCAGGAATACTGCGACGAGTAACTCACTTCCTGACTCCCCTACGTCCACCATCTACAAGGCACAAGTCAGGAGTGTAGTGGAATACTCCCCACTTACCTGGATTAGTGCAGTTCTCACAAGAAGCTTGACACCGTCCAGGACAAAGCAGCCCACTTGATTGGCACCGTATCCATAAACATTCACTCCCTCCACCACCGATGCACAGTAGCAGCAGTGTGTACCATCTATGAGATGCACTGCAAGAATTCACCAAGGCTCCTTTAGACAACACCTTCCAAACCCATGGCCACTACCATCTAGGAGGACAAGGGCAGCAGATAGATGGGGACAGCACCACCTGGAAGTTCCCCTCCAAGTCACTCACCATCCTGACTTGGAAATATATCGCCGTTCCTTCACTGTCACTGGGTCAAAATCCTGGAACTCCCTTCCTAACAGCACTGTGGGTGTACCTACACTACATGGACTGCAGCGGTTCAAGAAGGCAGCTCACCACCACTTTCTCAACTAGGAATGGATAAATTCTGTGGTCAGCGAAGCCCACATCCCGAGAATGAATAAAAACGATAATGGATTGGCATGCAATGACTACTCAGTAAACAACAACTTGTAGCAATTAAATGCTACCTTAGCAATTGATTTTGGAGGCACAAGGGAAACATAAGGCCTTCACTTTCACAACTGGTTAAAGCTGGCGGTGAGCAGATGAGGCAGCCTTCGAGGTGGAAGCTGAGGCAGCCCTCGAGGTGGAAGCTGAGCAAGTTGGAGCTGCCTTTCGCCACTCGGAGATATTTTTGGGAGTGGAAGGGAGGCTGAAAAGCATTTCAGGGACGATCAAAGGTCACTGAGGGGAGGTCGAGGGTGACTGAGGGAAGGTTGAAGGTCAAAGAGGGAAGATTGGGGGTCACTGGGAGGTCAAGTGCAACTGAAAGGAGGTCAAGAGCCACTGGGGGGGAGGTCAAGTGTGACTGAGGGGAAGTTGAGGGTCACTGAAAGCAGGACAAGGTTGAACTCCGCTAAGAATAAAGTGAGTGCCTTTTGGCCACAGGTGCATGGTATTTGATAAGAGCCAAGTCTCCATTACAGGACACACCTTAGTCAGGTTTCTGCCTTCTGCTGAACTTCAGCAAGAAAAATGGATCTTTTAAACCCAATGTTCCTGAAGCCTCAGGTGGAGGAGGAACAGCGCAGAAGAAAGATGGAACCAGGTGAGTCAAAAAGTGGCCTGAAGGGCTACAAGTGCACCACATGCTGTGGGACCAGATGTTGAGGGCAGTCAGGAAGGAGACAACCAGTGCCCAATACAACACAGAGCACTGGTGCATTTCAGAGTCTACTGCTCCTGTCTCAACTAGCAGCAGATATTGGAGAGGCAATGCCAATTCTGGTTGAGGATGTCTAGGTAGACAGTCACTGACCCATATGCTCTTTCTACAAGACGAGCTGTGGCCCCTTGGACTGAGAGGAAACCCAATGTCAGTGGCTTTAAAAATCACTATAGTAATGAGCTTCTACAGCAGCAGCTCCTTCTAGTATCCAGGGGGACACGTGTGCCATCCCACAGGCAGCCACACATTGCTGCATTGAAGAGGTGACGAATGCCCTCGTAATAGGGCTGGAGAGTTTGTGCACTTCAGTACAGATCCAGAGAGCCAGGCCGAGAGATCAGTGACCTTTGCAGCCATTGCGGGTTTCCCACAGGTTCTGTGTACTCGCTTGCACGCATAGGGCTATCAGTACTCCCTGGGAGCAGCCTGCAAGCTCATAAACAGGAAAGCGTTTGTTCCATTTTCCTGGCTGATGACGCCTCAAATCCAGCTCGGGAATGTTACAATGTTTCCCATGGTTTCACAGGAGCTGCAGTAGAGCAGACCATTGGCTTGCTGAAAATGAGGCTTACTGCTGCCTGGACCCCTCTGGATGAACTCCGCAATTTGGGTCTCACAGAGTGTTGAGGATTAAAGTCGTCTGCTGTATCCTGTACAACCTCACACAACAGAGGGGAGTGGACTTGGCATCCACAGACAAAGAGGAGTCACAGTCCCTATTGGATCAAGGTGATGGTTTCAGGATCAGATGCCATGGCCATGGAGAGATGCATGAAGGAGGATGGTGAGTCCCTCATTCTGAATCGGTTCCAGCAAGGATGATACCTTTGAGAAGCCAACAGGCCTAACCTACACAGGACCTCTGCATCCCCACTTGACAGCACTTCACAGGTGTGCTCCAACAAGCTACTCCATCCTTGTCACCCAAATCACAGAGATGTCAATACTCCCCCTTTACTCATATATGCTTGCAACTTATTATGCAAACGGTCGCACTGTTAATCAGGTCCTAACAAGATCATCCACAAACAGGGTGAATAAAATGAACAAGATTATTTAATCACACACTAACGTTGACTGCAATGTAATGTTTGAACACCTACGTGTTCTTTTGTTTACGTTTTCAGTCATTACGATGTGGTGCAACCCAACATCCATGGCTGAGTGTGAGGCCCCATTGCCTGAGATGACTTTGGCAACCGTCCCTTGGTTATTTGAGGCTTGGAGGGCTCTGGTATGCTAAGGGGCTCTTGCATGGGTGTAGGTGCTTCCTCTTTGGTCTCAGTTATTAGAAGCACTGGGGTCACTGGCAGAGAGGCTGAGGAGCAGCTGCTCACCTTGGTCACCCTGAGAGGAGCCCTCTCCTCCCTGACTACTGGGGTAGAAAGGGCAGCTATAGGGAGGTCCAAGCCAGTTGTATCCCCTCACATCTGGCTACTGCTTCATACAACACACGGCCACTGAGTGGTTTGCTGAATCTGGCTCTACATGATGGTCGCCAACCTCTCAATAGAGGGAACCATGTGCTCACACACCTGAGACATGGTGGAACTCGTGGTCTGGATGGACTCCCCCACCGTCTGCACATGGCTGCATATACTCCCGGTGGTGCTGCCAGAGGCTTCCTCACCTGTCGCTGCATTGACAGTATGTCTGTGTAGCCACCACAAAAGGCCTGTCATCAGCTTGTGATTCAGCATGGGCCTGGCCTCCAATAGTCTTCTGACTGTCAAGGCTTTCAGCTGTCAGCCTCCATTAGCTGCTCCAGCATATCTGTGATGCGCTCACTGGATTGTGACCCCAGCTTTAATCACAATTGCATTCCCATGAGATGACTGTATCTGCACTGATGGAGGGTGTGGGCGAAAGGTATGACGCTGCACTCTCTGAGGCATCAATGCCCTCCTCCTCAGAACTGGTCTGCGGAGTCACACACAATGGAGCAGACCGGCCCTCTGGAATGTGAGCTGTTGCAGTTCACAAAGTAACAGAAAGAATTAGGTTCACATTATTCGAAATCACACATCCAATTCCTCTGTGATGTACATTTCCACTCTGCCAGTGGTTTGAGGTCTCTTCACTCTTTTCTCTCTGAACTCTGGCCTCATTGCCTCGATTGCCTGGCCTCCCTGCTCTCTGGCTACTTCCACTGCCTCCTTCTCTGCAGTTGTGTGTGCGCCCTAAAGTCAGGCACTCCTTCACCCATCTTTACCTGTTCCTTGATGTTATGTGTCAGTTTCTCTTGCAGACAAAAGGGAGTCTGAGCTCAATTAACACCTAACTCCCTTCCTCTTCCAGATAATGGCACCTCCCAAGTAACATGTCCATACCCAAACTCACAGCACCTGAACTGCGATGGAAGTGTGAGCCTACAAATTTAGGCCCCAATCCGCCCAGGCTTCATGATGCACCTGAAGCTGTGCTTTACACTTCATCCTCCCACCGCAATATCCTTCCCTTGCTGAGACACATTGCTTGTTGCGATCATAAGAGCCATGTTGATCTAACGCCACCATTTTACTCAACCTGGCGGTGTGGAGGAGGTTGATGACCCTCTTCTCACTTTGGACCAAGGTGTGCCTGTGGACCCCACAGCTGCTAACCTCCACTGCAATCTCCATCCAGGTTTCCTTGGTCAGGTGAGAGGGTCTTCTGATGTCGATTGTCAGTAGGGAGGAGCACCTCCCGCCGTTCCCGGACATCCTGGAGGAGAACCAGCAGGGAGGCATTGCTTAACCATGAGGCCACACCTTGTCTGCTCTGAACCATGTGTCGCCTGAGTCTGGAGGTCAAGTTGGTGATCCTGGGGTTCCGTGTCAGAGAGGAGTATGAAGCACCCTAAAAGCTGAAGGGGAAATAACTTTAGACAAAATGGAGTTGAGACTATTGTAAATCGTAAATCAATTTTAATACAGATAAAGAAAATCTAATTTGCACATTAGTATTTCTTACGGTAATGGAAACGCCAGCCTGAGTACAGCTGTTGAAGGTGATGTTATTTGCACCATTTTGCTGTTAAACTAGATTACGTTATGCACTCTCTGAAAACGATCAATTTTTATTGAATAATAACTTGCAGTATAACATTTGCTTTTGATGGAAAGGGACTTGTGTTAATGCTTTTGAGGAATGTTTGGAAAACATTTGAGAGCAATTTACTATTAAGAAACCTTAGCGCTGAGAAAGGAGAAGAATATGAAAAATATTAATAAAAAAATATGGTTTGGTTATTATAAGTCTGAATAGAGATCCAGTACAAACCAAATCGTCAGACTGTTATATCCAACAAATAACAATTGCCCTAATTCCTTTTTGGCATAAGAGGGCTAATTTGATACCATTTTTTTCAAATCATGTTTTCTCTTGATTCTTCCTGTGAACAAAACTCAACAAAATGGGCAAACACATTTGAGGAACATGCATCTTCAAAATCTGAACTTGTACCTTTCCAGTGGGTTACTCAAGTATTAGTCTGTCACTTAAGGTACTTAGTCAGTTGACTTTTCCTGATCTGTAAAGCTAATTACAGATGTAGAAAAAGGCATCCATCAGCTTCACATTAAATTCTCCTGTGATTTTCTTTTCAAAGTAGCTGATGTGGAAATTAAATATTTTTAACATACCAAATTCAAGCTTTGTTGTTAAGTAGATTGAGTGATATGCCAGCAATACAAAAGCTTAATCAGGTCTGTGTTTTATGTATTGGAAGCATATGAGAAGAATGATTATTTATAATGCAGTGATTTGAAAAAGAAAAAAAAAATTCAATAGTAGAAAAGCCTTAGAAGTGGAGCAAGGGAATGAGAAATATACACATTTAGGATGAAATTTGCCTTTGGCAGTAACTCAATCAAGTGCAGCGAATCAGCGGTCCATGTTACATTCCACAATGAAAAACACCAACTTACATTTATTTATAAAGTGCCTTTAATGCACAAAAATATTCCATGACCTCCATATGCATAGCTCACCACCAGCCAAAAATATTTACCTTCAGCACCAACATTTATATATCCTTCCAACCACCAAGTCATAAACAAACATCCAAATGAAGGTGCAGCCAGGTTATTTTCCTATTCCACATGTGCCTGTGCATTGATGATTATTTCTCTGGTGTTTGCCTTTGGTGAAAGTATAAGGTATCTGCAATCTGCATTCTTCATTTAATTGCTAAGTCAATGCAAGGAGCAAGTGTAGTGTCACAATGTCAATGGAGACCTCATAGCCATGCTACCACAGCCAGCACCCTAACATCCTGGCGAGCTGACAGCTTCTCGTTTCAAATTCAATATGACTTTTCTTTGGAACTGAGGAGGAGCTACATTGAACTTGAAATGTTAACTCTGTTTCTCTCTCCAGAGATGCTGCCAGACCGCCTGAGTTTTTCCAGCACTTCCTGTTTTGATTATAGTACATTGCACATTCTCTGCTGCTATTCAGTTATTACCTTCTTCATCATTGACCACTGGGCTTCAGCTTCTGCTTCCAGCTCAGCACATCTTGGAGAAGCCTTTGCCTTCTGATGCAGTCTTTCCATTGCTGTCCCTATCATCACCATCTTGTTGACTTGTGAAGTGCGTGTCACCAGGTGAAAAACCAATTATGGGCGGAACTTTCTGAGCCCATCGGCATTAAGCATCATGGTGGGCGTGAGCGAACAAGATGGCGGGAAGGCCAAAAATCGGTTTCATGGCATTGGCAGGCCACAATTCCCGCAGTCAGATGTTGGGAACTTCTTTGTAATACATTTGCATATCATTATAAGGACAGCTCGCCTGAATCGATCCCCCATGTCAAATTTACCGCCCGTGCCGGCGGGAAAACATACCGGTGCAGAACATGTCTTGGCAAGTGTGATGTGTAGAAGTCTGCAGGGCCTTGCTTATATCACGGACATCCAAGGAGCAGAAGGTGCAACGGGGCCCTGGAGGAATGTCCATCGAATTTTGGGAGGATTCTTATGGACATGGCTCCGTTACGAAGTAGCTCACGGAAAGTGGAAAATCACCTTTGAGGGTCTGCTTCAGGATTTCAGTGTCTTGGCCGTGATCTGTTACGGATGATCGTTGAAGGGGTGGAGAGGAAGGGTCAGCTGTGAGTGTGAGAGGAAGGTGTACCGGGGGTGGGGAGAGGAAGTGGTACTGGGGGTGGGGAGAGGAAGGTGTAGGCTTGACTGGGAGAGAAAGATGTGTCGGTGGAGTGAGGTTGTGGGGGGGGTAAACTAAGGTGTCGGAGGGGGGTGAGGTTAGGAAGGGAAGGGAGTATGGGGGAGGAGGGAGTAACAGAGGAGAATATGTCAAATGGGGAGGTAGGTGTAAGAGGGGAGGAAGGTGTAAGGGAAGGAGTCTGGGGGAAGGAAGGAGTCAGGGGAGGAAGGAGTCTGGGGGTGGGGTGAGGAAGGAGTTGGGGGGAAGAAGGAGTCTGGGGGTGGGGTGAGGAAGGAGTCCGGAGAGGGGAAGGAAGGAGTCTGGAAAGGGGAAGGAAGGTGTCTTGGTGAGAAGAAGGTGACTGAAGAAACCTTGGGGGGAGGAAGGAGTCTGGAGGGGGGAAGAAGTAAGGGTGGAGGAAGAAGGAAGGGTGGAGGAAGGAGTTGAAGGTGAAGGAGTAAGGGGAGGAAGGAGTCTGGGGGGGTAGGAGGAGTCCTGGGGGGAAAGAGTTCCAAGGGGGGAAGGAGTCCAAGATGGGCGATGTCCAGGTGAATGTGCAAGAGAGGGCTCTGTGGAATCAATGAAACCTCCTGAGGAGCAAAATGAGGGTGGGTGTGGTAGGAGAGAATGGTGAGAATGACAGAGGTCAGAGTGAGGTGGTAGGGCGGGAGGGTGAGGGTGTGATGGTATTGGTAGAAGGGACGGCAGGGATGGTTGGTGAGGATTTGGAGGCAGACACAGACCCTGGGGATGGGAAGGAGGAGGTCAGGGAGGTTAATGTAGATGGGGCTGGGATTTTTGGGAAGGTAAGGAATGTGCCCGTTCACCTGGACATCCCCGAAGGAAAAGGATTCTGGCTGGTAGGTGACAGTGGGGAGGTGGAAGGTGATGCCAGGAGAATTGGCAGTGATGGGGGAAAGGACATGGGTGACTAAGGGAGGAGAAAGGACAGGGGAGATGAAGAAGAATGTTAAACGCACCATGCTGGCATATCCAAAAGTGAAAGAAGACTCGAGATGGGCTGGAACAGGTGCTACATGGGAGTGTGATCAGTGGGTGGGTGGAGATGCAGGTCGGCTCAGATAGACAACTGAAAGCGAACCCCAGCAGGCAGCACTGAAAATGCTCAGGACATTGAGGTGAGTGTGGTGGGGGATGGATACGCATGTGTGGGAGAGAACTTGCACGAGGCTTTCTCCCCCCACAATCACATGTGAGCCAACTGTGTGCAGCTGAACTGCCTGTAGAACTGTAAATGAAGCTAAAAGACACCATAACACATTATTCAGTGAAAGTGAATATATTTTCAGATTATAAAGAGACAAAATATGTTCACCCGTGCAATCAACTGTGATCAGGATTTCTTAACTTTTCTAGGCCTAACACTTCTAGCTGCTGCCCTGACATCTGCAGCAGGGATGCAGACAGCCTGTGCAATGGTTGGCTCTGTTGCCTCTGATGATTTTGCTGTGTGTCCTGTGGAGAACAAGGCCTTGGGAGCCCCGGCTTGCTTTGGCTGTGCTCCTGTGGGCCAGCTGCTCCCTCTGTGGTGACAGAGGACATGGTTGAGGGGGGTCACAGGCAAAGGATACTTGGAGGAAGAGGACGGCTTCTGAGATTCTGAGTGGATGACCCAGGGGTGTTCAGCTACCACTCCTCCTCCCCTCGGGTGCTCGGGGGCCCCGGCCTGACTCCTTGAGGGGAAGAAGCACCTGGAGGGATGTTGAGGTGTCCCGTTTCCCTCCCTCTTTTCCGCTGCAAGAACTTACCCATGGTTACTGCGATGCAGTGCAGGTCTGTGCACATCTCCACGTTCTGTTGGACCAGGGTCTCCATGATATCTGCCATCTTCCCATGGAAATCTCCATACGCGCACATGTGGGCACCCCTTCATCAGAGAGTAGGCGGGTGCATTACTCCGACTCGCGAGTTGCTCTGTTGAGGGCATCCAACAGTTCGGCATGATGTTCCTCCGCCTTCTGCTGACTCTCCATGATAATTGAAAGGCCGAATCCAGAGGTTCGTCATCTGACTCTGACCTCACAGACGCCTCTTCCCCAGCAGCCCTCCGAGTGCCGGGGAGCTCAGCTGAACCTGCCTCCTCCTGCTGCGGACAAGTGTCCATGCAGTGACCACCAGATTGTGAACCTGAGCCTTCCCTAGATCTAGGTGTATGTCTCTGCACTGGTGCAGGGTGTGGGTAAGCGCTGTGACAGATCTTCCAGGTTGCTTATTTCCAGCTCTTCAATGGAGGAGGTGTCCTCTTGGCTGGAGATGAGGATCTGGATAGAGCTGAGGGACTGGCTGGCTGAGGGTGTCAGTCACTTGGCAGAGCTCCCTGTGAACCAAAGGAGAGATAATTAGTGCATGGCTTCAGAGTCAGAAACAGGAGAGAGAGCACTCACAGTTGCACTGAGAGAGGGATGATGTGGTGCTGGATCCTCATGTGGGTATTCACAGCCGACCTCACCATCGACGCAGGCATGGTCCATGTCCTCGCCAGTCAGTGTGATGGCACACTCCTCAAAGTAAGTGAGGGATACATACATACAAAATACAAACATATGAACAAGGAGCAGGAGTAGGCCATTCAGCCCCTTGAGCCTGCTCCGCCATTTAATATGATCATGGCTGATCTGAGAGTAACCTGAAATCTGTGTCCCGCCTATCCCCGATAACCTATCATGCCCCGCTTACCAATAGTCTATCCACCTCTGCCTTAAAAATATTCAAAGATGCTGCTTTCACCACCTTTTCAGGAAGAAAGTTACAAAAACTAACGATCTTCTGAGTGAAAAGATTTCTTCTCATCTTTGTTTTAAATGGGCAACCTCTTATTTTTAAACAGTGACCTAATGTGGGCCACTCCACTCTCTGCTGCTGTGAGCCAGCTTCTCCTGCATGAAAACAGGTAGAGAGAGTGTGAGCAGGACACATGGCACTGAGTGGAATGTTTGTGTGGTGAGCGGAGCCATGGACAGGATGAGGATGCGAGCTCGAGAGGATATGAGCCTGATGGAGATGTGAGGGTGTGTGTGTGAGTTAGTGGTGTTGTCCCTTGATGTTTGGGATCCTTGTGGATGTGTGATGGGCTTGTGAGTGTGTGAGATGAGAGTAATGAAAAGAGTGACTTACCCTGGTGGAATAGATGAGACCATTCATCCTCTTTTGCACTGGGTGGCTGTCCTCTTTTGCAGAGTGTTGGCACTGACCACCACCGCCACCACCTCTCATGCTGGGTTGGTGACCAATTAAGGGCTGCCCAGCATGAAACTCGTCTGCTCAATGGCTAGAAGGGCCGGGCGTGGGTGGGAGCTTGTCAGGCATCAGGTCTAATGGTGAGCCGTTGGGGAACTTAAAAGCAGCAGAGGCAGCTTCCTGAAGGCTGCCAGGGGACAGGTTGTGGCATTGGGGTTGTTTGAGGAAACATTTTTTTGAGCTGCAATGGCACCTGCACCTGTTGGGCATGCCAGGTGGGAGGGCAAGTCCTGTGGGCACTCAGTCCCCCAGTTCTCGGATGAGTGCCTGGGAATCCTTGTGGAGGAGGTCCGTGCCAGGTGGGACACCCTCATCCACAGGGATGGCAAGGGGAGGACACCGCACCTGACCAAGAAAGCATGGGCCGAGGTGGCAGCCCAGGTCAGCGGCCATGATGTTGTGCGGTGCACAGGGGAACAGTGCCGCAAAAGGTTCAATGATTTGCTGCGCTCGGCAGGGGTGAGTACCAAGTTGGCGTGGATCAGTGTGGAGAAGTGGAGAACTGGCCATCCTCAAATGGCACACAGGTATGTAAGAGTCTGAGTGCTGAATGTCAATGACATCATGGAGGTGGGCCCGGGAACGGTCGTGAAGCCGACCACTGCCCGCATTCCGGCCCTGGTATGGATTTCACGCTGGCTGCCAATCAGTAGCCAGCCAGCATGAAACGCATACTGCAGCGCTCAGCACTGCCGGGGATGGGGTGAGAGGAGCGCGGGCGCTGAAGTGTGTGCATGCGTGGGGGTGTGCTCAGTAAAAGCTCCTTGAGGCACAGAGCTGCCTCAGGGAGCTGCAGAATTTTGAAAATAAAAAATAAAGAAGTTAAAATTGTTAATAACATGACCCCTCAGGTGACTCTGTCACATGAGCAGAAACATGTTAGAAATTAGTTTGAAAAATTTTTAGTTTTTTTAAATCATTGATCGAAACCTCATCAGAGGATGAGATTTCACAAAAAATCTAAAGGCCGCTTGGCCTTTTCGCCTGCCTGCCAACTTTAAGGTTGGACCGGCAGCAAAAATTTCGTTTAATTAAAACTTTAATGGCCTTAATAGGCCTGTTAATTGTTGGCAGGCGCACTGCCAACTCCCGTGCACGGCCAATGACCGAAATATCGTGCGATGATGTCGGGACGTTCGCCCGATGTCATTATGTGTCATTTTATGCTCATTCAGGTCAGGCATGCGCTCACCTAATGAGCGCAATATTCTGTCCTTGGATATGCCCTTGAAGTGCTTTAACCTACAAGGCTGGGCTGGATAGATCCCTATTGGCCGACACAAGATATGATAGCTCAAGTGATAGCCTTCAGTGCTGTAAGTTTTCTATCTACCTATGTTTCAGTTTGTTAATGGATAGAATGACAGAAGGTCAATAGGAGGCGTTCAAAACTAATTTAACATTTTACAAAGCCACTTTCTCCTACGAGGGGCAAGAGCTCTGCCTACCAAAAAATTGGGCAACTAACAAGATAAGAAACAACATCAAACTAAAAACATACAAAAATGAAAAGGATGCACTGATCCTGGCAACTGGGAGAGATACAAAGGAAGTAAGTGAGAACATTTCAGAAGCCCTAAAAGTAAT
Source organism: Carcharodon carcharias (assembly GCF_017639515.1). NCBI lineage: Eukaryota > Metazoa > Chordata > Chondrichthyes > Lamniformes > Lamnidae > Carcharodon > Carcharodon carcharias. The sequence goes on along the minus strand of NC_054477.1, from coordinate 60,876,578 downwards.
TGGAAAACTATGTCCCTCTGTTATTTAAGAAAGGTAAGAGCAGGGAACCAGGAAACCAGTTATCAGAACATTATTAGAGCCTAAAGATAGAGTGACTGAGGGGTCAATAGCCAGGGGTATAGATTTAAAATAATTGGCGGAAAGATTAGAGGAAAGATGAGGAGACCTGCGTGCACCCATATTCTTGGAGAATATTACGCAGGTAGCAGCCTGCCCCTTGGAAAGCTGGGTGGGCCTTTGCAACACTGCTGGAAACAGTGCTGCTGAATTTCACACCCTCTATGTTTCTACATTTCTATGTACAGGGGTGAGTCATGCCTGATGAACCTGATTGAATATTTTGAAGTGATGACTGAAGCAGTGAACAAGGGAATATCTATGGACATTATTTATAAAGACCTCCAGAAAACATTTGATAAAATCCCTCATATGAAAATATTAGTTGAAGCTGACACTCATGGAATTGAAGGCAAATTATTGATCTGGTTAGAAAATTGGCTGAGCGGCAGGAGATAAAGTAGAGATAATGGGCAGGTACTCTAACTGGCAGAATGTGCCTAATGGTAGCCCAGGGATTTGCATTGGGGCCTCAACTATTCACTGTATCATTGATTACCTAGATGATGGAATAAAAAAACCACATATCCAAGCTTGCTGATGACAGAAAGATAAGCGTCATTGTAAGCATTGTGGATGGAAGCATAGAATTACAAAATTCCATGCACATAGAGCATTAAAATATAATGAACAGGTACGGAAAAAAATCAAAAAAGACTAATGGATTGCTGGCCTTTATATCAAGAAGACTAAAATACATGGGATAGCAGATGTGCTTCAGCTACTCAAAGCCCTGAGACCACAACTGGAATACTGTGAGCAGTTCTGGGCACCAGGCCTTAGGAAGATTATATTGGCCTTTGTGGAGGTGCATAGCTCTACCAGAATGATACCTGGTGTCCTGGGTAAGTGCTGATTAGATAGACTAGAGTTGTATGTCTTAGAATTTAGAAGGTTAAGGGGCACTATGATTGAAATTTTCAAGATATTAAGGAGAACAGATAAGGTAGATAGGGGGATGCTATTTCTGTTGGTTGGGAAGTCTAGGACTGGGGGCATAGTGTAAAAGTTTGAGTTAGGTTTACACACAAAGAGTGGTAGACATTTTTAACTCTCTTCTGCTGATGACAATTGAAATTAATGTAATTGTTGGTTTTAAATCTGAAATTGATAGAAGTTAGCCGAATGTATTGAGGGATATGGGGCAAAGACAGGTGTATGGAGTTGGGTTGCAGATGAGCCATGATTCTATTGAATGACGGAATAGGTTTGAGGGGCAAAATGGCTTCCTTTGTTCCCATCTTTCCTTTGTTTCCTATGCAATGCCTCTTGGTATTTAATTCATCTAGTGAAATTAAAGTTTAGTTTTAAAAATGTGAAATATTTTGAAGAACTTTGTAACATATGAAAGCAGAAATAGTTTTTATTATGTTCATTATGAGGCCACTTGGGGAGAAACATTTAATAAGGATGTAAAAGCAATTGTAATTCTATTGCTCACTTGCTTGAATTTCTCACATAACTCACTGATACAATTTCTTGATGTTAAGTATTTGTAATTAAAACAAGCACGTGGACTGGCCACTAACTGCTTTATTGCTGGTGCTTTTTCTCATCATTGCTTGCAATCAGTATCCCACCAGCATGCCACTTAATCTGTTATAGCTATACATGCCCTTTGGATTTACTGAGATTTACTGGAAAGCAATGAATTTCGATGGGGGCCTCTATTAGGAGACAGTTGTATCTGCTGATAAAAGCTTTTCGCAAAGACTCTAGCAGATTTAGAAGAGCAGGGAGGTTAGGGGATTTGAATAGAATCAAGACTTGGAATTACAGGACATGCTGGTGTAATGTTAACTCCTTCATTGCTGAAAGCACCATTTTGACAATGTTTTCCAGCTTTGTACTCACCCCAGAACATATCAGATAGCAACAATACAGTGTGCTTGAGTACAGTAGCGAATTGTATTATTGTGGAAATGTTTAGTAGAAAAGCTAAAATAAATAGCTTTGTTCTCAAATTGTACCCGACTCTGGTTTTTAATGTATAGTCATGGTCTTCGAGACATAAAGAATCAAAGTATTTCAAAGGATAGGGGATGCTATATTTGATTCAATGTATTTTATGCAGTTAGGAGCCATGAATCCTGTGTTAAAAAGAGATAAACCTCTGTTCATTAGAATCTAGTATGTAGCTTCACATCATAGAAGAAAAGTGGCTCATCATTTAAGAGGTCATGCTATGTATTTGAGGTGCTATCTGTAGCCGTAGGGACATCTCATCACCCAAGTAATTAAATATCTCAGATTTCCAATGCTAACCACCCCCATCAGAAAGAATGACACTATCTTCTGCCAAGTGGACTTCAGATACATTTGAAAGTCTAGAAGGTCATACCATTAACCTTATGATCAATGTTGAATAATCCTTTTTTGCCAATATGTCAAAATAATTACTCCTTTCTTGATGTTGTAATGGTGCTGTGAATTAAATTAAATTTTGAATAAAATGAGATGATATTTCAGCTCTAGCTAATGCATTCAGCACGGTGGGTACAAAGTAATGTGAATATCTATAAAAATAATGTTTTATGCAGATAAAATTTAACCATTTATTGAATGTAGAACTCTTAGCTTCTAGAATAACTCATATGCTAATCACATGTTATAAACATACATTTAAATTATCCAACAGCAACTACTTTTATTAAGCACCTTTAAAATACATAACCACGTCAAGGTGCTTTTCAGAGACAATACTAAAATTAAACAGTTGGTAAGCGATGGTGGGAGACAGAAAGTTTGGTCAAAAAGATGTGTTTTGAGAAAATGTTTAAAACTGGAGAGAGAAGAAAACTGTTAGAGGAGCTTGTGCGGGCAGTCCCATGAGGCAAAATGTAAAAGCTCTGTCATTAATGTTGGGGCTAATGGAGAGGGAAATGCACAGAAGACAAGAATTGGAGAACCAAAGGGTCAAAGGATGGATGTAAGGCTGAAGGATATTACATAACTAGGATGGAATAAGTCCATAGAAAAAGAAAGACTTGCATTTATATGGCACCTTTCACAACCTCAGGATATCCCAAGGTGCTTTTCAGCCAATGAAGTTGTTTCTGAAATGCAGTCACTGTTGTACAGTAGGGAATGCAGCTGCCAGTTTGCACACAGCAAACTCCCATAAATAACAGAATGATAATCACCAGATAATCTGTTTTGCTGTGTTGATTGAGGGATTAGTATTGTTTGGACACCAGAGATAACTCCCCTAATCTTCTTTGAAGCAGTCCCATGGGAAGCTTTATGTCAAATGAAGAGAGGCCTCAGTTTAAGTTCTCACCTGAAAAGTGGCACTTCTGACACTACAGCACTTCCTCAGTACTGCACTGAAAAGCCAATGGAGACTCTTGTGCTCAAGTCTCTGGAGTAGGACTTGAACCCACAATCTTCTGACTCATAGGCAAGAGTGCTATCAGTTGAGCTATGGCTCTCACTCAGTAGACAGGTTTGAAGATGAGATTGAGGATTTTATACACAATGTATTGAAGAATGAAGAACCAGTGTAGATCAGCTAAGATAGGTATGAAAGGCGAATGGGACAGAATGTGGGATAGGATATCAGTGGCTGAATTTTGAACAAATCTGAGGCTTATGGAGGGAGGAAGACGAGAACGTAGCAATGATGACATTATAGGAATTGGGGTAACAGATTACAAAAGATGACAATAGATAATGAAAAGAGCAAGTTAGAAAATAACAAGCATGAAATGAAAAAGAATCATCCTGAGCACTTACAATCACCTCTGATCTGAACTTTACCACAGCCATACAGTTTCCTTGTAGGAATTCCTGCATAAATACTTCCTGATGTCCAAATACAACCAAAAGCATCATTCAAGAAAATCTACATACTCCACACATCCATTGTGTAACCCTGGACAACCGGCCTCCATAGATCAGATCACCATGCTCTGGACACAACAGCACACACATTTATTTCATCATGGCACAAAACTACAACTAAATTCTAAAGAAGTTAGTGATGGGCTATAACAATGTGAATTAAAATGATTGTGAGATGCTCTCAGATCCCTTATTGAGTTTTCCAGTGAGTAGTGGAGCCATATAAACCCAAGTCAATTCCTAGTCTCTACTAAGTTAACTCCTGTGATCCTGCATGAGGATAGGGCATTACAATTGGATTAGGAAGAGAAAAAATGCTCAGAGTTATCGTTCCTGATCACATCACCTCCAGTGATGTGTGCTGGAAGTATACATGCTTTGATGTTTTTTATTATTTGTTCATGCAAAATGAGCATCATTGACAAGGTCAGCATTTATTGCCCTTGAGAAGGTGATGGTGAGCCACCTTCTTGAACCGCTGCAGTCCATGTTCTGTAGGTACATTCACAGTGCTGTAAGGGAGGGAGTTCCAGGATTTTGACTCAGTGACTGTGAAGGAACGGCGATGTAGTTCCAATCAGGATGGTGTGTGACCTGGAGGGAAACTTGCAGGTGGTTGTGTTCCCATGCATCTGCTGCCTTTGTCCTTCTAGTTCGAGGTCACAGGTTTAGAAGATGCTGTCCAGGAGGCTTGGCAAGTTTCTCCAGTGCATCTTGCAAATGGCACTCACTGGTATCACTGTGCACCAGTGCTGGAGAGAATGAATATTTAAGGTGATGGACCAGGTGCCGATCAAGTAGGCAGATAAGGTCGAGCTTGGATGTTGGATAAATTTAGGATCGGGGTAACTGCAAGGTGACCCACAGTTGGATAAGCATTCCTGCATCACTCTCTGGGCTAACACATCAAGCACAACCACATAGACAAAGAGGGAAACCAGCTCCCAAATGCCATATCCCAAAAGGAGTAAATGACTTCAGGAGGAAATAATTGGAAAGAGTGAAAATGCATTGCTGGGTGTGGAGAGCAGTGCATTATGTTAGAGTATCACTATGTCATGTTATAAAATCGTAAGACATTAATTTTTGCCTGTAATCTCTTCATGGAAGTGAATTGTCCTTCTGGGTAGTGGGATACCCCGAGCTGTGACCAAGAACTGCTCCCGAGGGAGAGAAGTAATATGATTATGAGGGGGTTAGAACATCAGTCCTAGGGTCCTTCATGTATGTCAAAGCTGCTCAGTTCATAATAACATTAGGGGAGATGTGAGAGCAGGCCACCTATTCCAATCAGGAGAACTAATTGGGTGGAAAATGATTTTCAGCAACAACACAGCTATTGCTTAGGTGCCTGACTCCTGTAAAGTTTGAAGTCTAGATTCAGTTCACAGCTCCCATCCCTGCTAATATCACTGCTGAAATTTAATTTCTGCAGCAGCTGGTTGGTTTGATACATTCATAAAAAGCGTACAGATGGGAAATGCCATGGGTTCTGTGTTTAAGGTTACACTGTTCACTCTTTAATGAAATAGACTGCTGCATAGTGAAGTACTCATTTTTGTCTAAGGTTCATTTATGCTGGACTTCATTTGCCAAGTCTCTGTACATGGTCAGAATTTTTTTAAAAACTTTTCCTTTTCATAAATTGTACAGCTGAACTACACAAAAGCATAGGCTAGGAATAAAAAAAAGCCCTTCTCTTCCAAGCTGTTCTTTTCCTGAAGGCTTAATGAATTATAATATATGTAAGCATCAAATGAATAGGAACTATTGAACCCTGCGTTTAACTGACAGTGCTTCATGTATTTTACCCAATAAGTTTCATTGCCTTTTGTGTTCAGGTCTTGTCAAAGGATTTGAAGAGTAGAACAATATAATTAGACACAAGGGCCCTGGATTTCTTTATGCTTAAGTCCCTAGATTTATGGCAGCTGGAAGAGAGACGTGAGTTTGGCAGTAAAACTTCCACTGATTTTCTCCCAAGGGCACAGTAAATGCAGCTGGTAGTGTCTGCTGAAATATGGGCTACTGCATGCAATTGAGATTTAAGTGGAGCTTCATGTCTCACCCTTAATGGTCGGTTCAGCAATACTTCTTATGCTGTGGCCCTTTAATTATTTTAGTTCTTTCACAATGGTGTTATCCTTGGAGATTTCCCTTTTCTGTGCCATGCAAAGAAGGAGGAAGATCAGGAGGAGCTACACAAGGATGTCTGATTTGTCAAATACCATAGGTGGGATGTGACACTGCCTTCAGGCTCGCAGGCCTCTGTGCATCCAGACCAAGGTGGTCAAAACTGAACTTCACCATTCAAAAACACTTGAGAAGGTGCTGCTGCTCTTTTGAGGCTATAATGCAGTTGTATCAGCTGCTTGAAGTAGATCTGGAGTTCAACTCTATCAAAGGCACCAGCCGGTTTGTTCAAATAATTGCCTTTGCGAACACAGTTCAGAATCTCTCCTATGGATTTGGTGCATATACGTGAGAGGACGGATTGCACTTTCCACTTCTGAAATTTTGGCAACCACTGGTTTGCTACATGCTGCTCAATGCTCCAGAAAAGGAAGAGGAATGTGATCAAGACCAGCAATTGAGGAAGAGATGACACAAAGAATCTATTGCAGGTTGTGAGACACTTGTAGCTAGGTCCTGTAAGGCTAACTAATAGCATAGTAATGAATCTTATGCCATGCTGGCAAGGCCACATGGATCACCCAATCTAGCGGTCTTGAGAAGGTAGTGATGGGCTTCTCCTTGAACAGCTGAAGTCCTTCTGATGATAATGATGCTCCCTAATTGTTAGTTGGTAGAGAATTGTGGCTCCTGCTGCTGTTTTCCACTACCATGATGAACAGATTGATGAGAGAATTAACTTGATCCTCTAATTGGGCTCAGTCAAACTGCAGAATGATACACAATAGTGTATGCCATTGTGCAATGGAGTGTTCTCAGATTGCACTACAGTGCTTTCTGTCACCTTCTGTGTATTCCAAAATCTGGTTTTCATTGTGGAATCAAGAAAAGACCTTGTGGAGGCTGTCCAGACATCAGTGATGTGTCTCTCACCACACAGTAGTTTGATCAGGTGCCTGGGCTCCAATCGACTGTATTGTAGACTTTTATATTAGTGATCTCCTTCTTCCTGAATTGCAGAGGGCACAGCTCAGGATATTACTTACTACACATAGTTTAGCATGCAATAATGACTTCATGAGCTGTACAATGATATTTTCCATTTGTGGTTTCAGTGGACAGATAAATTATCTTTTGACTCAAAGTTGCCACAAATGCCGAGGTTGTGTCATTAGGCTTCAATCTATGATACCTTCCTGCATTGTCAGAGGTACTTTTCAATGAAATGTTATCCAGCTACTTTAGTTTTTATTGCTTTTTGTTATTGTATTGCAATTTGCCTTTGGCTAATATTTTACGGCTGAGAATGCATTTTTAATAATCTTGTAGATTTGTGTGTACTTCTGAATATCCAGTAACTTTTGAAGTAATGGTAATCTATGGGTTAACTCATTGTTGTGGTTTGGAAAAGCTTGCCTCTGTTCCAAAGAATATTTTGCCCTGGTTTTGGAGTTTGATAACAAGAATAAAACATTTGGTGGAATTTTCCACTCCCGCCAGAATCATGACGGGCGGGGGCACTTAATTTTATTGGGGGGAAAAATCTGTTTCCCGACAGCGAGATAAACTGTGCAAATTTTGTCCTCCCAACTTTCAAGGTGGATTAAGTTACCTGATGAACAATGTTAGGAACCCCATTTCCATTCATTAGCATCTCATGCATGCTAATTAAAAGGCTACCTCATCAGAATTAAGTCCGTCCTCCAAACTTAGTTCCCCACCAGCAAGAATTTATAACATTCAGTTTTACAACTGTATAAAAGTGGCGTGCACCTTGTGAGCTTCACCTCGTCCACGACTTTGAGGCCAGCAAATGCAGCTTTCTCCTTCTTGGGGACCTCACATAACTTCACTCATATTGAGTGTCAGTAGCAAAAGCTGCGTCAAAAGTCAGGACACGGGAGGCAGGTGGTGCCTGGAAGTGGAGAGGTAGGGTGGAAGGCTGGAGCAATAACTGAACAACGGAGGCAGGCCTACCGGGGAAGGGGGAAGAGTGTCTGGGGAAAGAGGGAGAGTATCTGGGGAAAGAGGAAGAGTGTCCAGGGAAGTGGGGGAGGGTATCTGGGGAAGTGGATTGGGGTGGGAAGGCAGGGTGTCCGGGGAAGTGGGGTAGGGTGTCCGGGGAAGTGGGGGGGTTAGGTGGGGTAGGGGAGGGTGTCCCGGGAAGTAGGGGGGAGAGGGTCCGGGGTAGTAATGGGGAAGAGGGTCCAGGGAAGCGGGAGGTAGCGTGCCCGGGAAAGGGGAAAGAGTGTCCAGGGAAGGGGGAAGAGTGTCCGAGGAAGTTGGGGAAGAGTGTCCGAGGAAGTTGGTGGGAGAGTGTCCAGGGAAGTTGGGGGTAGAGTGTCCAGGGAAGTTGGGGGGAGAATGTCCGGGAAGTGGGGGTTGGGGGGGTATGGGGTATTGTGGGATGGAGGGTATCCCGGGAAGTAGGGGGGACAGTGTCCAGGAAAGTTGGGGGGAGAGTGCCCGGGCAAGCTGGGGGTAGAGTGTCCAGGGAAGTGGGATGAGAGTGTCCAGGGAAGGGGAAACAGAGTGTCTTGGATGGTGGGGTCAATGATGTCAACGGTGGGGTCCTGGGGGAAGAACTCAGGGTACTGGTGATGGAACGGAACAGTCACAGTCAGAGGGGAGAGTGGGATGCAATAGGTTGGCAGGTCCTGAGTGAGAGTCCGGTAGGTGAAGGTCTCATCGTGGGGTGGGGGGATAGTGGGGGGGCGGTCACAGAGTGGGACACAGATAGGTGGCTTGGATAATGGGAGGGGGCAGGGTCAGGGTGGGCATGGGAGCAGTAACGAGTGTTGGCTTTATGGAGAGGAAAGGCATGTGGAGGTGGATCGTGAGAGGGCCCAGGGTAACGGGGGGCAGTTCAAGGGTGACAGAGGGGAGAGGAATGGTGATATTGGGTGGGTCAAGGGTGATGCGGGAAGTTGGTGGGTGACAGGGGGAGGGTAGAAGGTGGTGGAGTGAGTTTGATGCTCATTTTTCAAACCTGACCTTTACCACACAGTTTATCAGTCAGTGAGATCCCTCGATGTGGGAGGAGGGTCTTTTCGGGTGGGTGGAATTCAAGGTCAGCACAAGTGACCAATTAAAGGGACACCCTAACAATTATGAGACAACTGGTTGTCAACCATGCTCAGCTGTGTTCTCCTTTCTATGGTGAAGGCTGCATTGCAGCTGGTTTGTTCCTGACTCCTGGATCTCATAACGCCAAGATCCCAGCAATGTGTGGAGCTGACATTCATTCTGTGCCATTTGTCATTGGCTGCAGTCAGAGGCAGGGATGAAGGGAGGGAGAGAGGTGGAATACCTCCAAGGAGCACAGCTGGTGAAGGGCAGCTAACTCATGACTCCAAATCTCCATCTTCCTGGGTGACTGATCATGGCTGATGAGATCATGTCTTTCTAACCGAGGCAATGGTCTCTCAAAGGTAGTGGTGACAAGTGTGATAGTGTCTGCTTGAGGCTTCTTGCACATGGCTCTCATCACCCTCGTCAAAGAGCAATGTCTTCATATATATTCACATATGAATGGGAGAAACACCCATATCTGGTCCTCCAGGAAGTCCTTTACCTGGAAGAGGTGGGGTGGGGATGTCAAGTCTAGATGGAGGCTAGGTGAAGGGCTTAGCACTTGCCTGCCAGCTTTGAGGTGGAAACCAGTAAAAGACATGCTCACTAAATGTATCACTTCACTTCATTCACACATCTACTGAGGTGTCGATGATGCAGGCTGCAGGCAATCCTGCCTTGGTGATGGCTCTCATCCATATGAGGAGAAGGAGGACCCGTTGCTGTTTGGTACAGGGCCAGGAGGAGCAAGGGCCTGTGAAGCAAGAGGCAGCGGGACCTCTAGAAGGTTATGATGCTGGCGAACATGGACCATTGTAACAGCAAGCATTGGCCCGACCATGGTTTTATCACAGGTGGTGCGCTTATCTAGAGATGAATGAAAAAAAGTGCCAGATGTGCCCTCGTATGTCCTGGGATGTAGTTACTCCCATCTGTCAGCTTCTCTAGCATGAGCTGTGGCTGCAAGGACCCTGTAGGAGTAGTGTAGAGCTCCTGGCCTGTATTGAGAGAACGACTGTCCAGGTGTCGTTTAAATATTAAATGTAAGTATCCTGCCCACCCTGCCACAAGATTCACTAAGCTGCCCACTGATGCATAATTAATTAGCTTTAAAGTGGATGATCCCACATGTTCACCTGCCCTGCTGGAATCATGCCCACTTTCCTGCCTGTCTCCAGAATGGAAAATTCTGCCCATTCTGTTTTGCCAAAGCATTGCCTCACCTGTTGATTTTTAGCTGATAACACTCTAAGCAAACATCATTTGTTTAGGTCAAACTGTTGATAACGGTAGCATCTGTTCAGTTGGTCAAGAGTTTGTCAGTATAGCAGAATCTGGAGGATTTGAAAATGGAGTATCATCAGTTTGAAGTCGATCGAGTTAAAGTTAGAAACGTAGCTTTTTTTTGAAAAAACTAAACGTTTCCCTCAGAGCATGAAGTCTACCTGAAGTGAGCACATTAATTCCCAGTAAGTCACTGCTTTGATGTATTAGTACTTTTAGATTAGGAATTGGACATAATTCCAAGTCATTTCTATTGACTGTCATTATAGACTGAAATTTTTGCTTGCTGGGTGGGCGCGTGCCCAACCCACTCGAGCGTGAAATGACGCGTGTTGACATGGGTCAAGCATGCTGACGTCAACGCGCAGTCGCACGATAGTTCAGTCAGCAGGCCCGTGCCGGAGTTGGAAGTGCCCGCCGGCAGTTAAAAGGCCTGTTGAGGCCATTAAATAATCAATTATCTTAAACTTTTCGCTGCCCATCCAACCTGATGGTTGATGGGCAGGCGAAAAGGCCAAGTGGCCTGTGCATTTTTTGGAAACCTCACCCATGGGCAGGACGAGGTTCCCAAAAGCAAATAAAATAAAATTTAATTAATAACATGTCCCTGCTCATGTAACAGGGTCAGATGAGCGGGGACATGTTTTATTACATTTTTATTTTCTTCATTTTCTTTTTTAACAACGTTTCATCTCCCCGAGGCAGCTCTGTGCCTCAAGGAGATTATGAAGCGCACACTCGTGCGCATGTGTGAAGATTGCACGCGGCCCGCTCGCCCTTCATGCTGGGCAGGCCTTAATTGGCTTGCCAGATGAAATCATGGTCCGGTCCCGATCTCGGGCGGTGGTCGGCTTCCCAACTGCCCTCCGCCTGCCCCTGCCGAGCCCGCCCACCAAGGGCAATGTTCTGCCCTATGAAAAATAGTGAATATATTTGCTCTTCTGTGATTTGCCGGATGTTAATATTTTACTCATTACAGGTCATTTCTATTTGAACTAAATGAACAGCTTTGAAATTTTTCCTGGCACACATGATTATGGTAATTATATAAGGATTCTGAAACTTCTATTGAAATGCACCTGTTCTTTGTATGTGTAATCAAATTCCATGTAGGTTTCAAACTTATTAACTAGAAAAAAACTTGCAAAACTTTATATAGCACCTTTCTCGAGAATTTTACAGCCGATTGAGTACTTTTTTGAAGTCAAATCTTTGTTGTAATGTAGGAAACATAGCAGTTAATTTGCTCAAAGCAAGATCTTACAAACACCAATGAGATACGTTTGTATTTTTTAATGATGTTGGTTGAGGGATAAGTGTTGGCAAGGACACGAGGGAGAACCTACCTCTTCTTTGTAATAGTGCCATGGGATTTTTTACTTTCACCTGACAGATGTACAGGTGCTGCTGTTATCAACATTTTGAGTTTATGCATGTAAATGTTCCATTTGACCCTTCAGGAAACATTGGAAAGGAAGAAAAGGGAGAGAGGTGATGGTATTGATTGAGGAGAGCATTGCAGTGCTGGAGAAAGCGGATGTCCCAGAAGGGTCAAGGATAGAATGTATTTGGCCAGAGCTAAGGAACAAAAAAGGTGCAATTACATTGCTCACTGTTGTCTATAGGCCACTGACTAGAGGGAAGGATGTAGAGGAACAAATTTGCAAGGAAACTACAGAGAGGTGCAAAAATCATAGAGTATTTATAATGGGAACTTGAATTATCCAACTATAGACTGGGATAGTGGTAGGTGAAGGGAAGTGAGGGGGAAAGGGTCCCTAGAGTGTGTTCAAGGAAATTTTCTACAGCAGTATATTTTCAGTCCAATGTGAATGGATACACGGCTAGATCTGGTTCTTGGCAATGAGGTGGGGCAGGAGGACCAAGTGTCAGAAGGAGAACATTTAGGAGAAGTGATCAATGTGTCATAGGTTTAGGATGACAATGGAAAAGGACAAAGAACAATCCAGAGTAAGAATAGTTAACTTCAATGGGGTAAGATGGAATGGGCTGAATAAATTGGAGTCAAAGGTTGACAGGAAAAATGATAGCTGAATAATGGGCTGCCTTCAAAGAAGAGATGCAGAAGAGATGCTTCAGGCACAGTCAAGGTATATTCCCTTGAAAGGGAAAGGTAGGGCAAACAAAGCTAGAGCTCCCTGGATGAGAAAAAATAGAAATTAAGATAAAGAAAAAAAGTGTGCTAATGACAGATTGCAGGTAGAATTACAATTGAGAATCAGGCTGAATATTAAAGGCACAGAAAGGAGCTGAAAAACTAAATAAGAGAAGCAAATAGGATGTATGAAAAGAGACTGGCAGCCAATATAAAAGAGAATTCCAAAATCTGCTATAGGCATATAAATAGTAAAAAGGTGGTAAAAGGAGGAGTATGGCTGACTAGAGACTAAAAAGGGGATTTACACATGGAGGGAGAGATCATAGCTGAGGCATTAAATGAATACTTTGCATCTGTGTTTACCAAGGAAGAAGATGCTACCCAGGCCATGGCGAAAAAGGAGGTAATTCAGACACTAGTAGGGTTTAAAATTAATAAGGAGGTGGTATTGGATCGGCCATCTGTATTTAAAGTGGTTAAGGCACCGGGACTCAATAAGATGCATCCAAGGGTACTTAGGGAAGTGAGAGCTGAAACTGTGTAGGCACTGGCCATAATATTTCAGTCTTCCTTAAATTTGGGGTGGCGCCAGAAGACGAGAGAATTGCCCATGTTATGTCCTTGTTTAAAAAGGGGTGTAAAGATAAGTCCAGAAACTACAGGCAGGTCAGTTTAACTTTGATGGTGGTGAAATTTCGAGAAACAATAATCCGTGAAAAAATTAATGGTTACATGGACAAATGTGGGTTAATTAAATAAGGACTTCTTTAGGGAAAATCATGCTTAACTAATTTGCTAGAGTTTTTTTGAAGAGGTAACAGAGAGGATTGATAAGAGCAATGCAGTTGATGTGCTGTACACGGACTTCCAAAAGGCATTTGATACAATGCCATACAATAGACTTGTGAGCAAAGCTATAGTTCATGGAATAAATGGGACAGTAGCAACATGGATATTAAATTAGCTAAGTGGCAGGGAACAGAGACTATTGGTTAATGGATGTTTTTCAGACTGAGGGATGGTTTGTAGTGGAGTTCTCCACCTTTTCCTGATGTATATCAATGTCCTAGACCTTGGTGGATAGAGCACAATTTCAAAGTTTACCAATTATACAAAGCTTGGAAGCATTGTGAACCATGAGGAGGATATTGTAGAAACTTCAAAGGGACATAGATAATTTGGTGAAATCTGTGGACAGGTGGCAGAAATACAAAGTGATTCATTTTGGTAGGAAGAACATGAAGAGACAACATAAAGTAAAGGGTACAATTCTAAAGGTGGTGCAGGAGCTGCGGGACCTGGTGGTATATGTGCACAAGTCATTGAAGGTGGCAGGAGAGAGCAGTTAATAAAGCAAAAGTATCCTCAGCTTTATTAATAAGGCATAGAGTACAAGGGCACAGAGGTTATGTTGAACTTGTATAACACACACAGTTGACCTCAGCTGGAGTATTGTGTGCTATTCTAGGCACCACACTTTAGGAAGGATGTGAAGGCATTGGACAGGGTGAGGAAAAGATTTGCTAGAATGGTTCCAGGGATGAGGAACTTCGGTTGTGAAGATGGTTTGGAGAAGTTAGGGCTGTTACCCTTGGAGAAAAGAAGGCTGAGAGGAGATTTGATAGAGGTATTCAAAATCATGAGGAGTCTAGACAGAGTAGCAGCCCATTTCAGCTTGGCAGTTAACTGTTTCCCAGTACATTCTCATGACAATGCCTCTACCAATCACAGTCCATTTGCCAACCAATTAGAACCCTCTTCTCATGCAGTATAAATTGTTGTTGCTTTGACATTTGGTATCCTTGTGAGTCTGTCCTGATGAATAGCAGACAAAAAGATTCGACAGCTTGTCCCTTTTTCAGCAATATGCAAATTATGTACTACTAAGCGACTATTAGAAATTAACATCTAACTTTATTAGGAACTTGTCTTGGTAGTATAGTGGAGTTGGAAAACTTACAAATAGGGCGCAGTATAGTAAAGATGCCAAGGTAGTGGGACCATGGGAAAATAGTCATGTTTTAAAAAGCTTGTTTGCAGCAAAAGCTATGACCTTGAAGCTGTCTGAGAACTCTCTGTGTAAGATAAAGACAAATATAATATGTAGATATCTCTTTCTACATACAAGGTAAGAGACTGCAGGATGTAAGAGCCTTGAGTTACAATGGTAAATACGAAGAATAATTACATAATTATGCAAGGTTAGCAACAGCCACATGAACTATTCCTGGTTCGTAAAGAGAAGCATGCTCAACCATGGAGCTGAAGACAACTGGGGAGAGGGAGGGGTTGGTTGGATAAGACCCAGGATAAAATAGGTCCTCCCAATCAGAGTTATGTGGCGGACCCAAGAGAACAAAACAAAATAAGACAGGAGATAAGAGAGAGAGACAGAGAAACAAAGAATAGCCCAACGGCCAAAAGCTGCAAGAAGAAAACTCATTGTGCTGTCCTTGTCCAATCACAATACAGGAAGTATATAGTCCATGTTAGGCTGTAAATCACTGCCTGAGTTTATTGCTTTGGTTTACCTGAAAACTTAATAAACTTATTCTGACTTTATCTCACTAAAGTAGTCTTACGACTGAACGTTTTGCCAGTACGTTCCCATAACAATTAGAGGTTCAGAACGTCCAAAACCAACATTAATATATTATCCCTAACTCCAGGAGCCTTTGTCTTTCATATCAACCTTTTGTGTGGCACCTTACTGAATGCCTTTTGGAAATCCATGTATATTACATCTAATTGTTCCACTTTGTATATTCGACCACTTACATCCTCAAACAACAAAACAACTTCAATTTATATAGAGATAAAAACAAAAAACTGCGGATGCTGGAAATCCAAAACAAAAACAGAATTACCTGGAAAAACTCAGCAGGTCTGGCAGCATCGGCGGAGAAGAAAAGAGTTGACATTTCGAGTCCTCATGACCCTTCGACAGAACTAGGTGAATCCCAAGGAGGGTTGAAATATAAGCTGGTTTAAGGTGGTGGTGGGGGGGCTGGGGGGGGTTTGGGTTGGGGGACAGAAGTGGAGGGGGTGGTGTGGTTGTAGGCAAAAGCAGTGATAGAAGCAGATCATCAAAAGATGTCACAGATGGCAGAAGAAACGAACACATAGGTGTCGAAGTTGGTGACATTATCTAAACGAATGTGCTAATTAAGAATGGATGGTAGGGCACTCAAGGTATAGCTCTAGTGGGGGTGGGGGGAGCATAAAAGATTTAAAAATATTTAAAAATAATGGAAATAGGAGGGAAAAAGAAAAATCTATATAATTTATTGGAAAAAAACAAAAGGAAGGGGGCAGAAACAGAAGGGGGGGTGGGGATGGAGGAGGGAGGTCAAGACCTAAAGTTGTTGAATTCAATATTCAGTCTGGAAGGCTGTAAAGTGCCTAGTCAGAAGATGAGGTGTTGTTCCTCCAGTTTCTGTTGAGCTTCACTGGAACAATGCAGCAAGCCAAGGACAGACATGTGGGCAAGGGAGCAGTGAGGAGTGTTGAAATGGCAAGCGACAGGGAGGTTTGGGTCATTCTTGCGGACAGACCGCAGGTGTTCTGCAAAGCGGTCGCTCAGTTTACGTTTGGTCTCTCCAATGTAGAGGAGACCGCATTGAGAGCAACGAATGCAGTAGACTAATGAAGTAGACGTGGTCCATCTCTGACACTTCCCTTCCCTTCCTTGACCTCGCTGTCTCAATCTCTGGTGATAGACTGTCCACCAATATCCATTACAAGCCTAGCGACTCCCACAGCTACCTTGACTACAGCTCCTCACACCCCGCTTCCTGTAAGGACTCCATCCCATTCTCTCAGTTCCTTCGCCTCCGTCGCAATTGTTCCGATGATGCTACCTTCAAAAACAGTTCCTCTGACATGTCCTCCTTCTTCCTTAACCGAGGTTTTCCACCCACGGTCGTTGACAGGGCCCTCAACCGTGTCCAGCCCATCTCCCGCCCTCACGCCTTCTCCTCCCTCCCAGAAACATTATAGGGTCCCCCTTGTCCTCACTTATCACCCCACCAGCCTCCGCATTCAAAGGATCATCCTCAGCCATTTCCACCAACTCCAGCATGATGCCACTACCAAACACATCTTCCCTTCACCCCCACTGTCGGCATTCCGTTGGGATCGTTCCCTCCGGGACACCCTGGTCCACTCCTCCATCACCCCCTACTCCCCAACCCCCATCTATGGCATCACCCCATGATCAAGCAAAAGATGTAACACCTGCCCCTTCACTTCCTCTCTCCTCACCGTCCAAGGGCCCAAACACTCCTTTCAAGTGAAGCAACATTTCACTTGCATTTCCCCCAACTTAGTCTACTGCATTCGTTGCTCTCAATGCGGTCTCCTCTACATTGGAGAGACCAAACGTAAACTGGGCGACTGCTTTGCAGAACACCTGTGGTCTGTCCGCAAGAATGTCCCAAACCTCCCTGTCACTTGCCATTTTAACACTCCACCTTGCTCTCTTGCCCACATGTCTGTCCTTGGCTTGCTGCATTGTTCCAGTGAAGCCCAACGAAAATTGGAGGAACAACACCTCATCTTCCGACTAGGCACTTTACAGCCTTCCGCACTGAATATTGAATTCAACAACTTTAGGTCTTGACCTCCCTCCTCCATCCCCACCCCCCCTTCTGTTTCTTCCCCCTTCCTTTTGTTTTTTTCCAATAAATTATATAGATTTTTCTTTTTCCCTCCTATTTCCATTATTTTTAAATATTTTTAAATCTTTTATGCTCCCCCCACCCCCACTAGAGCTATACCTTGAGTGCCCTACCATCCATTCTTAATTAGCACATTCGTTTAGATAATGTCACCAACTTCGACACCTATGTGTTCGTTTCTTCTGCCATCTGTGACATCTTTTGATGATCTGCTTCTATCACTGCTTTTGCCTACAACCACACCACCCCCTCCACTTCTGTCCCCCCCACCCAAACCACCCCCCCCCCCCCCCCCCCCCCCCCCCCACCCACCCACCACTACCACCACCTTAAACCAGCTTATATTTCAACCCTCCCTGGGATTCACCTAGTTCTGTCGAAGGGTCATGAGGACTTGAATTGTCAACTCTTTTCTTCTCCGCCGATGCTGCCAGACCTGCTGAGTTTTTCCAGGTAATTCTGTTTTTGTTTTAAATTTATATAGCACCTTTAATATAATGAAGTGCCTCAAGGTGCTTCACAGGAGCACTATAACACAAAATATGACACATTATGTCAAATGGTCAAAAACCTGGTCAAATTGGTAGGTTTTAAGGACTCTCTTAAAGGAGGAAAGTGAGGTCAGAGGTGGCAAGGTGTAGGGAATTCCATAGCTTGAGATCTAGTCACTGAAGGAATGGCCACCAATGGTGAAAAAAATTATGATTGGAAATGAGCAAGAGCCCAGAATGTGAGGACTGTAGATATCTCGGAGGGTTATGAGGTTGGGGGAGATTACAGAGCCAGGGAGGGGCAAGGCCATGGAGGGTTTTGGAAACAAGAATGAGAGTTTTAAAGTCAAGTCGTTGTTTGACCGAGAGCCAATGTAGGTCAGGGAGCACAGGGTGATAGGTGAAGGGGATTTGTTGCAAGTTAGGACATGATCATCAGAGTTTTGGATGACCTCAGTTTATGGAGGGTAAAAAGCGGAAGACCAGTCAGGGGTACATTGGAATAGTTGAGTCTAGAGGTAACAAAAGACATAAATGAAGGTTTCGGCAGCAGATGAGCCAAGACAGGGCAAAGTCAGGCGATTTAAGGGAGGTACAAATAGGTGGTATTGGTGATGACAGAAATATGGGGCAAGATTTTCAGCTCAGTGTGTGGGTGCACATCCGACATGTCCGAGTATGAAATAGCATGCGGTGATGTCGGGCGAGCGTCCCGAAATCATTATGCACTCGTGCGATATTTCAGTCGGCACGCGCACACAAGAGTTAGTAGTGCACCCGATGACAATTAAGAGGCCTATTAAGGCCTTTAAGCTGGTAATTAAATTGAATTTTTTGCCGTCTGTCCAAGCTTATGGATGGCGGGCAGGCGAATAGGCCAGGCGGCCTTTGCAATTTTTGTGAAACCTCATCCACAAGGTTGAAAATAAACTGGCCTAAGCTCGGACTGTCAAAAGTCTCAGTACATTTGTCAAATATATTTTTTCTTTCGTAGAACCATCTTGACTTTATCTGATTTTATTATGATTTTCTGTGCATTTTTAAGACTTTCTTAATGATAGAATCCAGCATTTTCCTGACAAACCATGTCAGGCTAACAGGCCTGTAGTTCTTTTATTTTTTTTCTCCCTCCTTTCTTTAATAGTGGTGTTATCTTTGCTCACTTCTAATCTGCTGGGGCTGTTTCTAGACATTCGGGGATTTTGGAAAATCATAACCATGCATCCACTATGACTGCAGCTACTGCTTTTAGAACTCCAGATATAGGCCATCAGGCCATATTTGTTGGCTTTTAGTCCCTTAAGTTTCTCCCATACTTTTTCTTTGCTGATATTAATTACCCTATGTTCCTCACTCTTATTAGCCCCTTTGTTACTCTCTATTTCAAGTGCATGAGTTGTGTCACAACATATTTGTTCAATATCTTCGGCTTTTCCTCATTCCCCATGATAATTTCTCCTGTGTCCAAGGCCAGGGAGAGAAATAAAAGGCCCTGGAATTTATCCTATTTCCGGGCCCCTTTCCCCCCATCCCCCCATCCCCCTTTAACAACATATCCCCCAATCATGCATGATATTTTTTTCTTTCAAGATTCACCAATCAATCACAGAAAGGTCCCAGTAAAATTCCAACGCCCATTGTTGGCATTTGGTTACAAATATCATCATCTGACATATATGCAGCATGGATTATTAATATCAAGACCAGCAACGAAATAATGCAGTGTTATTTTGTGTGCACCCTTTGGGTGATCCCACTGCGACTATTAAACAAACCAGAAAGTACAAATTTTAATTTAACAGCATTGTGCAATATTGTTAATATCACAGGAAGATATTCCATTAGTTATTTATAACACTGAGCAGACAATAACTGATTTCGGTGACTGCCTCAGCCCTCATTAACATGCCCTACACATTGTACCATATGGAAATGGTGACAGTGAATCCATATTTGGGGGATAGATTCATTATTGGCAATAACTACACAAGATCTTCTTTCATTCTATAGAAGAAGCAGCTGACTTTCTCCTACCTAGGAACATTGTTTTACTCAATATAATTATTTCATAGAAGGGGTGTATTGGATTCTATTTTATCAGTAATCTCACAGGATAGAAAGATCAAATAACTCCTGAGCAACAAAGTGGGATAATTGACAACATTGGTCTTCACTGTCGGTGAGAAGCATTGGAGCACTCAGGTATCTCTGTGTGACACAACTTTTAATAGGCCAGAGGACAAAGACTAAAGCTTCACAATTGTACTTGTGTTTTCTTGATCAGCAAGTCTACATATTCTGCTGATAGCTGCTTCTCACTACAATATATTTTAAATATCTAGCATAAATTTATCACAATATTTCAATAGCTCAAAAAACTCATAAAAGCACCAAAATAGAGTGGGATAATAGGTAAGTAGACAAAAGGACAAGAATGAAGTCAATGGAAAAGACTCTTAAGAACCATGTGCAGTGTAAAACAGGTTACTGATTCACTATGAGCCTATTACACATTCCTGTCCTGGCAATCTCACCACACAAAGCCTGCTTAGTGAACTTCCATTAGCAACAAAATAAACAGAACTCCAGCCAAGATTCCACCCTCTGTTCACAAAATAATTATGGATTACAAAGGCCATCTAGCCTAGCTCATCTCATCCATCCAAATAACACATGAACATATGAACATACATATTAAGAGCCGGAGCAGGCTATTTGGCCCCTTGAGCCTTTGCCACCTTTTGATAACATTGCCTACATTGTACCAATAATTACCACTCAAAAGTACTTAATTGGCTATAAAACGATGTTAGACATTGTGAAAGCTGCTGTATAAATGTAAGTTTTGTCTTTCTTTCATTACACCTGCATGCAGTAGGTAGAGTGACTGTAGCAATGGTGAAATTGGAGGCACAATGCTGATTATTTAAGGATAATTAATCACAGAGCAATCAACGGATGTTAGGAAAGTGGTTACAAAGAAATCACAGAATTATTACAAAACAATTCAACTCTGTAGCTAATACAACTTTACCATTCAGGTTTTCTCTGGCACCAACAGACAATATATCATAAATGGCATCTGCTCTTTTACGCTAATGAAACTATCCCCAGGATTTGTCAATCAAACATCTACCAGTAGCTCAGGAAAAAATGTAGGTTGAATCTTTGATCTGAATTTTTCAGAGGAGAATGCTACATGGTACAAAAATTCAGTCCGGCCTTAACTCAAGAACTAGATTGTTTCTGCTTCCCGCAGAAGCTGTCATACAAATTGTGTTGTACACTGAATTTATAGACTACCTGGGGTGAACCTAGGATGGAGTAGAGATTTGTAAAACCTATCTTTAAGCAATCTCCTAGTGACAATAAAACATTACAAGAGTAATGAAATGGGCAATGGTGAGCCAATGCCCTGTTTTGCATCTCTCCTGGTTTTTCATTTCTTACATCTATTTTGATGTGGTCCAAGATTCTCCAGTCTGTGGTACATCAACGCAGTAGGTCATCAGAATTGTGTCCACTTTAGGGCATAATGAAAATTTAGACTGCTAATGATATGCTGGTTTAAATTCAAAAGAGAATTGGGACGTGTACAGTATTTAATTTTGTGGTACTAAACATTAAAAGTGACCCTCCCACCCCATCCCACCACCAACCCTAATCCCCACCACCCCACCCCACCCAACACCCCACCTCACACTCCATACCACCAGCCCACCCTACCCTGGCACACACACCATTCAATTGGCTCCAAAATGATTACAGAGACTTAACATTTTTCAAGCAGATATTCCACTGGGAGCACTCTCCTGACAGTGGGTGCAAATTGGAACTGCTGCGGCTGACCTTCAGGCAGCTTTGATTACTGGCGGGCTTTTCAAAAAAAAAATCAGAACCACAAAGCTTCCTGAAGATTGGAGATAGCAGCACAGCATCTGTCAGTGAAAGTAACCTGTGAGGCCGGCTGAAAAGAAATCAGAACCTCAGCCTGACAGTTCCGATCCATTCTGTCAGTCAGCCAGTCATCTGACAGTTCCCACTATTTTTTTGAAAGCCTGTCTTTCAAGTCTGCTGCTCAGTCTGGATGCCATTTACAATGCTGAGCCCAGACCCACCCCCTCTTCACCCCTTGCCCCTGGGCCCCGGCATATGGCATTGTCTGCACCCTCTCTCTGAGGCCCTGCCCGTATCTATCTCTAAGGGACCAATATTTCTTTAGCTACTCCTCCTTTGTATATGCTTGTAAAAGCTTTTAAATCTGTTTTATATTCCTGGCTAGTTTCCTCTTGCGTTCTATTCTTTTTATCAATTTTATGGTGGCCCTTTGTTAGTTTCTAAGACACTCCCAATTCTCAGGCTAATATTCTTTGTAATGTTAGAAGTATCTTCTTTTTGTCATGCCCAGTAAGGATATCATATTCCGAACTCTCAAAATATAGACTTTTTTCAATGTGAATTTGGGTATTGACTTTAAAAGGTGGACAATGTGCAGCAAAGATGGCTGCTGAGGGTCAGGTGACCTTTTGTGATTTCTGCGCAGACGAAGAATTAACTCAGGTTTCTGGAAATTTCTTAAACTGTAAATGATGGTGCGTGGAATGCCTTCCCTTGAATAGGCATGCTAGGTATGAAACCACTTGTGAATTTAAACCTATTATCTATGTATTTACCAAAACTCAAAACTCTCTAATTATTCCTTGCTTAATGCTCTGTTCAACAGTATAACTACTACTGGGGTGGGGGGTTATAAACTAATCCCACCAATGTTTTCTGACACATGTTATTCCTAATCCCCACCCTTACTGATTCTACTGCCTGGTCTTCTGGGTCAAAATGTCATGACTGTCCTTGGGTCATCCTTTACTATCAGGGATACTCCTCCTCTTCAATTATGTTTTTCTTTTCAAAATATTATGTACCCTGGAACATATATTTCCCAACCTTTGTCACCTGTAAGGGTAATTACATCCAAACTATTTATCTCTCTTTGTGCTGCGAGTTCATCTATCTTATTACAAATGCTACACGATTCAGATAAAGAGCCATTAATCTTTCCTATTCTGCCTGTTTTTACCCAAATTGCTACACTGTTCTACCCCTTTTCTCTTTAGATTTCTAAATGTCCCTTCACCTGGCCCCGCCTCCCCCTCTTTTAGCTTAAAGTCCCTTCCACAGTCCTAGTTATTGGTTTTGCCAGGATATTGATCCCAGCCTAGTTTAAGTGGGCCCCTTCCCAATGGAACATCTCCCTCTTTCTCCAGTACCAATGCCAGTGCCCCATGAATCGAAACCTTCACTTCCCACATTGCTCTTTGAGCCACGCATTTAATCCTTAAATGTGCTTGACCCTATGCCAATTGGTGCTTGGCTCAGGTAATAAATCAGAGATTAATACCTCTGAGACTCTGCATTTTAATTTGGGCCATGAGTCTTCAAACTCTCTCAGTAAATTCCTGGTTTTACCTACATCATCAGTTTCTATGTGGACTATGGAAACTGGATCCTCCCCCACACACTCCAAATATGTCACTAGCCATGAGGTGATGTCTTTAACCCCGGCAACAGACAGGCAACACAACCTTTGGAACTCCTGGTTGTGGCTGCAGAGAACTATATCTATCTCTCTTATGGTACTGTCCCCTATCACAACCACAGTCCTTTTTAATCTCCCCACTTAACTTCCTGCTCAATGGTGCTCCAGGTCAGTTTGCTCATCCAGCCTTCAGTCCTTGTTCTCAATTGTAGAGGTAACGCAAGTACCTTGTACCTGTTGGTCAAAGTCAAGGACCAAAGTTGTTCCATCACTACACCTTGCGTCCCTATACCTGCCAGTCTTGCAATCACACCCTCCTGTCTCTGACCATTGACCAACTGTAAAGTTCTACTTAACCTAATGTATCTCACTGCCTCCTGAAACAAAGCGTCCACGTAACTCTCTCCCTCCCTGATGTCAGTAATGTCCTCAGCACGGACTCCTGCTCAACAACTCTGAGCTGAAGATGCTCAAGCTGCAGACAATTACCACAGATATGATTGTGAACACAATGCTTTCCATAAACTCCTACATGCTGCAGTTTCAGCACATCACCTGCCTTGCCATGTTTATCTAACCTTCTATATTTATTGATTAGTTGGCTAGTTACTGATGTAGTAAAGTATAATAACAGCAAGTTACAATTGCCTAGCATGGAGACAAAAGAAAAACAATCATCAACTATAGCAAGTAAAATAAAAAGAATAAAAATCTGTACCTCCTTTCCCCTCAGCACTGAATTCCCACTTCCATCAAATTTCCAACTTTAGCATTCAGTTTACAAAGCATTCTCTTTCCAGATTACTTGGTGCATCACACATGATTTAAAGCATAGACCACAATCATATAAAAAGTTAATGGATATTCAGAAGTAAGCACAAATCTATAAGATTATATTAACTATCTCCATGGAAAGCAATAACTTTTGAAAAGATATTTGAATTCCCAGTAACCGACTTACAAGGAACTGCATGACAAGGTTTCAAGTTTTAAGAGTTTTACTGTAACAAACAAACTAAAAGCAAACTCAAATAAACATTACCCAGTAGGAAACTAAAACTCTAAACTACAGAAAAGATAATCTTTATTAATGTTTTAACGTGACCGATAACTCCATGATACATATATATACATTACAGCATGTTCTCCACTCAATTACAGTCGCCCCTCTCTCAATGGATGAGGCAGTGTGCTCGGCCATGAGGGTCAACACAGTGCTCATGGACTTCTCCACAATGGAGACGATGGCACACATACCCTCATGGATCTCCGCCAGATCCTCCTACGCACCCTGCTGGATATCCAGCATCTTCTGCCTAAAGGACAACTTCAGAGGCTCATCACCTGCCTTCGACCCAGCATTGTCCTGGTCTCCAGCAGTCCTCTGACTGCTGGCGCCCTGGGCACTCTTTACCTTCGCCTGCACCTCAAGTGAGTGTGAAATGCCCTCACCATTGTGTACCGACATTCTCAGCGAAGATCTCACCAATCTTCCCACCGAGGTGCTGCTATCTGTGCTGGTGCCTGGTTCAGAAAGTGAATGTGACACAGCTGAAGCCCGGCAGTCCTCTGGTGTCAGGGTGGCTCTTTGAGGTCCTGCGAATGAGTGCGTGTTGGTAAATCTGAGGGAGAACAGTGACATGTCATTAGCTCAAGTTATCACACTGTCACTGTGCACGCCAGGCACCCTGGTGAGACAATGGAAATCTGCATCATGGTACCTTCGTTTTTCAATGATCAATGGAGACTCCAGTTTTGAGGCTCCCATCAATTAAGAGACTACACAAGAATATTTGCACAATCCGAAACCCTTCCCTCTGTGCACTGCACTCTTATGTTCGTCTGACACCCACGACCGGCTGTCCGAGGTGCATGACGGTGCTCCAGCTCCAGGGGGTCCTGCTCAGATCTGCTCAGGATTAGGGAGTTTGGGGACCCTTTGCCTGTCCACAACCTCTCTATGTGGTTATGGTTTGTCTTCTCCTGAAAGGACAGAGGAGCATTGATTAGTCCACTCTCTTCCTGCAGCATCATTGCAGCCTGGCCAACCCCACCTGAGGAGCACCTTGCAGGGCACATCTGAGTCGTGGCCCTCGAGCTGCAAGGCACTCAGGATAAGCAGCCAGGGCTCACACCCTTGCCCAACTCTGGCATCATTGACATTTGGCACTCAGACTCTAACAACCCTAAGCTCCACATGTAGATGGCCAGCTCTTAACACATCTCCACACTGATCCATGCCAACATGGTACTCACTATTCTGAAGCGCAGAGGGTTGTTGAACCTTTTGATTCACTGCACCCATATGGGGGCCACACAACATCATGGCTGCTGGACTCAGCTGGTGCCTCCTCCCAAGCATTTTTTTATCTGGTGCAATGGACTCCTCCTTCCATCTCTGGGAACGGGGGTGTCCCTCCTAGCAGCCACCGCCTCCAATTGAACTGCGAAGCACTCATCCGTTAAAAGGTGGTGAGGTTGGGGGGGTGGTGGTGGTGGCGAGTGCCCATCTGTGGCCTGCCCTCCCGCCTGATGTCTCCAGGTACTATTGAAGCCATAGCTTCAGTCTCCAGAATGCCAGTACATAGAAATCCCAACAAGGGAGGGGGCCGTTCTGGACCTAATATTCGGAAATGAGCCCAGGCAGGTGGAAGGTGTATCAGTAGGGGAACATTTTGGAGATAGTGATCAGAACTGAGTTAGATTTAGAATAGTTATAGAAAAGGATAAAGTTGGGCTAGGATTAAAGTTCTAAACTGGGGAAAGGCTAATTTTACTAAGATGAGATGTGATTTGGCCCAAGTGGACTGGGAACAGCTACTTGAAGATAAAACTGTGTCAGAACAATGGGAAGCGTTCAAGGAGGAAATAGCGAGAGTGCAGGGCAAATATGTTCCTGTAAAGACAAAGGGGGATCCAAGTCCGGAGAACCTTGGATGTCAAGGGATATAAAAGCTAGGATTAAGAAAAAAAGAGAAGCTTATGGCAGATACCGAGGGCTCAATATGGCAGGGTCCCTAGAGGAGTATAAAAAGTGCAGAGGGGAACTTAAAAAGGAAATTAGGAAAGCTAAGAGAGTGCATGAGAAAGCATTGGTGGGTAGAATAAAGGAAAACCCAAAGGGTTTTTTAAAATAAATAAAGAGCAAGAGAATAACTAGGGAAAGAGTAGGGCCAATTAAGGTCCATAGAGGTAATCAGTGTGTGGACCTGGAAGATGTGGGTACAGTCCTCAGTGAATACTTTGCGTCGGTCTTCACAATGGAAAATGACGACACAGAAATAGACATCAGGGTGGAGGACTGTGAAATATTAGAGGAAATTAACATAAAGAGAGAGGACGTAATAGTGAGTTTAACAGCCTTAAAAGTGGATAAGTCCACAGGCCTGGATGGGATGTATCCCAGGCTGTTTAAGGAGGCAAGGGAAGAGATATCAGGGGCCCTTGCAGTAATTTTCAAATCCTCTCTGGTGAGTTGCCAGAGGACTGGAGGACTGTTAATGTTGTCCCATTATTAAAAAAGTGGGGAAGGGACAGACCAGGAAATTACAGGCCAGTCAGTCTAATCTCGTTGGTGGGGAATTTACTAGAAAGAGTTCTGAGGTACAGAATATATCTGCACCTGGAGAGACATGGATTAATCAGGGATAATCAGCATGGATTTGTTAAGGGAAGGTCGTGTTTGACAAATTGGTTGAATCTTTTGAGGAGGTAACCAGGAGTGTTGATGAGGATAATGCATTTGATGTGGTCTACATGGACTTTTGCAAGGCTTTTGATAAGGCCCCTCATGGCACATTGGTCAAGAAAGTAAGAATCCATGGCTCCGAGGCAAAGTGGCATGTTGGGTCTAAAATTGGCTGAGGCAGGAAGCAGAGGGTAATGGTAGAGGAATGTTTCTGTGACTGGAAGTGTGTTTCCAATGGGGTTCCACAGGGCTTGGTGCTGGGGCACTTGCTGTTTGTGGTGTACATAAATGATTTGGACTTAAATGTGTAGGGTATGATCAAGAAGTTCGCAGATGACATGGAAATTGGTAGGGTGGTAAAAAGTGAGGAGGGTTGCCGTAAACTGCAGGAGGATATCAATGGACTGATCAGGTGGGCAGATCAGTGGCAAATGGAAGTCAACCCAGAGAAGTGTGAGCTAATCTGGGAGGAGTGATCTATACTGAGTTGCTGAGACAATCTGATTTCCCCTTCCCCACAGGAGTGATCCCTGTTCTCCTCAGTGATCTGGGCTGCAGCCTCCTCGAACTCTGTGAGGTCAATAATGTTGGCCATACCCCTCACTGCCTGGGAACTTTCCCATCTATTGTGGGCAAGCTTGACCTGGATGAAGACACAAGAAAGGCATGTGGCGGGACGAGATGGAGCATAGGGCAGCAAAGATTCATGCCCCTGAAAGCTTTGAAGAAGAGTCATAAGGACTTGAAATGTTAACTCTGTTTCTCTCTGCACAGATGCTGTCAGACCTATTGAGTTTTTCCAGCATTTACTGTTTTTATTTCATGCTCCCTGTGGGTGGTGAGCACTCCCCAGCAGGTTTCAAGATGGAGATTGTGCAGCATGATAGATGGAATGGTGGTGATGTAAAATGTTCCTTTAGTCAGTCAGTGCTGATATGTGTCCCCTGTTAATGGTTGTGTGAGATACCTGAAGAGAGTAACCATTTGAGCACATGATGCCATGATGAGAGTTTGATATTAGAAGGAGGAGAAGGATGACTTACGCTGGCGTAGCGGATGAGATCTTTCATTGTCCTCTTGCACTGGATCTCGTTGCGGGCGTGGCTGGCAGCTGCTCTGACCTCCTTGGCGATGACTGTGCAATGACCACCAGATTGGTGAACCCAATCCTGCTCTAGATCTAGGTCCCACCGAGGTGTGTGCCTCTGTGCTTGTGGATCGTGTGGGGAAGCGCTGTGACAGGCCTTCCAGGCTGCTTATTTCCAGCTCTTCAATGAGGAGGTGTCCTCTTGGCTGGAGGTGAGGACTTGGGTGGAGCTGAGGGCCTGGCTGGCTGAGGGTGTCGGTCACTAGGCAGAGCTCCCTGTGAAACAAAGTAGAGATGATTAGTGCATGGCAGCAGAGTCAAAGGTAGGAGAGATACTCACAGTTGCGATGAGTCAGGGACGATGAGCTGCAGGATATTCACGTAGTGTTAGCTGCCAACCTCACAGTCGCTGCAGGCATGTTAAATGCCCTCTCCAGTCAGCGTGATGCACACTCCTCAAAGTGAGTGAGGGGACTAATGTGGGCCATTCCACCCCTGGTTGGGGACCTCTCCCTGCTTCTGTGAGCAGCCTTCCCCTGCATGAAAACAGGTGGAGAGAGTGTGAGCAGGACACATGGCACTGAGTGGAATGTTTATGTGGTGAGCGGAGCCATGGATGGGATGAGGACGCGAGTTCGAGGGGATAGGAGTTTGAAGGAGATGTGAGGGTGTGTGTGAGAGTTAGTGGTGTTGCCCCTTGAGTTGTGAGATCCCTGTGGATGTGTGATGGGTTTGTGAGTTGGGAATGACAAGAAGAGTGACTTATGCTGGCGGAATGACTGAGACCATTCACCCTCTTTCGGCTGTCCCCTTTTGCAAGGCGTGACGCTGACCACCGCTACCCACCACTGCCACCGCCTCCTATGCTGGATTGGTGACCTTGCTTGCTGGCCTTCACCCAAAACAGGGGTAGAGGACACCAGGCGGGCCTCCACGGTGTACAAAAGGTGCTCGAGGGACATGTCAAAGAATGGGGGCTGCAGTCTTCTTGTCTTCCGGGCCATGTCTTCTGTGCAGCAGTCCTGCAACGGAAGCACGAAGAGGTGTGTGTGCGGCTGCACTTTAAATATGGCGACCGGCGTCAGGAGGTGGCGAGGTGATGTTGTGCAGGGAGAATGACAGCTCGCCTGTCATTGAAACAGCATGTTTCCCGGGAACGCATGATTAATGTGTTAGGTTTGGGACGATACGGTGTGAGAAGCTGCCATTGTGGCCAAAAGGGAAAACGTCCTTTTTCTAGCCCGCTACCGCACTTAGTGCAGAACTGGGAGAATTCTGCCCTTTGTGTGGGGAGGAAGGGGTGAGGGGCCCACTTACACTGTGTGGGGGGGAAGGCAAGAAGGTCAGTTTGCTGTGTGTTCTTAGAAGGGGAGACCACAGATTATTGTTACAGTGAGTTGGGGGAAGGGGAGGGGAGCTGATTACTGTGTTTTGGGGAAGGGGAGAGGGGCTGTTTCCAGTGTTTGGGGGAAGGGGAGAGGGGCTGATTATTGTGTATTGGGGAAGGGGAGAGGGGCTGATTACTGTGTGTGGGGGAAGGGGAGAGGGGCTGATTACTGAGTTTGGAGGAAGGGGAGAGGGGCTGATTCCAGTGTTTGGGGGAAGGGGAGAGGGGCTGATTACTGAGTTTGGGGGAAGGGGAGAGGGGCTGATTCCAGTGCTTGGGGGAAGGGGAGAGGGGCTGATTATTGTGTATTGGGGAAGGGGAGAGGGGCTGATTACTGAGTTTGGGGGAAGGGGAGAGGGGCTGATTCCAGTGCTTGGGGGAAGGGGAGAGGGGCTGATTACTGAGTTTGGGGGAAGGGGAGAGGGGCTGATTCCAGTGCTTGGGGGAAGGGGAGAGGGGCTGATTACTGAGTTTGGAGGAAGGGGAGAGGGGCTGATTACTGTGTTTGGGGGAAGGGGAGAGGAGCTGATTCCTGAGTTTGGGGGAAGGGGATGGGAGCTGATTCCTGAGTTTGGGGGAAGGGGAGAGGGGCTGATTCCAGTGCTTGGGGGAAGGGGAGAGGGGCTGATTACTGAGTTTGGAGGAAGGGGAGAGGGGCTGATTACTGTGTTTGGGGGAAGGGGAGAGGGGCTGATTACTGAGTTTGGGGGAAGGGGAGAGGAGCTGATTCCTGAGTTTGGGGGAAGGGGATGGGAGCTGATTCCTGAGTTTGGGGGAAGGGGAGAGGGGCTGATTACTGAGTTTGGGGGAAGGGGAGAGGGGCTGATTACTGAGTTTGGAGGAAGGGGAGAGGGGCTGATTCCTGAGTTTGGGGGAAGGGGAGAGGGGCTGATTACTGAGTTTGGGGGAAGGGGAGAGGAGCTGATTCCTGTGTTTGGGGGAAGGGGAGAGGGGCTGAATACTGTGTTTGGGGGAAGGGGAGAGGGGCTGATCACTGTGTTTGGAGATGGAGAGAGGGGCTGTTTATTGTGTGTGGGGGAAGGCGGGAGGGGCTAATTACTGTTTGCGGGGGAAGGGGAGAGGGGCTGATTACTGTGTTTGGGGGAAGGGGAAGAGGGACTGAGTACTTTGTTTGTGGGAAAGGGAAAGGGGCTGATTACTTTATTTGGAGGAAGGGGAAAGGCGCTGATTACTATGTTTGGTAGAAGCTGTGTGGGGTTGATTACTGTGTGTGTAGGTATGTAGGGAGAGGAGAGGGGTTGACTGCAGTGTGCGTGTTTGGTTGGGGAGAGCGGCTTCATTGAATCTTCCGTCAGAGGGAAAGATGGAGAGCTTCGCTGAAACAATAGTGCCAGTTATTGTTGCATGTTCTATGCCTGTTCAGAACTTCCTTCATTAAGCTCTGGTCTTGTGTTGGGAAGAGCACTGCTCCACATTCAGGTAAGTTCACTTGTGAATTAAATCCATTTTATTTAAATGGTGCACTGTGTGTAGCAGAATCTATGCTGGAATTGCAGCCTTTGGGACTATGAATATTATTTTCTGTCATTTGGAATCCTCAGCAGAACATTAAGTTTATTTGATTTGTCTCACATTAAAATCAATGATGTCAAGATAGCCTTTAGGGAACATTAGTGTGATGTTGCTTTGGATTCGTAATGCTGAATGCAAATGTGAACGTCAATAGTATCTGCTGCTTCCTAGCCAAGGGCCATGAGCTCGAGCAGCTCAGCTGAATTATTGGACTAGTGCATACATAAAATAATATTTTCTCAAAGCACTTTTAAAACACAGATTTCCATATTTATATGTTGACCTACATATAATATAATACACAAGCTTTAATAATTATACACTGACTGTTACTATGCTGCTTTATTGCTGTTTTGTTTTTCCTGGCATCTGGAGTCACATTAATTTTCAAGTGTTAAAATGGCGTCACTTTGGAAAATAGTTCCGGAAGCACTGCGTAAGAGAAAGCTAGAGTGTGTTGCCAAGTATGCACAGAAAACAATTAGGTGACAATTCATTGCAAAAGCACCGTTTTCCCTAAAATTGAGCACAAATAGAAGAAGCTGAGGTTGATAGAATTATGATTATTTCTGCATTATTTTATATGCTTTTTGATTGCATGTGTTTCTTTGCATATTTAGTCAGAATGCTTAATTTTTCTGGTAAATTTTCCCCTGACATTTCATGAGTTTCTCATTTAAAGCTACATATCACCAATTCAATTTTGTTGAAACCCAGAGTGCTGACTACAACAACAACCATTTACCTTTACATAGCAGATTTCATGTAGAAAATGTATTAAGCCAATTCACAGAAGCATAAGAACATCAAAAGATGCCAAACCAAGAGGAGATATTAGGAGAGCTTGGTCCAAGCTGAGAAAAGTTAAAGAAGAGGAAGGAGGGGGAGAAATGGAGTGTTTAAGGATCAAATTTCGAACATAACAACATATGAACATATGAACAAGGAGCAGTAGGCCATTCAGCCCCTCGAACCTGCTCTGCCATTTAATAAGATCACGCCTGATCTGATAGTAACCTCAAATCTGCACCCCACCTATCCCCGATAACCTATCACCCCCTTGCTTACCAAGAATCTATCCACCTTTGCCTTAAAAATATTCAAAGACTCTACTTCCATCACCTTTTCAGGAAGAGAGTTCCGAAGACTCACGACGCCCAGAGAGAAAACATTTTGCCTCATTTTTGTTTCAAATGGGCGGTTCCTTTTTTAAAAGCGTGACCCCTGGTAGTAGATTCTCCCACAAGAGGAAACATCCTCTCCACATCCACCTTGTCAAGACCCCTCAGAATCTTATATGTTTTAATCAAACTGCCTCCTACTCATCTAAACTCCAGTGGATAAAAGCATAGCCTGTCTAACATTTCCTCATAAGACAACCGGCCCATTCCAGATATTTTCCTGGTAAACATTTCAGAGAGTAGAAGCAAGTAGCTGAAGGCACGTCCACATAATGGTGGGTGTGAAACAAAAGGGTGATACACAAGAGGATAGAGTCGGAGTAATTGGGAGTCAAAGGGTGAGGGATTTGTAGGACTGAAGAAAGTTCAAGAGATATGAAGAGCTGAGGTCCTGGAGAAATTTAAACACAGAGATGAGAATTTTCAATTAGTGATTTTGGGGGATCATGAGCTAATGTAGGCCAACAAAGTCAGGAGGGATGAGTGAGTGTGTCTTAGCATTGGATTGGTTAGGGATTGAAGAGATTTGAATGAGTTGAATTTATGGAAGGTGGAGCATGAAAGGCCAGTCAGGACAGCATTGAAACAATCAGGTCTAGAGGTGACCAAAGCACGGATGAGAGTTTCAGCAGCAGATGAGCTGAGGTAGTGGCAGAGACATAGAACGTTGAGTTAGTAGGAGTCTCTGTGATAGAGAGCAAATGGGGTCAGAAGCTCAGCTCACAGTCTAGTAGCATTCCAAGATTTCATACAGTCCAGTTCAGCCTGAGATAATGGTTAAGAAGGGGGTGGCTAGGTAATGACGTCAATGATCTTGTGGAGGATGGCTGCTACCATAGCTTCCCAATGGAGGAAACTGGAGTTCGTTCAAGATAGGATGTCAGACAAACCACCTTACACACAATGGCAGTGAAGGAATTGGGAGGGATGAAGTGGCCTGAGTGCCATCAGCGTACAAGGAGAAGCTGACCATACAACAAGTAATGCTGGTGGGGGCAGCATGTAGATGAGAAAGAAAATGATGAATTCTAGGATTCTGACCCAGAGATAATTCGCAAACAGTGGCATATGGTCAGCATGGTATGTAACCTGGAGGTGACGGAGTTCTCATAATATTGCTGATATTGCCCTTTTTGTCGGTAGAGATTGTAAACCTGAGAAGTGCTGTTAATCTAAGCTTGGTGATTCGATCCAGGGCATTCCATAGATCTTCTTCTTAGGCAGTTCTTTGGGATTGAAGATGACTTGCTTCTAAACTGCTTTGATCGGATCTAGGATGGCTGATTATTCCAATGCACAATCTGTAGACCGTGTCATATACGGGGCAGGTAGTGCTTGGAGGGTTGGGTAGATGGATTGTTTGGAGGCTTGTGCACTTTCTCTGATGCCTTGACTTTACCTCTTCATATTCCTGACAAAGTCTCTCAACGTATTCGGTACCTTCCCCAATGAACATTCTCCACTTTGGTTGGTTACAAGCCAGGGGCTGCCCTGAGTTGGCAGGGATGTTTGCCCTCTTCAGGGTTGTTTTGAGGAGATCTCTGAAGTGTTTCTGCTGTCCTTCTGGGGGTGTCCTGCCGTGACTGAGTTCTGAGTAGAGCAGTTGCTTTGGGAGTCGGGTGTCAGGCATACGAATGACATGTACAGCCCAGCAGAGCTGGTTTTTAATGATTATCGCCTCGATGCTGGGCAAGCTGGCTTTGGAGAGGACGCTGCTATTCAACAATCTTTCTTGCTATCAGATTTGAGGATCTTGTAAAGGCACCACTGCTCGTACTTCTCCAGTGCTTCGAGGTGCCTGCTGTAGGTTGTTCCAAGTCTCCAAAACTCGCAGGAGTGCGGGGATCACTGCTGCCCAGTATACCCTTAGGGCGGAATTTTCTGTGCCCGTTGGCATTGGGCGTTATAGTGGGCATGTGGACAACATGGCAAGGAGGTCAAAAATTGGTTTCACACCATCGTGAAACCAGTTTGCAATCGTCCGCTCCACCCATCAATGGCGGGCTGTGTTTCCCACCACCGCACATTGGGAACTTCATTTTCGTACATCCACATATTATTATAAACCCAGCTCGCCAGAATCATCTCCCATGTCAAATTTATCCCCCATGTCGGCAGGAAAATGCGCCAGTGCAGAACACGTTTTGACAAGTGTGACGTGCAGATGTCGGGACTTACCGTCAGGGCCTTGCTCACATCGCAGACGTCCAAGGACCAGAAGATGCTGGAGCCTTACAGCTACCAGACCCTGGAGGAAAATTCATCACATGCTGGGTGGATTTTCAAGGGCAGGTCTCCACAGTGAAGCAGCTCATGAAAGGTGGAACGTTGCCGTTGAAGGTCTGTTTCAGTTTCTTGGCCATTATCTGATACGGATGATTGTCCAGAGGGTGCAGAGGAAGGTGTAGGTTTGACTGGGAGAGGAAGGTGCACTGGGTGAGGGGGTGGAGGGGTGGGGGGGGGGGGGGCGGGGGTGGTTGGGGTGTTTGGGAGGGGGAAAGGGGGAACAATGGTGTCAGGGTGGGTGAAGTTGGGAGGGGTGAACGATGGTGTCGGGAGCGGTGAAGTTGGGAGGGGTGAACGATGGTGTCAGGGTGGGTGAGGTTGGGAGGGGTGAACGATGGTGTCGGGGGCGGTGAAGTTGGGAGGGGTGAATGATGGTGTCAGGGTGGGTGAAGTTGGGAGGGGTGAACGATGGTGTCGGGGGCGGTGAAGTTGGGAGGGGTGAACGATGGTGTTGGGGGCGGTGAAGTTGGGAGGGGTGAACGATGGTGTTGGGGGCGGTGCGGTGGGGAGGAAGGTGTAAGGGGGCAGGAAGGTGTAAGGGAAGGAGTTCGGAGGGGGCAGAACTTCAGGGAGAGGGAGGAGTTTGGAGGGGGCAGGACTTTGTGGGGAGGAAGGAGTTCAGGGTGAGGACAGGACTTCTGGGGAAGAAAGGAGTCCAGGGGGAGGAATGGGGGAAGGAGTAAAGGGAGAGGGTGTCCAGGTGAATGTGCAAGTAAGAGAATGAGAGAAGGCAGGGTGAATGGGTGGTGGGGGGACGGTGAGTGTGTGACAGTATCGGTAGAAGGGACAGCAAGGGTGGTTGGTGAGGACTCAGAGGCAGACACGGACCCTGGGGGTGGGAAGGAGGAGGTCAGGGAGGTCAGTGTGGATGGGAGTGGGATTGTGGGGAAGGTAGGGAACCTGCTTGTTCAGCTGAACATCCTCAAAAGAAAAGGGTTCTGGCTGGTAGGTGACAGTGGGGAGGCGGAAGTTAATGTCAGGGGGTTCATCAGTGATGGGGAAAAGCACATGGGTGACTAGCAGAGGAGAAGGGGCAGGGGAGTTAAAGAAAAATGTTAAATGCACCATCCTTGCATATCCAAAACTGCAAGGAGCCTTGTGTTGGTGGGAACAGGTGCTGCATGGGAGTATGACCAGTAGGTGGGTGGAGATGCAGGTCAGCTCAGATGAGCAACTGAAAGCGAACCCCAGCAGGCAGCACTGAAAATACTCAGGACTTTGAGATGAGTGTGATGGATGAAGGATCCACGTGTGTGGGAGAGTACTTGCACGAGGCTCTGAAAGGCCCTGCCATACACACACTTCTCCCTCCTCAATCACGTGTGGGCCGGCTTGTGCAGCTGAACTGCTGGTGGGTGGGAGATGCAGAGGGAGGACTCGCAAAGCCTGTCAATGAAGCTGAAAGTCAACATTACACATTATTCAGTGAATGTGAATATATTTTCAGATTATAAAGTGACAAAATGTGTTCACCCATGCAACCAACTGTGATCAGGGTTTCTTAACCTTTCTTGGTGCTACCCTGACATCTGCAGCAGGAGTGGAGGAAGCCTGTGCAATGTTTGGCCCCGTTGCCTCTGGTGACTTTGGCTTATGTCCTCTGGAGAGCCGAGGCCTTGGGGGCCCTGGCTTGCTTTGGCTGTCCTCCTGTGGGCCAGCTGCTCACTCTGCGGTGACAAAGGATG
Source organism: Carcharodon carcharias (assembly GCF_017639515.1). NCBI lineage: Eukaryota > Metazoa > Chordata > Chondrichthyes > Lamniformes > Lamnidae > Carcharodon > Carcharodon carcharias. Next base: position 60,840,457 of record NC_054477.1, on the reverse strand, counting down.
AGGTTGAGGGACTCACAGGCAAAGGGGACTCAGAGGGAGAGGACAGTCTCTGATATTCCTGAGTGGATGACCCAGGGAGTGTCCAGCTGTCGTTCTTCCTTGCTTTGAGTGCCTGAGGACCCCAGCCTGACTCCCTGATGGGAAGGAGCACCTGGAGGGACATTGAGGTGCCCTGTTTCCCTCTCGTGTTGCCACTGCAGGAACTCACCCATGGATACCGCGATGGAGCTCAGGTCTGCATGCATCTCCATGTTCTGCTGGACCAGCATCTCCATGGCATCCAACATCATTCCCATGCAGAACTCCATACAAGCGCATGTGGACACCATCTTATCAAAGAGCAGGCAGACCCGCTCCTCTGATGCACGTATCACTCTGTTGAGGCCTTCCTACAGCTCTGCTTGATGTTCCCCCGTCTTCTGCTGAACCTCCAGGATGAGTTGGAAGGCTGACTGCAGAGGCTTATCATCTGGCACAGATCTCACAGATGCCTCTTCCCCAGCAGCCCTCTGAGTGCCGGGGAGCTCGGCTGAGCCTGCCTCCTCCTGCTGTTGATGCATGTCCCTGTGGTAACTACCAGATTGCGAACATGAGCCTGCTCTAGATGTAGGTCCCACCGAGGTGTGTGTCTCTGCACTTGTGGATCGTGTAGGTAAGCGCTGTGACAGGCCTTCCAGGCTGCTTATTTCCAGCTCTTCAATGGAGGAGGTGTCCTCTTGGCTGGAGGTGAGGATCTGGATGGAGCTGGGGGACTGGCTGGCTGAGGGTGTCTGTTGCTTGGCAGCAGAAACAAAGTAGAGATGATTAGTGCATGGCAGCAGAGTCAAAAACAGGAGAGCACTAACAGTTGTATTGAGAGAGGGTGATCTCTCACCTGGGTGTTTACCGCTGACCTCACCATTGCCACAGGCATGGCCCACATCCTCAGCAGTCAGTGCGATGGCACACTCCTCAAAGTGAGTGAGGGACCTAATGTGGGCCACTCCACCCCCAGCCTGGGACCTCTCCCTGCTGTAATCCAGCTTCTCCTGCATGAAAACAGATGGAGAGAGTGTGAGCAGGACACATGGCACTGCGTGGAATGTTTGTGTGGTGAGTGGAGCCAAGGTCAGGATGAGGATGCAGGGTCCAGAGGATAGGAGTTTGATGGAGATGTGAGGGTGTGTGTGAGAGTTAGTGGTGTTGTCCCTTGAGGTGAGATCCTTGTGGTTCTGTGATAGGTTGGGAGTGTGTGAGTTGAGAGTGATGAGATGAGTGACTTACCCTAATGGAATGGATGAGACCATTCATCCTCTTTCAGCACTGGGCGTCTGTCTTCTTTTGCAGGGTGTTGGTGCTGCTACCGCCTCCTGTGCTGGACTGGTCACTTTGCTTGCTGGGCTTCGCTCAGAGCAGCAGTAGAGGATTTACCGTGGGGCTCCACTGCATCCAGTAGGTGCTTGTGGGAGGCGTCGCTAAATCTGGGGCAACACGTTTCCTCTTTTTGCCAGCCATCAGTTTGCAGCAGCTTCCTATCCTTTAGAGAGTCCTAGCTCTTTGTAGGGGCGGCCTTTAAATGTAGCACCCCATTTGCTGAAGGCCTGAAGTGACAGCGGGGTAGGCAAATGAAAGGCCACCCTGCCAGCGACCCGATGTGTTTCCCGGGAATGTATGATTAATGAAGTGGGATTGGGGCAATCCAACATGAAAAGCCGCCATTATGGCCAGCAGGTAAAACGTCCTTCTTCCTGCCCACTATTGCACTTAGTGCAAATCTGGGATGATTCCACCCTTAGCTCTGGATTGGAGATCCTGGTCCTCAAATACTCTCTTCCTCAGTAGGCCAAAGGCTGAGCTGGTATATTGGCGGCGATGATGACCTTCTTCAACCTTACGAAAGCCTTTGGCTCTGTCAACTGTGAAGGTTTGCTGAGTATCCTCCTCAAATTTGGCTGCCCTAAGAAACTTGTCACCACTCTGTGCCTCATTCACAATGACATGCAAGCTGTGATCCTCACCAATGGAACCAGCACAAACCCTATCTCAGTGAAAACTGGGGTCAAACAAGGCTGTGCCATTCCACCAATTCTCTTATCCAATTTTCTCACTGTAATACTGCACCTCACCTACAGAAAATTATCTATAGACATGGAGATAATTCACAGAATAGATGGGAAACTGTTCAATCTAAGTCACCTTCAATCCAAAACCAAAACCACTCTGACCTCAGTCATCGAGCTCCAGTATGCAGATGATTCTTGTGTTTGCATTCACTCAGAAACTGATCTTCAGGTCATTGTCAACTCTTTCTCTGAAGTATATGATAAAATGAGCCTTTCACTAAACATGCAGAAAAATAAGGTCCTCCCCCTGCCAGCTCCCACAGCTCAACACCTCCACCCATTGATTAAGGTCAATGGCGAGATCCTGGAAAATGTGGACCATTTTCCATACCTTGGGAGCTTCCTCTTGACAAAGGCATGCTGGGGTTCTGCTAACTTTATCCCTCAGCAAGGTACATTTATTTGGCTGAAACTATTGCCAGTTTAAATTCTCAACTAAAAGAGATTTTAATTCATCATAAGAGCTTAAGTCAGCTATGCTAGCTATGGACTTGGTCTTAAGATAAAATGTCCTATCTCCTGGGAAATTAGACTAAACAAGATATCTCTGAATAAAACATAGACAGGTACATTATAGCAGAAATTTCTCTCTTAAAGAGTTTACCTCTCCCAGAACTTAGAATTCACTATTAGAGAACCCTAGAAGAGTTAGGGTTCTTGAGGTTTATAGAGTGAGTCTACAACTTTTTATAATGGTTACTTAATAATACTTTATTATAAGCTTAAATCTTGGGTTACATTCTAATGATGTTTTGAATATTATAGTGTAAATGCAAGATAAATTAATTCATCTTTATATAAATACAAAGTACACATTTACTTTGAAGTAAATGAAAGATACAAATCCACTTAGGAAATAAAAGTAGGGTAGTCAAACAAATAATAACTAGTCTTTTATACTCATAAAATTATAAAGTGTAGTTTTCTGCTGTCTTTGCTTGAGAAGAAACTGTATTAGATCTGGTCTCTCTGATGGATGTGCAAAGTCGACTGACTTGTTCACCTAAGTTTCTAATTTAAAGAAAATCTGTTGCCTTGAGAATAACCTAACCATTGCCTTTCTTTGTGTTAGACCCTTTTGTTCGAGTATTTCTTGAGGAGAAAAAGAAAACAAAAAAAATGTTTTTCTGAAGCACAGCTGCAGTGTTATCGTATGTTTGCCAATCTGGAAAAAACCTGTTCAAGGCTTTTGTATCTGCATGTGTGTATGAAATTAAAGTTGTCTTTCTCTGATTTTTGCAAAGGATTTTTAGCTGTGCTTTTAGCTGAGTTAAATTTTGAACCCTTTCATTGTCCAGGTCACATGGGTTAAATCCTTAACAAGCAAACATAGATGACAAAATCCTTTAGATAGCACATACAGTAGCCACAGTGCTTTGGGGATGGAAGTGTGGATAATGAGCCCATTGTTATGAGTGTCAATCAAGTGGACTGCTCTGCCCTGGACAATGTCAAGCTTTTAAAGTGTGATTGCAGATCTAGACATTGAGGCAAGGTGTGAGTATTCCGTCACGGTCCTGACTTGAGAAATATAGATGAAGAGACTTTGAAGGGTCAGAAGGTGAGTTGAAGAGTATTCATTTAAGATTACTCACATTCTCACTTGCTCCTCTAACCATGTTGTTAAAGTGGCTAGTCTAGTTAAGTTACAGGTGAGTGATGGACCACTAGGCTATTAATGGTGAGGGACTTAGCAATAGTGATGCTGTTGGAGATTGAGGTGGTACTTGGGGCTTTACTTGTTTCAAATGGTTATAACTTGGTATGAATGTTATCTGCTAAATCTAAGTCCAAACCTGGAAGTTATCCAGATACTAATGTAGGCTGACATGGCCTAATTGTGAAAGAAGCTAAACACTGTGGAGTTGCCAGTGTAAGGTCCCATATCTGACCTCATGATGGCGGAAGGCCATTAATGAAATAGCAGAAAACCTTTGAACTGAGGATGCTATCCTGAGGTATTCTTGCAATAATGTCCTGGGACTGCAAATATTGGCCTCTAACAACCTTAACCATCTTCATTTGTGCCAGGTTTGACTCCAGCCATTGGGTGGTTTTGCTCTTGACCCCAAATAAACTAACTTTCATAAGGCTGCTAGGTACCATATTGAGTCACATGCTGTCTTGACATCAGGGCCGGCCCATTACCTTTAATCTGGTATTCTTTTCTTGAGTCTATGTTCTCATCAAAGTGAAAAATAGAAATGTTGAGCAATGGAAAAAACTTTCCACATTCAATACCTAAGCCCTAATGTTTCATAGGTCCACAGACAGCACACAGTCTCACTGGTGACAGGCATGATGGGAAATTAGCCCCCAGTCTTGCCAACTTCTTTTGCTGGAAGCCAATTTTCTGTTGCACTATTTTGGGCAGGGAAAGAAAATGTTATTGGCAAACGTAATTTACATTTTCTTACATAAATAATTTAAAGCAGTCTCACATTGAATTTCAAAAGTTCTAATGGAGATTTGGCTCAGCAAACGCTTCAATGGAAAGGTGCGTCAAGTGGATCAAGTGTCAATAGGGAAGAGTTTAGATTAGCTGTGGAAAAAGACAAGGCACAATCTAGAGTAAAAAAATATTTAACTGGGGGAAGGTCAATTTCAGCATGTTGAGAATGGATCTGTCTCGGGTAAATTATAATGAAAGGTTGGCAGGGAAAACTATGGGGGAACAATGGGCTGCCTTTAAAGAGGAAATTGTTTAGGCACAGTTGAGTTACATTCACACAAAGGTGGAACAGTAGGGCAATTAAAGCTAGAGCACTTTGGATGACAGGAAATAGAGAGTAAGATGAAGCAGAAAAACGGGGGCCTGGGACAGATAAGGTCATTAATGTGAGTGAGAACCAGGCTGACGAGGGAATGATCAGAGTAACAGTGAGAAAAGAAATAAGAGAAACAAAGAGAGAGTATGAGAGGAGGCTGGCAGCTATCACAAGGAGAAATCCAAGGGTGGAATCATGTCAGATTTGCATTAAATGCAGTAGTAGCGTGAAAAAAGATGTTATACCCATTGGCCACAATGGAGGCTTCACACGCCGTCTTGGCCCAATCACGCTGGGCACCATATTTAAAGTGCATCCACGAGCACACCTTTCAGTGCATGCAGCCTAGGACTGCTGCATGGAAGACATGGCCCCGAAAGGCAATAAGACCGGAGCCCTCTAACTTAATGATGCATCCCTCGAGCACATTTTGGATGCAGTGGAGGCCCACCGTGATGTCCTCTAACCCCCCCCATCCCCTGGCCACAGGAGGGGTAGCAACATCTCCAATCCAGCATGGGAGGTGGTCAGTGCCAATGCCCTGCAAGAGGACAGCCACCCAGTTCCAAAAAAGGATGAATGATCTCCGTTCCGCCAGGGTAAGTCACGTTTCTCATCACTCTCAACTCACACACTCACAAGCTCATCACACACCTACAGGGATCTCACTCACTGCCAATCCAAGGGACATCACCATTCACTCTCTCATACATACTTTCATTGTCCTTATCCTGTCCATGGGATCACTCACCACCCACACATGCCAGGCATACTTATCATCTGAACTGGCAAGCATCCTGCTTATACTCTCTACATCTCAATCCATGCCAGACAAGCTGGCAAACAACAAAAGGGAGAGTTTGCAGAGTGGTTGAGGAATGCCTGAAATCAAGGCTCTCACAGATTTTGAAAATAGAGTCAGCCAGCTGGCTGGCGAAGATCTGGACCATTCCTGTGCTGATGGCGAGGTCGGCGGTGCTCAACCAAGTGAGGATCCAGCAGTGCAACATCCATCAGGCAACCATGCTGTGAGTGATGTGTTCTGTTTCACAGGCCACTGCCATGCACTAATTATCTCTCCTTGCTTTTGCAGGCATATCTGAGAAGCAGCTGAGAGGTTCCATGACGCAGGTTCTCGACTCAAGCCACGAAGAAACCACTGAAGAGGAATCTGAAGGCACCTTCATTGAAGTCCCATCACAGCGCACACCCACACCCTCCACCAGTGCAGAGACACTCACCTCGGTGGGACCTAGCTTTAGAGTAGACTCGGGATTGCAATCTGGTGAGCACATCGCGCTTTCTGATGCACAGCAGGGACTTCCCATGTTTCCGGCACTCAGAGGACTGCTAGGGGCCATAAATCTGCTGAGTCCAAGTCAGATGTCGAGCCTCTGGACTTGGTCATGCCTCAGTTGCTGGAGCTGCAAAGGCAAGCTCGGAGACATCAGGAAGGGATGTCCGCTGCACTCCTCAGATTTCATGGTACGATGGAAGAGTCCATCCACCTTCAGGCTGAGGTGATAGCGCTGGCATGCCAACAAATCAAGGTCAACACTGGTAGTATTGTGGCCGCCATGCAGACTTCGGTCCAGGATATCACTTGCACTGCTGCGCGGGCTCATCTCCATTGCTGATGCCATAGTTGGCCTCCAGCTATCCCTCCTCCTCAAGGAACCAGCAGGTGTGAGCCAGGGAGGAGGGCTAGGGCCAGCCATCCAGGTGACTCCAGGAATGTCTGACGCATCCGAATCCCCTCTCCCTGTGACCTCAGTAGCTCCAGCTCCACAGGCCGAGGAGGGTGACACTGCCACACAGCAGGATACTGAAAGCAGACCAGGACCCTCCAGGTCTCAGTCCTCCAGAGGATGCCCACCAAGGTCATCACAGACAGGGCATAGCAGTCAGCAGGCTGCCTCCACCTCCACTGTGGATGCCCAGGGAGCACCAAGATGTAGCAGCAGGGTTAGGAAGGTTAAGAAGATGTAACTCTTTTTTTTGTTACAAGCCAAATGAACTAAATTAAGAAAAAAAAAGGGACAAATTAAAAAGCAGCCCCTTAAAGGGAAACTGCAAAAACAAAAGACAAAATTTAAAGAAAACTTACAAATATTAAAACGATGTAACTCTTTTGTTACAAAATAATTAAACTAAATTAACAAAATCAGGGACAAAGTAAAAGGCTGTCCCTTAAAGGAAAACTGCAAAAACAAAAGACAAAAATTTAAAGGAAACTTACAAACATTAAAAAAATATAGCTGTACAACTTGGGCACAGGTGTTAATCACTTGTACATATGTTCATGATTGTAAATAAACTCCAAAGAATGTCCCCCTACCTATGGCTTCTTGTTCTGATGAGTAGTGTTCATGTCACTCAGATGTGAAACTGTGGTTCACGCACAATATAAAGGCAGGCGTTTCAGGTCAGGGCCTCTTCCCTGTGCTTTGTGCAGCCTTCAGACCAAAGTGATGGTCTGACCTCACACTCACTGGACACATTACTGAAACCTGCACCTCGATGATGCTTGTGGGCAGGCTTCACAGAGTTCCATCACTTTCTCTATGTGCTCTCAGCACCTTTAAAGTGTGGCTGGCCCCATCTCTTCAGCTTCTGTGACCAGTGACACTATGCTCCTGAAGGGGACAGGTACTGAAGGCTGACAAAGGACCAGGTGCATTTAAAGTTTCACAGCTGCATCCCTATAATATGACCCTGATCATAAAGCACAAGTGAGCTGCCCTCAGCCAGAAAGGAGTCAGATATTCTCATAGGCTATGTGAAGATCTATGGAGTGTCCTCACTGCATGTCGTCATCATCCTCCATAAATCTAGCAACTATGAGGGCCTCCCGAGCATGCCAGCCTCGTCTGGCCAATGCAAGCACCTCATCACCATCACCTTTGAGGACCTCCTCACCTTCATCATTGTTAACGCCCTCTTCATTGGAGAACCTCGCCAGCTCCTGCATCTCCTCCTCAGCCAGCAACTCTCTCCGTTGCAGCGCCAGGTTGTAAAGGGCGGACCAGGCGATGACGATGCATGACACCCTCTGAGGACTATATTGCAGGATCCCACCAGACTGGCCCAGGCACCAGAACTTTATTTTCAGCATCCCAATGGTTTGCTGCACCAAGGTGCAAGTTGCAGCATCAGCCTTCTCTCTGCTGCAATCTGAGGCCACCGCATGGGTGTCATCAGCCACGTCCTCTGCAGGTAGCCGTTGTCCCTGAGGAGCCATCCCTGCAGCCTCTGTGGACCTTGGAAGATGTCAGGGATTTGTGACTGACTGAGATTGTAGGAGTCGTGGACACTTGCTGGAAACCATGCGCAGACCTGCAGGATGTGTTTGTGATGGCACACACCATCCGCACATTCAGCAAATAGAATCCCTTGCGGTTGGCATAGTTGACTGTATGTTGCAATGGAGATCTGAGTGCCATGTGAATGGTGGCATGTGCAGGAGCCCCAGCTGCCCCTTCCAGAGGTTGCTGCTCCTCCCTCTGTGCAGCCAGGTGTCTCAGTTGCTCTCTTCTCTGTCGTCTTTTCTCTCTGTACACAATGAGGCATACAGTTAGTTCACCAGGCTCCATGATCCTGATGTATTCCTCCTGCAGGATGAAAGAGAGAGGTGCATGGGTTAGCTTGGGTGTACTAAGAATCTCTCTTGGTGAAGTCTAAAGGCCCCTTAACGCATCCTGGATAGTGCTGGCCACCACTTGAATGGCCAGAGATTAGTGTGCTGCAGGCTGCCTGAAACCTCACCTTCCTTTGCCCTACTCCACCTGACCGATTGGCAGCAGCTTTACTCACTGGACTGCATGCTGTGCTCTCAGCTCAGGTACAGGCATTCTCCTAACCTACCCTGCAAGGCTGTGCTGTTAGCTTGAACCATGTGGGAGACTGGTTCAAACAGGGATGATGACATTGGAAGGAGCTGTGAGTGCCTCCATGGCCAGCTTTAGCAAGGAGATTGCATAATGTGCCCAGTCATCCAACTGTTCTGCAGCCCACTAAAACACCCATTAGTTTGCAGTCTGTGCCTGAGGGGTGAAAAGTTCTGGACTAATAGGTGGCACTGACATGCCTCTGTGTTACTTGAGTGAGCCGACAAGCTACAGGCCCCGCTCCAATCATATCAATGTGGCTGCACTTCAGCTGCAGAGGAATGGTCCCTGTGTACAAGGTTTCCATAATGCGTGGCTGCTTCTCTCACCCACCCCCCCAACCCTGCATGTGCTTGTGTGCTACCTTTAACACCAGGCCAGCCTTTGCCACCCCCACCCCAATGTGTCTTGACCTTGAAGTCCAATAGGCATCCCTTGCCAGCGCTCTGCAATGTTACTGAGCACTCAACACTGAGTTCCCCTCAAAGTGCAGCCCATTAAGTGCACACTTTTTATATGCTGTTGTGAAACACGTCAGCGTGGGCAGAAGATCCAGCGGGGTTGTTGGGGGTGGGGGCGGGGGGATTGAGTCTGGCGGGCTGGCCTTATAAGGATATGCAGGTGTATTAAAATGGGGTTTCCAACATCCAACTGAGGGAAATGCGGCCCGCCAATGTTGGGCTGAGCAGATGAAAGCAAACTGGTTTCACAATGTTGTAAAACCGATTTTTGGCCTTCTCACCATATTGTCCGGTCACGTCACCGAACACGCCCGAAGCCAGCGGGCACGGACAATTCCACCCTGAGATGAGGAGAATTTTTTTCTTTCAGAGTGTCCTGAGTCTGTGGAACCCTCTCCCTCAGGTGGGGCAGGGTCATAAGGCTGAACTAAATAGATTCTTGATTGCCAAGGGACAGAAAGGGTATGGGGGTCAGGAAGGAAAGTAGACTTGAGGTCACAATCAGATCAGCCATGATCTTATTGAATGGCTGACCAGGTGAGAAGGGTTGAATGGCCTATTGCTGCTCTTAATTCAAATGCCAGTCTTCAGCCAATTCGATTCACTCAACGTAATATCAAGAAATGGCTGAATGCACTGGATAGTGCAAAGGCTATGGACCCTGACAACATTCCAGCAATAGTGCTGAAGACCTGTGCTCCAGAACTTGCCGTGTCCCTACCCAAGCTGTTCCAGTGCTGCTACAACACTGGCATCTACCCGGCAATATGGAAAATTGTCCAGGTATGTCCTGTTTACAAGAAGCAGGACAAAGCCAACCCAAACAATTACCACCCCATCAGTCTACTCACAATCATCAGCAAAATAATGGAAGAGGTCATCAACAGTGCTATCAAGCAGCACTTACTTAGAAATAACGTGCTCACTAATGCTTAGTTTGGGTTCTGCAAGGGCCACTCAACTCCTGACCTCATTACAGCCTTGGTTCAAACATGGACAAAAGAGCTGAATTCCTGAGTTGAGGTGAGAGTGTCTGCCCTTGACATCAAGGCAGCATTTGACCAAGTGTGGCATCAAGGAGACCTAGCAAAACTCGAGTCAGTGGGAATCAGGGGGAAAATTCTCCACTGGTTGGAGACATACCTAGCACAAAGGAATATGGTCATGGTTGTTGGAGGTCAATCATCTCAGTTTCAGGACATCACTGCAGGAGTTCCTCAGGGTAGTGTCCTCAGCCCAACCATCTTCAGATGCTTCATCAATGACCTTCCTTCCAACAGAAGGTCAGAAGTGGGAATGTTTGCTGATGATTGCAATGTTCAGAAGTATTTGTGACTCCTCAGATACTGAAGCAGTCCATGTCCAGATGCAACCATATCCAGACTTGGGCTGACAAGTGGCAACTAACATTCACGCCACACATGTGCCAGACAATGGCCAGCTCCAACAAGAGAGAATCTAACCATCAGTCTTTGACATTCATTGGCATTACTATTGCTGAATCCCCCACTATCAACATTCTGGGGGTTACCTGTGACTATAAACTGAACTGGACCAGCCATATAAATACTGTGGCTACAAAAGCAAGTCAGAAACTAGGAATCCTGCTGCAAATAACTCATCTCCTGTCCACTCCCACCATCTACAGGGCAAAAGTCAGGAGTGTGATGGAATACTCTCCACTTGCCTGAATGAGTGCAGCTCCAACAACACTCAAGAAGCTTGACACCATCCAGGACAAAGCAACCTGCTTGATTGGCACGCAGCCACAAACATTCACTCCCTCTGCCACTGATGCATAGTAGCAGCAATGCGCACCATCTACAAGATGCACTGCAGGAACTCACCAAGGCTTCTTAGACAGCACATTCGAAGCCCATGAATGCTACCATCTAGAAGGACAAGGGCAGCAGATGCATGGGAAAACCACTACTTAGAAGTTCCCTTCCAGGCCACTCACCATCCTGACTTGGGAATATATTGCCATTCTATTACTGTCACTGGGACAAAATCCTGGAACTCCCTTCCTAACAGCACTGTGGGTGTACCTACACCACATGGACTGCAGTGGCTTAAGAAGGCAGATCTCAACCACCTTCTCAAGGGCAGCTAGGGATGGGAAATAAATGCTGGCCCAGCCAGCGAAGCCCACATCCCATAAATCACTAAAAAAAATTCATGGGCAGAATCTTCTGGCTGCCATGCGGGTGGCGGAGTCCACACGCCAGCACTTAAAATGTCACGCGAGCGTCCCAACATCAGCACGTGGCATCACGATATTTCGGTTGGCGGGTGCGCTATGCAGCAGGACGCGTGCCCACCATTAATTAAAGGCCTTGTTAAGGCCCTTAACTTGTCAATCGTCGACGATTTTGAGGGGCCGGTGCTAACTTCGGCTCAGCACACGGGCCCAATGGGCAGGCGGGTAGGTGATTTTTTTACAAACCTCATCCAGTGGCGGGATGAGGTTTGATAGCGGTTTTAAAAACGTTTAATAAAATTTTTGTTTGTTTCATTAACATGTCCCATCTCATGTGACATTTTCACATGAGGGGGACATGTTAATGAATTTTTTATTGATTTATTTTTTATATTTGCCAGCCTTTCAGCGATCTCCCTGAGGCAGCATTTTGTCTCAGGGAGATGTGTGCTCTTCTGTGCACATGCGCGACAGAGCGCACTCTGACAGCTGGAAAATCCCTCCCTCCCAACACAGGAAGTGCAGAGCACTTCCTGTCGGGTGGCCCGCTGGGCGGGCTTTAATTGACTCGTCCACTTAAAATGGCGGCGGGGCCCATTCAGCGGTGGCGGCGATCGGCTGCCCGCCCACCCATCAAGGGCAAAATTCTGTCCATATATTTGTATGTTTGTGCTTTAACCATTAGACCTGACTTGGTTTGGCATATGTGGTTAAAAAGATGTTGCTGTTATTTTATTCAATGCTGAAGCTTAATTTTTAGTTAGCTTTCTTCACTTGTTTATATTTTTGTTTTCTGTTACATTGTTGACTCTTTGTGGAAGTCATAGGTTTTGTAAAATACACTTTCCTGGATTTCTGAGAATTACTGTGGTCATACAAGTTACTTGAAGAAAATAGGAAAGTTGGAAATCTCCTTGGCTGTTCTCACAGTTTTTCATCAATTTAATGAGGAGGTCCTATAAGGAGGACAAAAAATCTTGAAGTCCATCTCCAGCTCAGAGCTGTGTGTAGACTGCCATCGATACTCAAGGATCTGCATTGACAGACTTGCTGCTCTTATATGGGTACACCACAAGAGACATGTCTTTGATGACTTCCCTTCATGGTAATCCAGTGTTTAAAGCTGGGCCACTTGTTTCAAGCTGATTTACAGATAACTTCAAGGATTAAGATTAATTTTCCTATTGCCGTTAAGATCACTGAGGCATTAAGCTCTTATGCAATAGGAATCTCCGGGTAAAACCAGCAAGATAAACTAGCCTGTAGTTCATACGGAGTTACCAAAGGCAAACACCTTTGTCACTTTCCAAGTGGAATGACACACCAAATGGGAGGGCATTTATGATGGTCAGGGCTCCACATTAACCCCAATGCATACATCAGTAGGAGGGTGCACCACTCTACACATGTGCAGCGATTTAAGACCAAAGAAATTTGACATTGCACATGAATGTCTGTTACCTGGTGATCACCTTCAATGCTTTTATTATTATTATGCAATAGCCCTGAAGGGCAGTCAGCCCCATGTGCGAATTTCTGTTGAGTACACAATGGAATAGTACAGCAACTATTCCATCATTCTGTCCACTTGGGCAGGGTGCTACAGCCCAGCCAAAGTCTCCAAAATGATCACTGTCTGCTGCATGCTGCACAATCTTTCCAAACAACAAGGAGTCAGCTTGCAGCAAGATGAAGGGTAGGCCCAAGGGCTGCAGGGCCACAGGAATAGAGGACATTGATAGAAATGTTGTGCTGGTAGGGAGATTGGTACAAACAGAGCCACTTTCTGTAATGGATACCTCCTGCCATTGGTCAGCTTTATTTCTCTGAGGAAGCCATTGCAGTGCCAAAAACATACTACACGTTACTTCTAGTCAAGGTGAACTCCCATCTTTCAGCCCCCTGCCAATACTTATTACCTTTTCAAGGTCCTACTCAACAACAACTGTCCATACAAAGAAAAAATAAAAAAGATTTGTATATATTTGGTGAGATTTACATTGTAAATGTGCTCTCATCCTTATCCTGTGCTTTGGCTCAGTGGTCCTATAATAGTATCTGCTATACTTTATTGAGGATGAGTGGATAGTGTTAGCAGAAAAAAATGAAAGGCCTTTTTGTTGTTTTAGGGTAATCGCGACTAAGGGTTAATGTGGGACTGGAGAAACAGCACCACCCACATGATGATGTAGAATGTCACATGGGAATAGGAGAGAGCAGCAGTGAGTCTGGTAGCTGTCAGCATGAAGATAGCACCTAGTCAGGACTATATCCTGTAAATATGTATATAGTTATGTTTTATTAATAAACAGTTATTGTTCAACCATAAAAGCCTCTAGATCTCTTCATGAGACAACATACAACCTTACAACACTTTTGATGGTATTATTGCATCATTTAAATATAACGAAGCTTGCACATGCTTCAAGCAGTGGCTTCTACTTCCTACACTTCCAATGAGTCTTCTGGAATTGTTGATAGAGCGTGACCAGAGTGGAGGCTCAGTATACTCATCTCCATCCATTTTCCCATCAGACTGCCCAGAAACGAATGTTAAAAGGGTATTCTGGTGTAAAAACCAGCTACAGTGAATCAGTGGGGAAATTTAAAACTTTTCTACATGAATTGTGACTCAAGAATGTTAATGAAACAAAATCCAACAATTAAGGGGAGTGTGCGTGAATCATAAGTGCTGTTATGCTGAGTCATGAGTGGTTCCAGATAATAACCCTGTTTTACAAAGTGGCTAGCTGGCCTCCTATTTGTTGCCTTATCTCTCAACATTGAAAGGAGAAATGTTGCTAAGTTACTGTAGCCTCTGAATATTCTACTGTTTTGTTAAAAAGCAATCTTGTCAGGTTTAAGTGGCAGGCTGTACCTGCCAGAAGACAAAAATAAGTTTTGAGAGACACATCTTTCAAGACAGGTAGACAGATTTTGTGGAAGAGATCAACAAGGGCCTTTGTCTTATGTGTTGCAAACTGCCTGTGATGTTAAGAATACAACTTGTGACAGTGCTACAACATCAAATATGAAGCAAAATTCAGTGGATTTAGGTAAATAGCAGCGTTTGAAGTTCAACTGTCAGTGCAATGCTATGTAATCCAGCACACTAGGAGTGATATAGAGAGCATGATCCCAGACAATTTTGCTATGGTGGATGTTATTGCAAAGGCAACAAAATGTTCACTGAATTCCCTGTTTCCTCCAAGCTTCACTGGATTTTTTTTTTCAAATTTTCAAAGAATGGTGGCCATTGCTTAGGATACAGCAGTGACTGAAGCATCCTGAGTGGGTCAGGCCATTTATGGATGTCCAGTTTCTATGAGGGGTCCTAAAACAGTCATTAGGTTCAGACAATCCTAACTTTGGATTAGACCTTTTAGTCATAGAGCCTCTGGCGATAGCCCTGATAGCTTTTATAAATGGTGACCTGGCAACCTTTGACCTGGGAGCAGTACCAAAAGGAAGGAAGTAAAACCAGAAGCTGTGTGCCTGGCAGACACAGAGGAGAGCTTTAAGCAGAGGAACTGGAGGGTGAAGGTGATCAGCACATAGATGCTGACACAAGAGGAACACAGAGAATTGCTATGAGGAGGAGAAGCAAAGCACTCTTAGCAAGAGGTCAGTTTTTCTGTTTGTCAGAAAAGGAGACAGAAGCTCTCGAAGATACTTTGCAAGCTGGCTAAAAAAGGTCTAAAGCCTGTGGAAAGCTGTGTGAATAGCTCAGGGACACTAAAGAGTTGGGTATTTCCCCAAAAGTGATCAAACAGTGAACTAGGGTGTTACTGGTTGGTCAGTTGAAAAGGAACTCTGGAAAGCTACACCATCAGGACTGTCATGACCAGAGGGAGAAAGGGTTCCTAGAAGAGTGTCTTCCTGATGATAATTACACCCGTGGGACTTGTAGGTGAAAACTATTGTCAGATAGAACTCCCGACCTACCCTATGTGAATAAAGAACAGCATTTTGTGAAACTGTGTAGCCACTAGTGCCACATGTCTGTGGGGAGTAATATGGGTGCTTGTGGTTGTGTAACACGTATCTTTGTTGTATCCCTTAATAAAAGTGAAATTTATCTTTTTATTTGAAGTGCCATTTGCCTGTTAATTCATGTTTAACTTGCATTGGTTCTGATTCGTGTTAAAGTAAAAGTTACAAAATCTGGTAATCTTGTTGGTAATTTCTTCATTTGGGGATGGTTTGGTAAATTTGGTTATTTTGGTTTATGGTTCCCCCATGGGGATTGTAACAAAATATAAGCCCTTCCAGTTTAGAAGCAGTTCCGGTTCATAATGAGGAGTGCATGGGACTACGTGTGTAATCTATGACGCTCTGCACTTAGGGCTATCCAGCAACGTCGACAAATCCCAATGCTTTTCTTCCTGCTCGTCAGTCTCCACCGGCAACAATCTGGCAGTTGTCACCTTGCAAATAATGCATCAGTGACCTGCCAGGAGGCAATGTGAACAGCACACTGACTGAAGGTGCTGATGCCACTGGGAGCAGTTTGGAAGAAGTCACTGTGACATGCCCTGAATCTGGGTTCCAATTCTTGCCTCTACAGATGGCATAGCTAAGCAACTTTCTCCATAATATGAAATGGCCACCTCACAGAATGCTCGTCTGAAGGTTAAGCATGACTTTCTGATTTTGAAACCCTGCATGCTATAATATTTTCCATGCATTGGCCTCCTTTGTTCTCTTCTTGCAGCCTGTGCATCCTTGCTGCTCCTCCTCTTCCTCCTGAGGTCAGGATCTCAAGATAAGGGAAGCAGCACTCCCATGGTCAACAAATAGAAGCAAGCAAATCCTGGGAAATGATTCCTTCTCTCCACAAAACTACACTACAAAGCTGAACTCAGGAGATGTGCGAATGTATCTCGCAGACCAACATTTGCTAAAAACTAAGTCCGAAAGCACCATAGAAGCCAAAAATGACTACCTAGCGACTTATCGTAATGGAGGTGATGATCCCTTTAAATTGCCGCTTCTTGAAAGCTGCTTGCATATTGTTCCTGCCGAGATTTGGTGTGAGTGCGTTTCCAGCTCTGCACTGACACAAAATGCGGCGCTTCAAAATTCCACCTCATGATTCCTATTTTGGATCTGGAATAGGCATTCCAATTTCTACCCCAAATGTCATATAATCCCCTAACAAAAAAAAATACAAGACAAAGTGATTTTTAGCAGAACCTATCACTTCAGCTGAAAAGCAAGCCAAGCAAGCACTAAGAAAATCAATCTGCCCACAGCACTAAAGTACATTAATCATATGAAGTGTCATTCAGGCAGATTACCTCTTGTGCCAAATCTCCAGTTTCATTGATCTCACTGTTAAGACGGATAGCACATGGATCTCTTTACTAAAATATGCTAAGTAGTCCACAAAAATATTGTCATCTGTGCTTTGATCGGCTGCTCCAACAATCAACCTCTTATGTTCTGACAGAATGCTTTAACCTTCAGGTCATCAATCACTGTGCTTTATATAGTCAATGCTTTTGGTTTAAAGACTATAAGACTGCATTATTCGTAAAAAACATATCTGGCTCAGCAGGGAAGATAGTCCAGCATGTATAGATAATTGACTAGAATTTCAACTTGATTTCAATGGAAATAAAAATCAGGTGGCTTCTATTGGGGCTGGCCGATCCAAATTGCCAGCTTTACTCCTGACAGGGCAAATTGAAATCTACCCCAGTGAGAGAAATATAATCCTTTTGTTCAGAGATGCTTAGAATCTTACAGCTGGGATTCTCAACTGGGATGTGTGGCTTCCCAGGTGTTGGTGAGAAGGTTTCAAGAGTCCGCTATAAATAACCTCTGGAATTTAAAAATAAATGAAAATTGTGCCATTCTGTAATGGGTGAACTGAACTGAAGAAACTGAGGGCTCTGGCCCAGACTCAAACCTTTGTTTGTCCTTTCCCTAATATCTGTCAAATGAGAGCTACAGCTAGTGTTGAGCCCAGGTAGCTGAGAAGGGGAAGAGGCAGCAGTCGCTGGTTGTTGAACACAGATTCACTGGCTTGAGGTTTTCATTCTCCACACTCTTCTTGCCAGGCTCTACTGTATCCCGCACCTCGCTGCCATATTTTCATTCCAGTGAGGCAGGGGCAGAATGAGACAGGCCCGCTGCCTCCAGAAGCATGCCTGAGGCGGCAATGGAGGCGGGCGATTGGTGAGGCCAGCAGGCTAGAAGCCCAGCTCCATTTACTGGAATGCCAACTCAGCTGTATTGATGAATGTCAGGCCCTCAAAACTTCACCCCTTGCCCTACTCACCCATCCCTCCTGCTCCCCATGCCCCTACATACCTCCCCTGCCTCCGCATGCCCCCCATGTCCCCTCCACGACCCCCATGTATCCTCACCAAGTATTCACTATAGGCCATTAAGGAAGTAACTAATGTATTTGTTAATGCTGCCCGTCCAGCATTAAGATTGGTGGGCAGGCGAAAAGGCCAAGCGGCCTTCACGTTTTTTAGGAAATGATAATGCTCCTGTCATCGAGACACAGTGGTGGCACTAATAGTTGCTCGATTGCAGGAGGATGAAGACAATGACATGCAGGACACTCCATAGATCTTCACATAGTCTCTGTGAATGTCTGACTCTTGTCTGGCAAAGGGCAGCTCGCTTGCGCTCTGTGATCAGGGTCATATCATGGAGACGCAGCCATGAAACTTTAAAAGCATCTGATCCTCTGTCCGCCTTCAGTACCTTACTCCTTCAGGAACACAGCATTACTGATGATAAATATGCAGAAGAGAATCGTAAAGGTGCTGAAAGCACACAGAGAGGATGATTGAACTCTGTGACACCTGCCCAAGACATTCTGGCAGCAATGATAAGCACCATTGATGTGCAGGCATCAATAATGTGTTCAGGGAGTGTGAGGCCGAACCATCACTTTGGTCTGAAGGCTGCACAAAGCACAGGAAAGAGGCCCTGGACTGAGCCACCTGCCTTTAACAAAAACAGAATTACCTGGAAAAACTCAGCAGGTCTGGCAGCATCGGCGGAGAAGAAAAGTTGACGTTTCGAGTCCTCATGACCCTTCAACAGAACTGGGTGAATCCAAGGAGAGGGATGAAATATAAGCTGGTTTAAGGTGGGGGGTGGGGGGGGGGGTAGAATTGGAGGGGGGTGGTGTGGTTGGAGGGACAAGCAAGCAGTGATAGGAGCAGATAATCAAAAGATGTCACAGACAAAAGAACAAAAGAACACAGAGGTGTTGAAGTTAGTGATATTATCTAAACAAATGTGCTAATTAAGAATGGATGGTAGGGCACTCAAGGTATAGCTCTGGTGGGGGTGGGGGGGCATAAAAGATTTAAAAATAATGGAAATAGGTGGGAAAAGAAAAATCTATATAAATTATTGGAAAAAGCAAAAGGAAGGGGGAAGAAACAGAAAGGGGGTGGGGATGGAGGAGGGAGGTCAAGATCTAAAGTTGTTGAATTCAATATTCAGTCCGGAAGGCTGTAAAGTGCCTAGTCGGAAGATGAGGTGCTGTTCCTCCAGTTTGCGTTCGGCTTCACTGGAACAATGCAGCAAGCCAAGGACAGACATGTGGGCAAGAGAGCAGAGTGGAGTGTTAAAATGGCAAGCGACAGGGAGGTTTGGGTCATTCTTGCGGACTGACCGTAGGTGTTCTGCAAAGCGGTCGCCCAGTTTACGTTTGGTCTCTCCAATGTAGAGGAGACCGCATTGGGAGCAACGAATGCAGTAGACCAAGTTGGGGGACCACAAGAATGACCCAAACCTCCCTGTCGCTTGCCATTTTAACACTCCACGAGGACTCGAAATGTCAACTCTTTTCATCTCCGCCGATGCTGCCAGACCTGCTGAGTTTTTCCAGGTAATTCTGTTTTTGTTTTGGATTTCCAGCATCCGCAGTTTTTTGTTTTTACCTGCCTTTATATTGTGCAGAAAGGTTTCACATCTGAGTGACATGAACACTGCTCATCAGAACGAAGAGCCATAGGCAGGGAGACATTCTTTGCAGTTTATTGATAATCATGAACACCAAGTACAAGTGATTAACGGCCATGCCCAGGCTGTCCTTCCTGATTGGTCTCAGATGCAGCTCCTTGCTGCTGAGCTGTTGCTGTGGTTGTGCTTGGTGCTGGCTGTGGCATTTCTAGTGGCTGTTCCTGCTGCTGCGGGGTTTCCTGCGTCTGTTCCTGCTGCTGCGGGATTTCCAGTGGCTGTTCCTGCTGCTGCGGGGTTTCCTGCGTCTGTTCCTGCTGTTGTGGGATTTCCAGTGGCTGTTCCTGCTGCTGTGGGACTTCCTGTGGCTGTTCCTGCTGCTGCGGGATTTCCAGTGGCTGTTCCTGCTGCTGCGGCATTTCCTGCATCTGTTCCTGCTGCTGCAGGATTTCCAATGGCTGTTCCTGCTGCTGCGAGATTTCCAGTGGCTGCTCCTGCTGCTGCAGCATTTCCTGCGTCTGTTCCTGCTGCTGTGGGATTTCCAGTGGCTGTTCCTGCTGCTGCAAGATTTCCAATGGCTGTTCCTGCGGCTGCGGCATTTCCAGTGGCTGTTCCTGCTGCTGCAGGAATTCCAGTGGCTGTTCCTGCTGCTGCGGCATTTCCAGTGGCTGTGCCTGCTGCTGCGGCATTTCCAGTGGCTATTCCTGCTGCTGCGGGACTTCCTGTGGCTGTTCCTGCTGCTGCGGGATTTCCAGTGACTGTTCCTGCTGCTGCGAGATTTCCAGTGGCTGTTCCTGCTGCTGCAGCATTTCCTGCGTCTGTTCCTGCTGCTGTGGGATTTCCAGTGGCTGTTCCTGCTGCTGCAAGATTTCCAATGGCTGTTCCTGCAGCTGCGGCATTTCCAGTGGCTGTTCCTGCTGCTGCAGGAATTCCAGTGGCTGTTCCTGCTGCTGCGGCATTTCCAGTGGCTGTGCCTGCTGCTGCGGCATTTCCAGTGGCTAATCCTGCTGCTGCGGGACTTCCTGTGGCTGTTCCTGCTGCTGCGGGATTTCCAGTGGCTGTTCCTGCTGCTGCGGGATTTCCAGTGGCTGTTCCTGCTGCTGTGGGATTTCCTGTGGCAGTTCCTGCTGCTGCCGGATTTCCAGTGGCTGTTCCTGCTGCTGTGGGATTTCCAGAGGCTGTTCCTGCTGCTGTGGTATTTCCTGTGGCTGTTCCTGCTGCTGCAGCATTTCATGTGTCTGTTCCTGCTGCTGCGGGATTTCCAGTGGCTGTTCCTGCTGCTGCAGGATTTCATGTGTCTGTTCCTGCTGCTGTGGGATTTCCTGTGTCTGTTCCTGCTGCTGCAGCATTTCCTGCATCTGTTCCTGCTGCTGTGGGATTTCCAGTGGCTGTTCCTGCTGCTGCAAGATTTCCAATGGCTGTTCCTGCGGCTGCAGCATTTCCAGTGGCTGTTCCTGCTGCTGCAGGAATTCCAGTGGCTGTTCCTGCTGCTGCGGCATTTCCAGTGGCTGTGCCTGCTGCTACGGCATTTCCAGTGGCTATTCCTGCTGCTGCGGGACTTCCCGTGGCTGTTCCTGCTGCTGCGGGATTTCCAGTGGCTGTTCCTGCTGCTGTGGGATTTCCAGTGGCTGTTCCTGCTGCTGTGGGATTTCCAGTGGCAGTTCCTGCTTCTGCGGGATTTCCAGTGGCTGTTCCTGCTGCTGTGGGATTTCCAGTGGCTGTTCCTGCTGCTGTGGTATTTCCTGTGGCTGTTCCTGCTGCTGCAGCATTTCATGTGTCTGTTCCTGCTGCTGCAGGATTTCCAGTGGCTGTTCCTGCTGCTGTGGGATTTCCAGTGGCTGTTGCTGCCACTGTGGTATTTCCAGTGGCTGTTCCTGCTGCTGTGAGATTTCCAGTGGCTGTTCCTGCTGCTGTGGGATTTCCTGTGACTGTTCCTTCTGCTGTGGGATTTCCTGTGTCTGTTCCTGCTGCTGCAGCATTTCCTGCATCTGTTCCTGCTGCTGCGGGATTTCCAATGGCTGTTCCTCTTGCTGCAGGATTTCCAATGGCTGTTCCTGCTGCTGCGGCATTTCCAGTGGCTATTCCTGCTGCTGCGGGACTTCCTGTGGCTGTTCCTGCTGCTGCGGGATTTCCAGTGGCTGTTCCTGCTGCTGCGGGATTTCCAGTGGCTGTTCCTGCTGCTGTGGGATTTCCAGTGGCTGTTCCTGCTGCTGCGGGACTTCCAGTGGCTGTTTCTGCTGCTGTGGGATTTCCTGTGGCTGTTCCTGCTGCTGCAGCATTTCATGTGTCTGTTCCTGCTGCTGCGGGATTTCCAGTGGCAGTTCCTGCTGCTGGGGGATTTCCAGTGGCTGTTGCTGCTGCTGTGGTATTTCCTTTGGCTGTTGCTGCTGCTGTGGGACTTCCTGTGGCTGTTCCTGCTGCTCCGGCATTTGCAGTGGCTGTGCCTGCTGCTGCGGCATTTCCAGTGGCTATTACTGCTGCTGCGGGACTTCCTGTGGCTGTTCCTGCTGCTGCGGGATTTCCAGTGGCTGTTCCTGCTGCTGCGGGATTTCATGTGTCTGTTCCTGCTGCTGCGGGATTTCCAGTGGCTGTTCCTGCTGCTGCAGGATTTCATGTGTCTGTTCCTGCTACTGTGGTATTTCCAGTGGCTGTTCCTGCTGCTGCAGCATTTCATGTGTCTGTTCCTGCTGCTGCGGGATTTCCAGTGGCTGTTCCTGCTGCTGTGGGATTTCCAGTGGCTGTTGCTGCTGCTGTGGTATTTCCTGTGGCTGTTGTTGCTGCTGTGGGACTTCCTGTGACTATTCCTGCTGCTCCGGCATTTCCAGTGGCTGTTTCTGCTGCTGTGGGATTTCCAGTGGCTGTTGCTGCCACTGTGGTATTTCCAGTGGCTGTTCCTGCTGCTGTGGGATTTCCAGTGGCTGTTCCTGCTGCTGCGGGATTTCCAGTGGCTGTTCCTGCTGCTGTGGGATTTCCAGTGGCTGTTCCTGCTGCTGCGGGACTTCCAGTGGCTGTTTCTGCTGCTGTGGGATTACCTGTGGCTGTTCCTGCTGCTGCAGCATTTCATGTGTCTGTTCCTGCTGCTGCGGGATTTCCAGTGGCTGTTCCTGCTGCTGGGGGATTTCCAGTGGCTGTTGCTGCTGCTGTGGTATTTCCTTTGGCTGTTGCTGCTGCTGTGGGACTTCCTGTGGCTGTTCCTGCTGCTCCGGCATTTGCAGTGGCTGTGCCTGCTGCTGCGGCATTTCCAGTGGCTATTCCTGCTGCTGCGGGACTTCCTGTGGCTGTTCCTGCTGCTGCGGGATTTCCAGTGGCTGTTCCTGCTGCTGCGGGATTTCATGTGTCTGTTCCTGCTGCTGCGGGATTTCCAGTGGCTGTTCCTGCTGCTGCAGGATTTCATGTGTCTGTTCCTGCTACTGTGGTATTTCCAGTGGCTGTTCCTGCTGCTGCAGCATTTCATGTGTCTGTTCCTGCTGCTGCGGGATTTCCAGTGGCTGTTCCTGCTGCTGTGGGATTTCCAGTGGCTGTTGCTGCTGCTGTGGTATTTCCTGTGTCTGTTGTTGCTGCTGTGGGACTTCCTGTGACTATTCCTGCTGCTCCGGCATTTCCAGTGGCTGTTTCTGCTGCTGTGGGATTTCCAGTGGCTGTTGCTGCCACTGTGGTATTTCCAGTGGCTGTTCCTGCTGCTGTGGGATTTCCAGTGGCTGTTCCTGCTGCTGTGGGATTTCCTGTGACTGTTCCTGCTGCTGTGGGATTTCCTGTGTCTGTTCCTGCTGCTGCAGCATTTCCTGCATCTGTTCCTGCTGCTGTGGGATTTCCAGTGGCTGTTCCTGCTGCTGCAAGATTTCCAATGGCTGTTCCTGCGGCTGCGGCATTTCCAGTGGCTGTTCCTGCTGCTGCAGGAATTCCAGTGGCTGTTCCTGCTCTGCGGCATTTCCAGTGGCTGTGCCTGCTGCTGCGGCATTTCCAGTGGCTATTCCTGCTGCTGCGGGACTTCCTGTGGCTGTTCCTGCTGCTGCGGGATTTCCAGTAGCTGTTCCTGCTGCTGTGGGATTTCCTGTGACTGTTCCTTCTGCTGTGGGATTTCCTGTGTCTGTTCCTGCTGCTGCAGCATTTCCTGCATCTGTTCCTGCTGCTGTGGGATTTCCTGTGGCAGTTCCTGCTGCTGCTGGATTTCCAGTGGCTGTTCCTGCTGCTGTGGGATTTCCAGTGGCTGTTCCTGCTGCTGTGGTATTTCCTGTGGCTGTTCCTGCTGCTGCAGCATTTCATGTGTCTGTTCCTGCTGCTGCGGGATTTCCAGTGGCTGTTCCTGCTGCTGCAGCATTTCATGTGTCTGTTCCTGCTGCTGTGGGATTTCCAGTGGCTGTTCCTGCTGCTGCAGCATTTCATGTGTCTGTTCCTGCTGCTGTGGGATTTCCAGTGGCTGTTCCTGCTGCTGTGGTATTTCCTGTGGCTGTTCCTGCTGCTGCAGCATTTCATGTGTCTGTTTCTGCTGCTGCGGGATTTCCAGTGGCTGTTCCTGCTGCTGTGGTATTTCCTGTGGCTGTTCCTGCTGCTGCAGCATTTCATGTGTCTGTTCCTGCTGCTGCGGGATTTCCTGTGGCTGTGCCTGCTGCTGCGGGATTTCCAGTGGCTGTTCCTGCTGCTGCGGGATTTCCAGTGGCTGTTCCTGCTGCTGTGGGATTTCCAGTGGCAGTTCCTGCTGCTGCCGGATTTCCAGTGGCTGTTCCTGCTGCTGTGGGATTTCCAGTGGCTGTTCCTGCTGCTGTGCTATTTCCTGTGGCTGTTCCTGCTGCTGCAGCATTTCATGTGTCTGTTCCTGCTGCTGCGGGATTTCCAGTGGCTGTTCCTGCTGCTGTGGGATTTCCAGTGGCTGTTGCTGCTGCTGTGGAATTTCCTGTGGCTGTTCCTGCTGCTGTGGGATTTCCAGTGGCTGTTCCTGCTGCTGTGGTATTTCCTGTGGCTGTTCCTGCTGCTGCAGCATTTCATGTGTCTGTTCCTGCTGCTGCGGGATTTCCAGTGGCTGTTCCTGCTGCTGTGGGATTTCCAGTGGCTGTTGCTGCTGCTGTGGTATTTCCTGTGGCTGTTGTTGCTGCTGTGGGACTTCCTGTGACTGTTCCTGCTGCTCCGGCATTTCCAGTGGCTGTTACTGCTGCTGTGGGATTTCCAGTGGCTGTTGCTGCCACTGTGGTATTTCCAGTGGCTGTTCCTGCTGCTGTGGGATTTCCAGTGGCTGTTCCTGCTGCTGAGGGATTTCCTGTGACTGTTCCTGCTGCTGTGGGATTTCCTGTGTCTGTTCCTGCTGCTGCAGCATTTCCTGCATCTGTTCCTGCTGCTGTGGGATTTCCAGTGGCTGTTCCTGCTGCTGCAAGATTTCCAATGGCTGTTCCTGCGGCTGCGGCATTTCCAGTGGCTGTTCCTGCTGCTGCAGGAATTCCAGTGGCTGTTCCTGCTCTGCGGCATTTCCAGTGGCTGTGCCTGCTGCTGCGGCATTTCCAGTGGCTATTCCTGCTGCTGCGGGACTTCCTGTGGCTGTTCCTGCTGCTGCGGGATTTCTAGTAGCTGTTCCTGCTGCTGTGGGATTTCCTGTGACTGTTCCTTCTGCTGTGGGATTTCCTGTGTCTGTTCCTGCTGCTGCAGCATTTCCTGCATCTGTTCCTGCTGCTGTGGGATTTCCTGTGGCAGTTCCTGCTGCTGCCGGATTTCCAGTGGCTGTTCCTGCTGCTGTGGGATTTCCAGTGGCTGTTCCTGCTGCTGTGGTATTTCCTGTGGCTGTTCCTGCTGCTGCAGCATTTCATGTGTCTGTTCCTGCTGCTGCGGGATTTCCAGTGGCTGTTCCTGCTGCTGCAGGATTTCATGTGTCTGTTCCTGCTGCTGTGGGATTTCCAGTGGCTGTTCCTGCTGCTGCAGCATTTCATGTGTCTGTTCCTGCTGCTGTGGGATTTCCAGTGGCTGTTCCTGCTGCTGTGCTATTTCCTGTGGCTGTTCCTGCTGCTGCAGCATTTCATGTGTCTGTTCCTGCTGCTGCGGGATTTCCAGTGGCTGTTCCTGCTGCTGTGGGATTTCCAGTGGCTGTTGCTGCTGCTGTGGGATTTCCTGTGGCTGTTCCTGCTGCTGTGGGATTTCCAGTGGCTGTTCCTGCTGCTGTGGTATTTCCTGTGGCTGTTCCTGCTGCTGCAGCATTTCATGTGTCTGTTCCTGCTGCTGCGGGATTTCCAGTGGCTGTTCCTGCTGCTGTGGGATTTCCAGTGGCTGTTGCTGCTGCTGTGGTATTTCCTGTGGCTGTTGTTGCTGCTGTGGGACTTCCTGTGACTGTTCCTGCTGCTCCGGCATTTCCAGTGGCTGTTTCTGCTGCTGTGGGATTTCCAGTGGCTGTTGCTGCCACTGTGGTATTTCCAGTGGCTGTTCCTGCTGCTGTGGGATTTCCAGTGGCTGTTCCTGCTGCTGTGGGATTTCCTGTGACTGTTCCTGCTGCTGTGGGATTTCCTGTGTCTGTTCCTGCTGCTGCAGCATTTCCTGCATCTGTTCCTGCTGCTGTGGGATTTCCAGTGGCTGTTCCTGCTGCTGCAAGATTTCCAGTGGCTGTTCCTGCTGCTGTGGGATTTCCTGTGACTGTTCCTGCTGCTGTGGGATTTCCTGTGTCTGTTCCTGCTGCTGCAGCATTTCCTGCATCTGTTCCTGCTGCTGTGGGATTTCCAGTGGCTGTTCCTGCTGCTGCAAGATTTCCAATGGCTGTTCCTGCGGCTGCGGCATTTCCAGTGGCTGTTCCTGCTGCTGCAGGAATTCCAGTGGCTGTTCCTGCTCTGCGGCATTTCCAGTGGCTGTGCCTGCTGCTGCGGCATTTCCAGTGGCTATTCCTGCTGCTGCGGGACTTCCTGTGGCTGTTCCTGCTGCTGCGGGATTTCTAGTAGCTGTTCCTGCTGCTGTGGGATTTCCTGTGACTGTTCCTTCTGCTGTGGGATTTCCTGTGTCTGTTCCTGCTGCTGCAGCATTTCCTGCATCTGTTCCTGCTGCTGTGGGATTTCCTGTGGCAGTTCCTGCTGCTGCCGGATTTCCAGTGGCTGTTCCTGCTGCTGTGGGATTTCCAGTGGCTGTTCCTGCTGCTGTGGTATTTCCTGTGGCTGTTCCTGCTGCTGCAGCATTTCATGTGTCTGTTCCTGCTGCTGCGGGATTTCCAGTGGCTGTTCCTGCTGCTGCAGGATTTCATGTGTCTGTTCCTGCTGCTGTGGGATTTCCAGTGGCTGTTCCTGCTGCTGCAGCATTTCATGTGTCTGTTCCTGCTGCTGTGGGATTTCCAGTGGCTGTTCCTGCTGCTGTGCTATTTCCTGTGGCTGTTCCTGCTGCTGCAGCATTTCATGTGTCTGTTCCTGCTGCTGCGGGATTTCCAGTGGCTGTTCCTGCTGCTGTGGGATTTCCAGTGGCTGTTGCTGCTGCTGTGGGATTTCCTGTGGCTGTTCCTGCTGCTGTGGGATTTCCAGTGGCTGTTCCTGCTGCTGTGGTATTTCCTGTGGCTGTTCCTGCTGCTGCAGCATTTCCTGTGTCTGTTCCTGCTGCTGCGGGATTTCCAGTGGCTGTTCCTGCTGCTGTGGGATTTCCAGTGGCTGTTGCTGCTGCTGTGGTATTTCCTGTGGCTGTTGTTGCTGCTGTGGGACTTCCTGTGACTGTTCCTGCTGCTCCGGCATTTCCAGTGGCTGTTTCTGCTGCTGTGGGATTTCCAGTGGCTGTTGCTGCCACTGTGGTATTTCCAGTGGCTGTTCCTGCTGCTGTGGGATTTCCAGTGGCTGTTCCTGCTGCTGTGGGATTTCCTGTGACTGTTCCTGCTGCTGTGGGATTTCCTGTGTCTGTTCCTGCTGCTGCAGCATTTCCTGCATCTGTTCCTGCTGCTGTGGGATTTCCAGTGGCTGTTCCTGCTGCTGCAAGATTTCCAATGGCTGTTCCTGCGGCTGCGGCATTTCCAGTGGCTGTTCCTGCTGCTGCAGGAATTCCAGTGGCTGTTCCTGCTCTGCGGCATTTCCAGTGGCTGTGCCTGCTGCTGCGGCATTTCCAGTGGCTATTCCTGCTGCTGCGGGACTTCCTGTGGCTGTTCCTGCTGCTGCGGGATTTCCAGTAGCTGTTCCTGCTGCTGTGGGATTTCCTGTGACTGTTCCTTCTGCTGTGGGATTTCCTGTGTCTGTTCCTGCTGCTGCAGCATTTCCTGCATCTGTTCCTGCTGCTGTGGGATTTCCTGTGGCAGTTCCTGCTGCTGCCGGATTTCCAGTGGCTGTTCCTGCTGCTGTGGGATTTCCAGTGGCTGTTCCTGCTGCTGTGGTATTTCCTGTGGCTGTTCCTGCTGCTGCAGCATTTCATGTGTCTGTTCCTGCTGCTGCGGGATTTCCAGTGGCTGTTCCTGCTGCTGCAGGATTTCATGTGTCTGTTCCTGCTGCTGTGGGATTTCCAGTGGCTGTTCCTGCTGCTGCAGCATTTCATGTGTCTGTTCCTGCTGCTGTGGGATTTCCAGTGGCTGTTCCTGCTGCTGTGGTATTTCCTGTGGCTGTTCCTGCTGCTGCAGCATTTCATGTGTCTGTTTCTGCTGCTGCGGGATTTCCAGTGGCTGTTCCTGCTGCTGTGGTATTTCCTGTGGCTGTTCCTGCTGCTGCAGCATTTCATGTGTCTGTTCCTGCTGCTGCGGGATTTCCTGTGGCTGTGCCTGCTGCTGCGGGATTTCCAGTGGCTGTTCCTGCTGCTGCGGGATTTCCAGTGGCTGTTCCTGCTGCTGTGGGATTTCCAGTGGCAGTTCCTGCTGCTGCCGGATTTCCAGTGGCTGTTCCTGCTGCTGTGGGATTTCCAGTGGCTGTTCCTGCTGCTGTGCTATTTCCTGTGGCTGTTCCTGCTGCTGCAGCATTTCATGTGTCTGTTCCTGCTGCTGCGGGATTTCCAGTGGCTGTTCCTGCTGCTGTGGGATTTCCAGTGGCTGTTCCTGCTGCTGTGGTATTTCCTGTGGCTGTTCCTGCTGCTGCAGCATTTCATGTGTCTGTTCCTGCTGCTGCGGGATTTCCAGTGGCTGTTCCTGCTGCTGTGGGATTTCCAGTGGCTGTTGCTGCTGCTGTGGTATTTCCTGCGGCAGTTGTTGCTGCTGTGGTATTTCCTGTGGCTGTTCCTGCTGCTGCAGCATTTCATGTGTCTGTTCCTGCTGCTGCGGGATTTCCAGTGGCTGTTCCTGCTGCTGTGGGATTTCCAGTGGCTGTTGCTGCTGCTGTGGTATTTCCTGTGGCTGTTGTTGCTGCTGTGGGACTTCCTGTGACTGTTCCTGCTGCTCCGGCATTTCCAGTGGCTGTTTCTGCTGCTGTGGGATTTCCAGTGGCTGTTGCTGCCACTGTGGTATTTCCAGTGGCTGTTCCTGCTGCTGTGGGATTTCCAGTGGCTGTTCCTGCTGCTGTGGGATTTCCTGTGACTGTTCCTGCTGCTGTGGGATTTCCTGTGTCTGTTCCTGCTGCTGCAGCATTTCCTGCATCTGTTCCTGCTGCTGTGGGATTTCCAGTGGCTGTTCCTGCTGCTGCTAGATTTCCACTGGCTGTTCCTGCGGCTGCGGCATTTCCAGTGGCTGTTCCTGCTGCTGCAGGAATTCCAGTGGCTGTTCCTGCTCTGCGGCATTTCCAGTGGCTGTGCCTGCTGCTGCGGCATTTCCAGTGGCTATTCCTGCTGCTGCGGGACTTCCTGTGGCTGTTCCTGCTGCTGCGGGATTTCCAGTGGCTGTTCCTGCTGCTGTGGGATTTCCTGTGGCTGTTCCTGCTGCTGCGGGATTTCCAGTGGCTGTTCCTGCTGCTGTGGGATTTCCTGTGGCAGTTCCTGCTGCTGCCGGATTTCCAGTGGCTGTTCCTGCTGCTGTGGGATTTCCAGTGGCTGTTCCTGCTGCTGTGGTATTTCCTGTGGCTGTTCCTGCTGCTGCAGCATTTCATGTGTCTGTTCCTGCTGCTGCGGGATTTCCAGTGGCTGTTCCTGCTGCTGCAGGATTTCATGTGTCTGTTCCTGCTGCTGTGGGATTTCCAGTGGCTGTTCCTGCTGCTGCAGCATTTCATGTGTCTGTTCCTGCTGCTGTGGGATTTCCAGTGGCTGTTCCTGCTGCTGTGGTATTTCCTGTGGCTGTTCCTGCTGCTGCAGCATTTCATGTGTCTGTTCCTGCTGCTGCGGGATTTCCTGTGGCTGTGCCTGCTGCTGCGGGATTTCCAGTGGCTGTTCCTGCTGCTGCGGGATTTCCTGTGGCAGTTCCTGCTGCTGCCGGATTTCCAGTGGCTGTTCCTGCTGCTGTGGGATTTCCAGTGGCTGTTCCTGCTGCTGCGGTATTTCCTGTGGCTGTTCCTGCTGCTGCAGCATTTCATGTGTCTGTTCCTGCTGCTGCGGGATTTCCAGTGGCTGTTCCTGCTGCTGCAGGATTTCATGTGTCTGTTCCTGCTGCTGTGGGATTTCCAGTGGCTGTTCCTGCTGCTGCAGCATTTCATGTGTCTGTTCCTGCTGCTGTGGGATTTCCAGTGGCTGTTCCTGCTGCTGTGCTATTTCCTGTGGCTGTTCCTGCTGCTGCAGCATTTCATGTGTCTGTTCCTGCTGCTGCGGGATTTCCAGTGGCTGTTCCTGCTGCTGTGGGATTTCCAGTGGCTGTTGCTGCTGCTGTGGGATTTCCTGTGGCTGTTCCTGCTGCTGTGGGATTTCCAGTGGCTGTTCCTGCTGCTGTGGTATTTCCTGTGGCTGTTCCTGCTGCTGCAGCATTTCATGTGTCTGTTCCTGCTGCTGCGGGATTTCCAGTGGCTGTTCCTGCTGCTGTGGGATTTCCAGTGGCTGTTGCTGCTGCTGTGGTATTTCCTGTGGCTGTTGTTGCTGCTGTGGGACTTCCTGTGACTGTTCCTGCTGCTCCGGCATTTCCAGTGGCTGTTTCTGCTGCTGTGGGATTTCCAGTGGCTGTTGCTGCCACTGTGGTATTTCCAGTGGCTGTTCCTGCTGCTGTGGGATTTCCAGTGGCTGTTCCTGCTGCTGTGGGATTTCCTGTGACTGTTCCTGCTGCTGTGGGATTTCCTGTGTCTGTTCCTGCTGCTGCAGCATTTCCTGCATCTGTTCCTGCTGCTGTGGGATTTCCAGTGGCTGTTCCTGCTGCTGCAAGATTTCCAATGGCTGTTCATGCGGCTGCGGCATTTCCAGTGGCTGTTCCTGCTGCTGCAGGAATTCCAGTGGCTGTTCCTGCTCTGCGGCATTTCCAGTGGCTGTGCCTGCTGCTGCGGCATTTCCAGTGGCTATTCCTGCTGCTGCGGGACTTCCTGTGGCTGTTCCTGCTGCTGCGGGATTTCCAGTAGCTGTTCCTGCTGCTGTGGGATTTCCTGTGACTGTTCGTTCTGCTGTGGGATTTCCTGTGTCTGTTCCTGCTGCTGCAGCATTTCCTGCATCTGTTCCTGCTGCTGTGGGATTTCCTGTGGCAGTTCCTGCTGCTGCCGGATTTCCAGTGGCTGTTCCTGCTGCTGTGGGATTTCCAGTGGCTGTTCCTGCTGCTGTGGTATTTCCTGTGGCTGTTCCTGCTGCTGCAGCATTTCATGTGTCTGTTCCTGCTGCTGCGGGATTTCCAGTGGCTGTTCCTGCTGCTGCAGGATTTCATGTGTCTGTTCCTGCTGCTGTGGGATTTCCAGTGGCTGTTCCTGCTGCTGCAGCATTTCATGTGTCTGTTCCTGCTGCTGTGGGATTTCCAGTGGCTGTTCCTGCTGCTGTGGTATTTCCTGTGGCTGTTCCTGCTGCTGCAGCATTTCATGTGTCTGTTTCTGCTGCTGCGGGATTTCCAGTGGCTGTTCCTGCTGCTGTGGTATTTCCTGTGGCTGTTCCTGCTGCTGCAGCATTTCATGTGTCTGTTCCTGCTGCTGCGGGATTTCCTGTGGCTGTGCCTGCTGCTGCGGGATTTCCAGTGGCTGTTCCTGCTGCTGCGGGATTTCCAGTGGCTGTTCCTGCTGCTGTGGGATTTCCAGTGGCAGTTCCTGCTGCTGCCGGATTTCCAGTGGCTGTTCCTGCTGCTGTGGGATTTCCAGTGGCTGTTCCTGCTGCTGTGCTATTTCCTGTGGCTGTTCCTGCTGCTGCAGCATTTCATGTGTCTGTTCCTGCTGCTGCGGGATTTCCAGTGGCTGTTCCTGCTGCTGTGGGATTTCCAGTGGCTGTTCCTGCTGCTGTGGTATTTCCTGTGGCTGTTCCTGCTGCTGCAGCATTTCATGTGTCTGTTCCTGCTGCTGCGGGATTTCCAGTGGCTGTTCCTGCTGCTGTGGGATTTCCAGTGGCTGTTGCTGCTGCT
This sequence comes from Carcharodon carcharias, assembly GCF_017639515.1. NCBI lineage: Eukaryota > Metazoa > Chordata > Chondrichthyes > Lamniformes > Lamnidae > Carcharodon > Carcharodon carcharias. The sequence goes on along the minus strand of NC_054477.1, from coordinate 60,808,818 downwards.
GTGGTATTTCCTGTGGCTGTTGTTGCTGCTGTGGTATTTCCTGTGGCTGTTCCTGCTGCTGCAGCATTTCATGTGTCTGTTCCTGCTGCTGCGGGATTTCCAGTGGCTGTTCCTGCTGCTGTGGGATTTCCAGTGGCTGTTGCTGCTGCTGTGGTATTTCCTGTGGCTGTTGTTGCTGCTGTGGGACTTCCTGTGACTGTTCCTGCTGCTCCGGCATTTCCAGTGGCTGTTTCTGCTGCTGTGGGATTTCCAGTGGCTGTTGCTGCCACTGTGGTATTTCCAGTGGCTGTTCCTGCTGCTGTGGGATTTCCAGTGGCTGTTCCTGCTGCTGTGGGATTTCCTGTGACTGTTCCTGCTGCTGTGGGATTTCCTGTGTCTGTTCCTGCTGCTGCAGCATTTCCTGCATCTGTTCCTGCTGCTGTGGGATTTCCAGTGGCTGTTCCTGCTGCTGCAAGATTTCCAATGGCTGTTCCTGCGGCTGCGGCATTTCCAGTGGCTGTTCCTGCTGCTGCAGGAATTCCAGTGGCTGTTCCTGCTCTGCGGCATTTCCAGTGGCTGTGCCTGCTGCTGCGGCATTTCCAGTGGCTATTCCTGCTGCTGCGGGACTTCCTGTGGCTGTTCCTGCTGCTGCGGGATTTCCAGTGGCTGTTCCTGCTGCTGTGGGATTTCCTGTGGCTGTTCCTGCTGCTGCGGGATTTCCAGTGGCTGTTCCTGCTGCTGTGGGATTTCCTGTGGCAGTTCCTGCTGCTGCCGGATTTCCAGTGGCTGTTCCTGCTGCTGTGGGATTTCCAGTGGCTGTTCCTGCTGCTGTGGTATTTCCTGTGGCTGTTCCTGCTGCTGCAGCATTTCATGTGTCTGTTCCTGCTGCTGCGGGATTTCCAGTGGCTGTTCCTGCTGCTGCAGGATTTCATGTGTCTGTTCCTGCTGCTGTGGGATTTCCAGTGGCTGTTCCTGCTGCTGCAGCATTTCATGTGTCTGTTCCTGCTGCTGTGGGATTTCCAGTGGCTGTTCCTGCTGCTGTGGTATTTCCTGTGGCTGTTCCTGCTGCTGCAGCATTTCATGTGTCTGTTCCTGCTGCTGCGGGATTTCCTGTGGCTGTGCCTGCTGCTGCGGGATTTCCAGTGGCTGTTCCTGCTGCTGCGGGATTTCCAATGGCTGTTCCTGCTGCTGTGGGATTTCCTGTGGCAGTTCCTGCTGCTGCCGGATTTCCAGTGGCTGTTCCTGCTGCTGTGGGATTTCCAGTGGCTGTTCCTGCTGCTGTGATATTTCCTGTGGCTGTTCCTGCTGCTGCAGCATTTCATGTGTCTGTTCCTGCTGCTGCAGGATTTCCAGTGGCTGTTCCTGCTGCTGTGGGATTTCCAGTGGCTGTTGCTGCCTCTGTGGTATTTCCAGTGGCTGTTCCTGCTGCTGTGAGATTTCCAGTGGCTGTTCCTGCTGCTGTGGGATTTCCTGTGACTGTTCCTGCTGCTGTGGGATTTCCTGTGTCTGTTCCTGCTGCTGCAGCATTTCCTGCATCTGTTCCTGCTGCTGCGGGATTTCCAATGGCTGTTCCTCTTGCTGCAGGATTTACAATGGCTGTTCCTGCTGCTGCGGCATTTCCAGTGGCTATTCCTGCTGCTGCGGGACTTCCTGTGGCTGTTCCTGCTGCTGCGGGATTTCCAGTGGCTGTTCCTGCTGCTGCGGGATTTCCAGTGGCTGTTCCTGCTGCTGCGGGACTTCCAGTGGCTGTTTCTGCTGCTGTGGGATTTCCTGTGGCTGTTCCTGCTACTGCAGCATTTCATGTGTCTGTTCCTGCTGCTGCGGGATTTCCAGTGGCTGTTCCTGCTGCTGGGGGATTTCCAGTGGCTGTTGCTGCTGCTGTGGTATTTCCTTTGGCTGTTGCTGCTGCTGTGGGACTTCCTGTGGCTGTTCCTGCTGCTCCGGCATTTCCAGTGGCTGTTCCTGCTGCTGTGGGATTTCCAGTGGCTGTTGCTGCCACTGTGGTATTTCCAGTGGCTGTTCCTGCTGCTGTGGGATTTCCTGTGACTGTTCCTGCTGCTGTGGGATTTCTTGTGTCTGTTCCTGCTGCTGCAGCATTTCCTGCATCTGTTCCTGATGCTGTGGGATTTCCAGTGGCTGTTCCTGCTGCTGCAAGATTTCCAATGGCTGTTCCTGCGGCTGCGGCATTTCCAGTGGCTGTTCCTGCTGCTGCAGGAATTCCAGTGGCTGTTCCTGCTGCTGCGGCATTTCCAGTGGCTGTGCCTGCTGCTGCGGCATTTCCAGTGGCTATTACTGCTGCTGCGGGACTTCCTGTGGCTGTTCCTGCTGCTGCGGGATTTCCAGTGGCTGTTCCTGCTGCTGCGGGATTTCATGTGTCTGTTCCTGCTGCTGCGGGATTTCCAGTGGCTGTTCTTGCTGCTGCAGGATTTCATGTGTCTGTTCCTGCTGCTGTGGGATTTCCAGTGGCTGTTCCTGCTGCTGCAGCATTTCATGTGTCTGTTCCTGCTGTTGTGGGATTTCCAGTGGCTGTTCCTGCTGCTGTGGTATTTCCTGTGGCTGTTCCTGCTGCTGCAGCATTTCATGTGTCTGTTCCTGCTGCTGCGGGATTTCCAGTGGCTGTTCCTGCTGCTGTGGTATTTCCTGTGGCTGTTCCTGCTGCTGCAGCATTTCATGTGTCTGTTCCTGCTGCTGCGGGATTTCCAGTGGCTGTTCCTGCTGCTGTGGGATTTCCAGTGGCTGTACCTGCTGCTGTGGTATTTCCTGTGGCTGTTCCTGCTGCTGCAGCATTTCATGTGTCTGTTCCTGCTGCTGCGGGATTTCCTGTGGCTGTGCCTGCTGCTGCGGGATTTCCAGTGGCTGTTCCTGCTGCTGCGGGATTTCCAGTGGCTGTTCCTGCTGCTGTGGGATTTCCAGTGGCAGTTCCTGCTGCTGCCGGATTTCCAGTGGCTGTTCCTGCTGCTGTGGGATTTCCAGTGGCTGTTCCTGCTGCTGTGGGATTTCCAGTGGCTGTTCCTGCTGCTGTGGGATTTCCAGTGGCTGTTCCTGCTGCTGTGGGATTTCCTGTGACTGTTCCTGCTGCTGTGGGATTTCCTGTGTCTGTTCCTGCTGCTGCAGCATTTCCTGCATCTGTTCCTGCTGCTGTGGGATTTCCAGTGGCTGTTCCTGCTGCTGCAAGATTTCCAATGGCTGTTCCTGCAGCTGCGGCATTTCCAGTGGCTGTTCCTGCTGCTGCAGGAATTCCAGTGGCTGTTCCTGCTCTGCGGCATTTCCAGTGGCTGTGCCTGCTGCTGCGGCATTTCCAGTGGCTATTCCTGCTGCTGCGGGACTTCCTGTGGCTGTTCCTGCTGCTGCGGGATTTCCAGTGGCTGTTCCTGCTGCTGTGGGATTTCCTGTGGCAGTTCCTGCTGCTGCCGGATTTCCAGTGGCTGTTCCTGCTGCTGTGGGATTTCCAGTGGCTGTTCCTGCTGCTGTGGTATTTCCTGTGGCTGTTCCTGCTGCTGCAGCATTTCATGTGTCTGTTCCTGCTGCTGCGGGATTTCCAGTGGCTGTTCCTGCTGCTGCAGGATTTCATGTGTCTGTTCCTGCTGCTGTGGGATTTCCAGTGGCTGTTCCTGCTGCTGCAGCATTTCATGTGTCTGTTCCTGCTGCTGTGGGATTTCCAGTGGCTGTTCCTGCTGCTGTGGTATTTCCTGTGGCTGTTCCTGCTGCTGCAGCATTTCATGTGTCTGTTTCTGCTGCTGCGGGATTTCCAGTGGCTGTTCCTGCTGCTGTGGTATTTCCTGTGGCTGTTCCTGCTGCTGCAGCATTTCATGTGTCTGTTCCTGCTGCTGCGGGATTTCCTGTGGCTGTGCCTGCTGCTGCGGGATTTCCAGTGGCTGTTCCTGCTGCTGCGGGATTTCCAGTGGCTGTTCCTGCTGCTGTGGGATTTCCAGTGGCAGTTCCTGCTGCTGCCGGATTTCCAGTGGCTGTTCCTGCTGCTGTGGGATTTCCAGTGGCTGTTCCTGCTGCTGTGGTATTTCCTGTGGCTGTTCCTGCTGCTGCAGCATTTCATGTGTCTGTTCCTGCTGCTGCGGGATTTCCAGTGGCTGTTCCTGCTGCTGTGGGATTTCCAGTGGCTGTTGCTGCTGCTGTGGGATTTCCTGTGGCTGTTCCTGCTGCTGTGGGATTTCCAGTGGCTGTTCCTGCTGCTGTGGTATTTCCTGTGGCTGTTCCTGCTGCTGCAGCATTTCATGTGTCAGTTCCTGCTGCTGCGGGATTTCCAGTGGCTGTTCCTGCTGCTGTGGGATTTCCAGTGGCTGTTGCTGCTGCTGTGGTATTTCCTGTGGCTGTTGTTGCTGCTGTGGGACTTCCTGTGACTGTTCCTGCTGCTCCGGCATTTCCAGTGGCTGTTTCTGCTGCTGTGGGATTTCCAGTGGCTGTTGCTGCCACTGTGGTATTTCCAGTGGCTGTTCCTGCTGCTGTGGGATTTCCAGTGGCTGTTCCTGCTGCTGTGGGATTTCCTGTGACTGTTCCTGCTGCTGTGGGATTTCCTGTGTCTGTTCCTGCTGCTGCAGCATTTCCTGCATCTGTTCCTGCTGCTGTGGGATTTCCAGTGGCTGTTCCTGCTGCTGCAAGATTTCCAATGGCTGTTCCTGCGGCTGCGGCATTTCCAGTGGCTGTTCCTGCTGCTGCAGGAATTCCAGTGGCTGTTCATGCTCTGCGGCATTTCCAGTGGCTGTGCCTGCTGCTGCGGCATTTCCAGTGGCTATTCCTGCTGCTGCGGGACTTCCTGTGGCTGTTCCTGCTGCTGCGGGATTTCCAGTAGCTGTTCCTGCTGCTGTGGGATTTCCTGTGACTGTTCCTTCTGCTGTGGGATTTCCTGTGTCTGTTCCTGCTGCTGCAGCATTTCCTGCATCTGTTCCTGCTGCTGCGGGATTTCCAATGGCTGTTCCTCTTGCTGCAGGATTTCCAATGGCTGTTCCTGCTGCTGCGGCATTTCCAGTGGCTATTCCTGCTGCTGTGGGACTTCCTGTGGCTGTTCCTGCTGCTGCGGGATTTCCAGTGGCTGTTCCTGCTGCTGCGGGATTTCCAGTGGCTGTTCCTGCTGCTGTGGGATTTCCAGTGGCTGTTCCTGCTGCTGCGGGATTTCCTGTGGCTGTTCCTGCTAGTGCAGCATTTCATGTGTCTGTTCCTGCTGCTGCGGGATTTCCAGTGGCTGTTACTGCTGCTGGGGGATTTCCAGTGGCTGTTGCTGCTGCTGTGGTATTTCCTTTGGCTGTTGCTGCTGCTGTGGGACTTCCTGTGGCTGTTCCTGCTGCTCCGGCATTTCCAGTGGCTGTTTCTGCTGCTGTGGGATTTCCAGTGGCTGTTGCTGCCACTGTGGTATTTCCAGTGGCTGTTCCTGCTGCTGTGGGATTTCTGTGACTGTTCCTGCTGCTGTAGGATTTCTTGTGTCTGTTCCTGCTGCTGCAGCATTTCCTGCATCTGTTCCTGATGCTGTGGGATTTCCAGTGGCTGTTCCTGCTGCTGCAAGATTTCCAATGGCTGTTCCTGCGACTGCGGCATTTCCAGTGGCTGTTCCTGCTGCTGCAGGAATTCCAGTGGCTGTTCCTGCTGCTGCGGCATTTCCAGTGGCTGTGCCTGCTGCTGCGGCATTTCCAGTGGCTATTCCTGCTGCTGCGGGACTTCCTGTGGCTGTTCCTGCTGCTGCGGGATTTCCAGTGGCTGTTCCTGCTGCTGCGGGATTTCCAGTGGCTGTTCCTGCTGCTGTGGGATTTCCAGTGGCAGTTCCTGCTGCTGCCTGATTTCCAGTGGCTGTTCCTGCTGCTGTGGGATTTCCAGTGGCTGTTCCTGCTGCTGCGGGATTTCCAATGGCTGTTCCTCTTGCTGCAGGATTTCCAATGGCTGTCCCTGTTGTTGTGGCATTTCCAGTGGCTATTCCTGCTGCTGCGGGACTTCCTGTGGCTGTTCCTGCTGCTGCGGGATTTCCAGTGGCTGTTCCTGCTGCTGCGGGATTTCCAGTGGCTGTTCCTGCTGCTGTGGGATTTCCAGTGGCAGTTCCTGCTTCTGCGGGATTTCCAGTGGCTGTTCCTGCTGCTGTGGGATTTTCAGTGGCTGTTCCTGCTGCTGTGGTATTTCCTGTGGCTGTTCCTGCTGCTGCAGCATTTCATGTGTCTGTTCCTGCTGCTGCGGGATTTCCAGTGGCTGTTACTGCTGCTGGGGGATTTCCAGTGGCTGTTCCTGCTGCTGTGGGATTTCCTTTGGCTGTTGCTGCTGCTGTGGGACTTCCTGTGGCTGTTCCTGCTGCTCCGGCATTTCCAGTGGCTGTTTCTGCTGCTGTGGGATTTCCAGTGGCTGTTGCTGCCACTGTGGTATTTCCAGTGGCTGTTCCTGCTGCTGTGGGATTTCCTGTGACTGTTCCTGCTGCTGTAGGATTTCTTGTGTCTGTTCCTGCTGCTGCAGCATTTCCTGCATCTGTTCCTGATGCTGTGGGATTTCCAGTGGCTGTTCCTGCTGCTGCAAGATTTCCAATGGCTGTTCCTGCAGCTGCGGCATTTCCAGTGGCTGTTCCTGCTGCTGCAGGAATTCCAGTGGCTGTTCCTGCTGCTGCGGCATTTCCAGTGGCTGTGCCTGCTGCTGCGGCATTTCCAGTGGCTAATCCTGCTGCTGCGGGACTTCCTGTGGCTGTTCCTGCTGCTGCGGGATTTCCAGTAGCTGTTCCTGCTGCTGTGGGATTTCCTGTGACTGTTCCTTCTGCTGTGGGATTTCCTGTGTCTGTTCCTGCTGCTGCAGCATTTCCTGCATCTGTTCCTGCTGCTGCGGGATTTCCAATGGCTGTTCCTCTTGCTGCAGGATTTCCAATGGCTGTTCCTGCTGCTGCGGCATTTCCAGTGGCTATTCCTGCTGCTGTGGGACTTCCTGTGGCTGTTCCTGCTGCTGCGGGATTTCCAGTGGCTGTTCCTGCTGCTGCGGGATTTCCAGTGGCTGTTCCTGCTGCTGTGGGATTTCCAGTGGCTGTTCCTGCTGCTGCGGGATTTCCTGTGGCTGTTCCTGCTAGTGCAGCATTTCATGTGTCTGTTCCTGCTGCTGCGGGATTTCCAGTGGCTGTTACTGCTGCTGGGGGATTTCCAGTGGCTGTTGCTGCTGCTGTGGTATTTCCTTTGGCTGTTGCTGCTGCTGTGGGACTTCCTGTGGCTGTTCCTGCTGCTCCGGCATTTCCAGTGGCTGTTTCTGCTGCTGTGGGATTTCCAGTGGCTGTTGCTGCCACTGTGGTATTTCCAGTGGCTGTTCCTGCTGCTGTGGGATTTCCTGTGACTGTTCCTGCTGCTGTAGGATTTCTTGTGTCTGTTCCTGCTGCTGCAGCATTTCCTGCATCTGTTCCTGATGCTGTGGGATTTCCAGTGGCTGTTCCTGCTGCTGCAAGATTTCCAATGGCTGTTCCTGCGACTGCGGCATTTCCAGTGGCTGTTCCTGCTGCTGCAGGAATTCCAGTGGCTGTTCCTGCTGCTGCGGCATTTCCAGTGGCTGTGCCTGCTGCTGCGGCATTTCCAGTGGCTATTCCTGCTGCTGCGGGACTTCCTGTGGCTGTTCCTGCTGCTGCGGGATTTCCAGTGGCTGTTCCTGCTGCTGCGGGATTTCCAGTGGCTGTTCCTGCTGCTGTGGGATTTCCAGTGGCAGTTCCTGCTGCTGCCTGATTTCCAGTGGCTGTTCCTGCTGCTGTGGGATTTCCAGTGGCTGTTCCTGCTGCTGCGGGATTTCCAATGGCTGTTCCTGTTGTTGTGGCATTTCCAGTGGCTATTCCTGCTGCTGCGGGACTTCCTGTGGCTGTTCCTGCTGCTGCGGGATTTCCAGTGGCTGTTCCTGCTGCTGCGGGATTTCCAGTGGCTGTTCCTGCTGCTGTGGGATTTCCAGTGGCAGTTCCTGCTTCTGCGGGATTTCCAGTGGCTGTTCCTGCTGCTGTGGGATTTTCAGTGGCTGTTCCTGCTGCTGTGGTATTTCCTGTGGCTGTTCCTGCTGCTGCAGCATTTCATGTGTCTGTTCCTGCTGCTGCGGGATTTCCAGTGGCTGTTACTGCTGCTGGGGGATTTCCAGTGGCTGTTCCTGCTGCTGTGGGATTTCCTTTGGCTGTTGCTGCTGCTGTGGGACTTCCTGTGGCTGTTCCTGCTGCTCCGGCATTTCCAGTGGCTGTTTCTGCTGCTGTGGGATTTCCAGTGGCTGTTGCTGCCACTGTGGTATTTCCAGTGGCTGTTCCTGCTGCTGTGGGATTTCCTGTGACTGTTCCTGCTGCTGTAGGATTTCTTGTGTCTGTTCCTGCTGCTGCAGCATTTCCTGCATCTGTTCCTGATGCTGTGGGATTTCCAGTGGCTGTTCCTGCTGCTGCAAGATTTCCAATGGCTGTTCCTGCAGCTGCGGCATTTCCAGTGGCTGTTCCTGCTGCTGCAGGAATTCCAGTGGCTGTTCCTGCTGCTGCGGCATTTCCAGTGGCTGTGCCTGCTGCTGTGGGATTTCCAGTGGCTGTTCCTCTTGCTGCAGGATTTCCAATGGCTGTTCCTGCTGCTGCGGCATTTCCAGTGGCTATTCCTGCTGCTGTGGGACTTCCTGTGGCTGTTCCTGCTGCTGCGGGATTTCCAGTGGCTGTTCCTGCTGCTGCGGGATTTCCAGTGGCTGTTCCTGCTGCTGTGGGATTTCCAGTGGCTGTTCCTGCTGCTGCGGGATTTCCTGTGGCTGTTCCTGCTAGTGCAGCATTTCATGTGTCTGTTCCTGCTGCTGCGGGATTTCCAGTGGCTGTTACTGCTGCTGGGGGATTTCCAGTGGCTGTTGCTGCTGCTGTGGTATTTCCTTTGGCTGTTGCTGCTGCTGTGGGACTTCCTGTGGCTGTTCCTGCTGCTCCGGCATTTCCAGTGGCTGTTTCTGCTGCTGTGGGATTTCCTGTGGCTGTTGCTGCCTCTGTGGTATTTCCAGTGGCTGTTCCTGCTGCTGTGGGATTTCCTGTGACTGTTCCTGCTGCTGTAGGATTTCTTGTGTCTGTTCCTGCTGCTGCAGCATTTCCTGCATCTGTTCCTGATGCTGTGGGATTTCCAGTGGCTGTTCCTGCTGCTGCAAGATTTCCAATGGCTGTTCCTGCGACTGCGGCATTTCCAGTGGCTGTTCCTGCTGCTGCAGGAATTCCAGTGGCTGTTCCTGCTGCTGCGGCATTTCCAGTGGCTGTGCCTGCTGCTGCGGCATTTCCAGTGGCTATTCCTGCTGCTGCGGGACTTCCTGTGGCTGTTCCTGCTGCTGCGGGATTTCCAGTGGCTGTTCCTGCTGCTGCGGGATTTCCAGTGGCTGTTCCTGCTGCTGTGGGATTTCCAGTGGCAGTTCCTGCTGCTGCCTGATTTCCAGTGGCTGTTCCTGCTGCTGTGGGATTTCCAGTGGCTGTTCCTGCTGCTGCGGGATTTCCAATGGCTGTTCCTCTTGCTGCAGGATTTCCAATGGCTGTTCCTGCTGTTGTGGCATTTCCAGTGGCTATTCCTGCTGCTGCGGGACTTCCTGTGGCTGTTCCTGCTGCTGCGGGATTTCCAGTGGCTGTTCCTGCTGCTGCGGGATTTCCAGTGGCTGTTCCTGCTGCTGTGGGATTTCCAGTGGCAGTTCCTGCTTCTGCGGGATTTCCAGTGGCTGTTCCTGCTGCTGTGGGATTTTCAGTGGCTGTTCCTGCTGCTGTGGTATTTCCTGTGGCTGTTCCTGCTGCTGCAGCATTTCATGTGTCTGTTCCTGCTGCTGCGGGATTTCCAGTGGCTGTTCCTGCTGCTGGGGGATTTCCAGTGGCTGTTGCTGCTGCTGTGGTATTTCCTTTGGCTGTTGCTGCTGCTGTGGGACTTCCTGTGGCTGTTCCTGCTGCTCCGGCATTTCCAGTGGCTGTTTCTGCTGCTGTGGGATTTCCAGTGGCTGTTGCTGCCACTGTGGTATTTCCAGTGGCTGTTCCTGCTGCTGTGGGATTTCCTGTGACTGTTTCTGCTGCTGTGGGATTTCCTGTGGCTGTTCCTGCTGCTGCAAGATTTCCAATGGCTGTTCCTGTGGCTGCGGCATTTCCAGTGGCTGTTCCTGCTGCTGCAGGAATTCCAGTGGCTGTTCCTGCTGCTGCGGCATTTCCAGTGGCTGTGCCTGCTGCTGCGGCATTTCCAGTGGCTATTCCTGCTGCTGCGGGACTTCCTGTGGCTGTTCCTGCTGCTGCGGGATTTCCAGTGGCTGTTCCTGCTGCTGTGGGATTTCCAGTGGCTGTTCCTGCTGCTGTGGGATTTCCAGTGGCAGTTCCTGCTGCTGCCCGATTTCCAGTGGCTGTTCCTGCTGCTGTGGGATTTCCAGTGGCTGTTCCAGCTGCTGTGGTATTTCCTGTGGCTGTTCCTGCTGCTGCAGCATTTCATGTGTCTGTTCCTGCTGCTGCGGGATTTCCAGTGGCTGTTCCTGCTGCTGTGGGATTTCCAGTGGCTGTTGCTGCTGCTGTGGTATTTCCTGTGGCTGTTGCTGCTGCTGTGGGACTTCCTGTGGCTGTTCCTGCTGCCCCGGCATTTCCAGTGGCTGTTTCTGCTGCTGTGGGATTTCCAGTGGCTGTTGCTGCCACTGTGGTATTTCCAGTGGCTGTTCCTGCTGCTGTGGGATTTCCAGTGGATGTTCCTGCTGCTGTGGGATTTTCTGTGACTGTTCCTGCTGCTGTGGGATTTCCTGTGTCTGTTCCTGCTGCTGCAGCATTTCCTGCATCTGTTCCTGCTGCTGCGGGATTTCCAATGGCTGTTCCTCTTACTGCAGGATTTCCTATGGCTGTTCCTGCTGCTGCGGCATTTCCAGTGGCTGTTCCTGCTGCTGCGGGATTTCCAGTGGCTGTTCCTGCTGCTGCGGGATTTCCAGTGGCTGTTCCTGCTGCTGCCGGATTTCCAGTGGCTGTTCCTGCTGCTGCAGGATTTCCAGTGGCTGTTCCTGCTGCTGCAGGATTTCCAGTGGCTGTTCCTGCTGTTGCGACATTTCCTGCGTCTGTTCCTCCTGCTGCAAGATTTCCAGTGGCTGTTCCTGCTGCTGCGACATTTCCAGTGGCTGTTCCTGCTGCTGTGGGACTTCCTGTGGCTGTTCCTGCTGCTGCGGCATTTCCAGTGGCTGTTCCTGCTGCTGTGGGATTTCCAGTGGCTGTTGCTGCCGCTGTAGTATTTCCTGTGACTGTTCCTGCTGCTGTGGGATTTCCTGTGACTGCTCCTGCTGCTGTGGGATTTCCTGTGACTGTTCCTGCTGCTGCAGCATTTCCAGTGGCTGTTCCTGCTGCTGTGGCATTTCATGCGTCTGTTCCTGCTGCTGTGCGATTTCCAGTGGCTGTTCCTGCTGCTGTGGGATTTCCTGTGGCTGTTCCTGGTGCTGTGGGATTTCCTGTGTCTGTTCCTGCTGCTGCAGCATTTCCAGTGGCTGTTCCTGCTTTTGTGTGATTTCCAGTGGCTGTTCCTGCTGCTGTGGGATTTCCTGTGGCTGTTCCTACTGCTGTTTTCCAGTGGCTGTTCCTCAGAGAGGTGCTGCTGCTATTGCAAGTTAGAGGCCAAGAGGCCAGGACTGTTTGGTTTAACACCAGGTGGGTGTCTGGACTGGTTTGGTGGTGGCTGTGTGTTTTGTAGGGGGATTAGAAAAGGCAGCTGCAAAGACTTGGGAGAGAAGGGGTGTGTATGTTTTTTAAGACGTTGCCATGAGCCCCACCTCCTCGCTCTGACCATGTCTGAATCCAGGTAGTTGGTGCTGCCTGGTGAAGAGGGACAGGGCTGACTCCTGTGTGCCAGGCAGTACTGGCTGCCTGGTGAAGACATCACCCTTCCTCATAGGAAGAACATCGAGGTCCCCACTCACACTCCACTCCACTGAGTGACACCCACTTACCCTTTAACCTCCCTCCTGTGTCCCCCTGTACTTTACCCCTCTCCCTCCTCTCTTCTCTGTTTTTTGTCATCCCAGGGGGTGGGGGAGGTTACACCATCCTTTCCTCCTCTCCCGGGGGTGGGGGGTGATATTGTTGAACATAGAGCTCGGGGTGGGTGTGGCTCAGCCCCTTTGGCTGCGACAATGTTGCCTTCCTGAGGGAATGTGGAGGTGGTGCTCTCACTGGTGGTGGGCCCCCAAAGACCACCTATGTGGGAGGAGCACCTTCTGTGGCTCCTGCTGCTTCTGTGGCCCAGTCACCTTTCCACCTCCTCACCAGGGCCTTCAGAGTAAAGAGCTACACCCATCCCGATAAGATAATTGAGGCCTGCATCAAGGCTATGGCTGGGGTTGTCGGCCCCTCAGCCATAGTTGCCGCCTCGAGAATGTACGGCAAAGCCGTAATTTTCTTGAGGTCAGAGTGGGCGATGCACCTGGTTCTAGAAAAGGGGCTCACAGTGGGCAGGAGGTTTCTGATGGTGGACCCCCTTGGAGGCTCATCATTTCCAATGTCCCGCCCTTTATCCCCAGTGAGCTTCTCCTCCCCCACCTCCATCAACTGGGGAAGGTTAGGCCCCCAGCCTACCCTGGAAGAGACGCCAGCCCCTCGGAGGGGGATAGCCTCATGACTCGCAAGGCCGGATGTGTCCCCTCCCCCAGTGAAGCAGTGGTGATGTCTCAGCCCCGTAACTCCTCGCTCTGCCTTCTGGGGCAAACCCAAATCCCTTGCTGCAGCCGCCTGAGCAAGGCCCCTCGAGGGTCAGTGAGGGTATTGCCTTGTACCTCCAAAGTGCCATCTGGCCCACCAGGGGACTGCAGCAGTCCTTTCTTGGCCCCAACAACTGGGTCATCAGGCGGTGGTAGTGAGGAGAGCCTCCCAGCTCTCTACCAACCTTCAGCACCGGGCACCTCCGTCCTAGGTCCGGAGATTTTTCCGGACTCACCGGGTGACCAGATGCCTGTTGGGGAGCGGGGCTCTGAGCCACCGCTGCCCTTTGGCCCATATCCCCAAGAGGAGATCAGAGAGGATCCCTCTGCCCTTAATCCAGGGGGTGGGTTCGAGGTGGAGGTGGAGCCACCTGGCAGCTCTGAACCAGCCCCCCATACTCAATACAGGGAAGGGGTTGGAAGCTGGAGGCGACGACCTGCAGGAGAGTGGGGTTTCGGTGCTGAGCATCATGGACGACTTAGAGTCATTGTCTGGTGAGGTGGTGGATCCCTGGTGCCCCTCACCAATTCTCCCCTCATCCCTTTACGGGAGCTCCAGGATTTTTTAGCGAGTAATCGCTGTTGCTGAGACAGGGTCCAGTCGGCCCTGGACCGGTGGCATTCTTTTCCTCTTGTGTTCTGGTCTGCCTGTGAGGCCCTCAAGGCCCCTGGGCTGATCCAGAGCACAAAGAGGAGGGTCCACACATTTCTTGCTGGGCTCCTGAACTAGAGGAAGAGTTAAAATAGTCCTCTCCTTCTTACATTAGGCACAGTGATGGTAGCACATATTTCTGACAAAGAAGACTACCATAACAAGCCTCAAAATCAATGGCAGCAGGGACGCACACTGCAGGTTCTCGATCCTCAGGAATGGGAAGTATTTGGTGTGCTTCCTGCAGGAAACCCATACCATTCCGGGAGACAAAGCCACGTGGCTCCTGGAGTGGTGAGGGGGGGTTCTACATGAGATACCTAGCCTCCAATTCTGGTGGGGTGGCTATCTTGTTGGCCTCACATTTTCAGCCGGAGATCTTAGGGGTCAAGGAGCCGGTGCCAGGCCGGTTGCTGCACCTCACTGTGCGTCTGGAGGGCGCGGCGCTTCATTTTGTGAATGTGTACACTCCCTTGGTGTGCAGCAGCAAGCAAGCTTCTTTGAGGAAGTGTCCATTCATCTCAGCTCCATCAATGCGGGCGAGCGCATCATCCTCCGGGGGGGATTTTAACTGTACCCTCGAGGCCCAGGACCATCACAGTGCCCAGCACTGCTCACTAGGTATGAGTAAGGTGGGGGACCTGGCCGGGTCCTTCGACTTGGTGGACGCCGGGCGACATCTCCATCCTGACTCCAGCGTTTTTACTTTTGTGTCACCTGGAGTCGAAGCATCCAAACTCAACCCCCTTTACATTTCCAACGCGCTCTTGTCCTGTGTTCCGTCGGCTTCTGTGCAGTGGGTGCCGTGCAAGGACCACCATCTGGTGTGGGCGGAACTCATTCCACTCTGCGCTCGGACGGGGTCTGTGTACTGGCCCTTTAATAACCTGCTGCTGGTGGACGAGCAGTTCCTGGACTCATTCTGTCATTTCTGGTCCGGCTGGAGAAGGAAGCAGGGAGGCTTCCCCTCCTTGAGGCTATGGTGGGACATGGGCAAGGCTCACGTCCGAGTTTTCTGTAAGGAGTACGCGAGGGGGTTGACAAAGAAGCCGAAATCCAGGGTCGAGGAGTTGGAGAAGGAGATGCTCGGCCTGGAGGCATGTCTCTGTCAGCCCGATGCAGACTCGGCCCTGCGGCTGGCGTATGAAGAGAAGGAGGGCGCGCTGCGGGACCTGCACCAGAATCCTCTGGCTATGAAGGCCAACATACCATTTGCCTTCTTTACCGCCTGCTGCACCTGCATGCTTACCTTCAGCGACTGGTGTATGAGGACACCCAGGTCTCATTGCATATTCCCCTCTATCAATTTATAGCCATTCAGATAATAATCTGCCTTCCTGTTTTTGCTACCAAAGTGGCATTTATCCACATTATACTGCCTCTGCCATGCATTTGCCCACTCATTCAGCTTGACCAAATCACACTGAAGCATCTCTGCATCCTCCTCACAGCTCACATTTCCACCAAGCTTTGTGTCATCTGCAAATTTGGAGATATTACATTTAATTACCTCATCTAAATCATTAATATATATTGTGAATAACTGGGGTTCCAGCACCGAACCCTACGGTATCCCACTAATCACTGCCTGCCATTCAGTAAAAGATCAATTCATTTCTACTATTTGTTTCCTGTCTGCCAACCAGTTTTCTATCCATCTCAATGCACTACCCCCAATCCCAAACACTTTCATTTTACACTCTAACGTCTAGTGTGGGATTTTGTCGAAAGCCTTCTGAAAGTCCAAATAAACTACATCCACTGGCTCCCTCTCATCAAATCTACTAGCTACATCCTCCAAAAATTCCAGTAGATTTGTCAAGCATGATTTCCCTTTCATAAATCCATGCTGCTCTGTCCAATTCTGCCACTGTTTTCCATGTGCTCAGCTATTAAATCTTTTATAATGGACTCTAGAATTTTCGCCACTACCGACGTCAGGCTGACTAGTCTATAATTCCTTGTTTTCTCTCTGCCTCCCTTTTGTAAATAGTGGGGTTACATTAGCTACCCTCCAATCTGTAGGAACTGTTCCAGAGTCTATAGAATCTCGGAAGATGACCACCAATGCATCCACTATTTCTAGGGCCACTTCATTATGTACTCTGGGATGTAGATTATCAGGCCCCGGGGATTAATCGGCCTTCAATCCCATCAATTTCCCCAACACCATTTCCCTACTAATACTGATTTCTTTCAGTTCCTCCATCTCACTAAACCCTGTGTTCCCCAACATTTCTGGAATGTTATTAGTGTCCTCCTTTGTGAAGACAGAACCAAAGTATGTATTTAGTTGGTCAGCCATTTCTTTGTTCACCATTATAAAGTCCCCTGTTTCTGACTGTAAGGGACCTACATTTGTCTTCACCAATCTTTTTCTCTTCACATACCTATAGAAACTTTTACAGTCAATTTTTATGTTCCTTGCAAGCTTACTCTTGTACTCTATTTTCCCCTTCTTAATCAATCCTTTGGTCCTCCTTTACTGAATTCTAAACTGCTCCCAATCCTCAGGTCTGTTGTTTTTTCTGACCAATTTGTAGGCCTCTTCCTTGGATCTAATACTATCTCTAATTTCCCATGTAAGCCATGGTTTGGCCACCTTTCCTGTTTTACTTTTGCACCAGACAGGAATAGACAATTGTTGCAGTTCACCCATGCGCTCTTTGAGTGTTTGCCATTGCCTATCCACCGTCATCCCTTTAAGTAACATTTCTCAATCCATCATAGCTAACTTGCGCCTCATACCATCATAGTTTCCTTTAATAAGATTCAGGACCCAAGTTTCAGAATCAACTACGTCACTCTCCATCTTGATGAAGAATTCTATCATATTATGGTCGCTCATCCCCAAAGGGCCTCGCAGAACTAGATTGCCAATTATTCCTTTCTCATTACACAATACCCAGTCGAGGATGGCCTGTTCTCTGGTTGGTTCATCAATGTATTGGTCCAGAAAAACATCCCGTATACACTCCAGGAATTCCTCCTCTATGGTATTGTTTCTAATTTGATTTGCCCAATCTATATGCATATTAAAGTCACCCATAATTACAGATGTTTCTTTATTACTTGTGTCTCTAATTTCCTGTTTAATGCTATTCCCAACATCACCACTACAGTTTGGGGGTCTATATACAACCCCCACTAACGTTTTTTGCTCCTTAGTGTTTCTCAGCTCTACCCATATAGATTCCACATCATCGGAGCTAATATCTTTCCTCATTATTGCGTCAATTGCCTCTTTAACCAGCAATGCAACTCCACTGCCTTTTCCTTTTGGTCTGTCCTTCCTAAATACTGAATATCCCTGGATGTTTAGTTCCCATCCCTGGTCACCCTGCAGCCATGTCTCTGTAATCCCGACTATATCATACCTGTTTACATCTATTTGCGCAGTTAATTCATCCACTTTATTGCGAATGCTCCTCGCGTTAAGGCACAAAGCCTTAAGGCTTGTCTTTTTAACATTACTTATCCCATTGCCACTATTTTTCACTGAGGCCCAGTTTGATTCTTGCCCTTGATTTCTCTGAGTATCACTTTTCTTATTCCGCTTTCTGTCTTTTTTTCTTGTCTTTGATTCCCCTTCCTCTGATTCCTTGCATAGGTTCCCATCCCCCTGCCGTTTTAGTTTAAACCCTCCCCAACCATTCTAGCAAATGTTCCCCCTAGGACATCAGTCCCAGTCCTGCCCAGGTGTAACCCGTCCTGTCTGTACTGGTCCCACCTCCCCCAGAACTGGTCCCAATGCCCCAGGAATCTGAAACCCTCCCCTTCACACTATCTGTTCAGCCACGTATTCATCTGATATATCCTGCTATTTCTACTCTGACTGGCACGTGGCACTGGTAGTAATCCTGAGATCACTACCTTTGAGGTCCTACTTTTCAACTTACTTCCTAACTCCCTATATTCTGCTTTTAGGACCTTTAGGACCTTAATGATCTTTTGTTGTTATATAGGAACAGGACAAGTAATGTTAAGTAACATGATGTACAAGTGATTAATACCCATGCCGAGGCTGTGAAGTTATATTTTCTTAACCCTGCTGCTATGCCTTGGTGCTCCCTTGACATCCACAGTGGAGGTGGAGGCAGCCCGTGATGCCCTGTCTGTGTTGACCTTGACAGGCATCCTCTGGAGGGCTGAGACCTGAAGGGTCCCAGCCTGTTTTCGGAGTCCTGCTGTGTGTCTGTGGCACCCTCCTTGGCCTGTGGCTGTGGCACCCTCCTCGGTTGTTTCCCAGATATGCCTGCAAAAGGAAGGAGAGATAATTAGTGCGTGGCAGGGGTCTGCGGAACAGAGGAACTGACTCACAGCATGGCTGTCTGATGGATGTTGCACTGCTGGATCCTCACTTGGTTGAGCACCGCCAACCTCAGCATCAGCACAGAACGGTCCAGATCTTCGCCAGCCAGCTGGATGACTCTATTCTGTGAGCACCTTGATGTCGGGTATTCCTCCAGTCTGTGACCTCTCCCTTTAGTTGTGTGCCAGCTTGTCTTGCATGAGGACAGATATAGCGTAAGCAGGATGCCTGCCAGAGAAAGTAACAAAGATTCCTGGCATGTGTGGGTGGTGAATGTGCCATGGACGGGATGAGGACACGATCCGCAGGGCAGATCAAGGTGTGTGTGAGAGAGTGAATGATGACATCCCTTGAGATGGCAGTGAGTGAGATCCCTGTGGATGTGTGATGGGTTTGTGAGTGTGTGAGTTGGGAGTGATGAGAAGAGAGACTTACATTGGCGGAATGGAGGAGATCATTCATATTCTTTCAGCACTGGGTGGCTGTCCTCTTTTGCAGGGCATTGATGCTGACCACCACCTCCCAAGCTGGAATGGTGACCTTGCTTGCTGGTCTTTGTCCAGAGTGGGAGTAGAGGGCTTCACTGCGAACTTCCACTGTGTCCAGGAGGTGCCCAAGAGAGGTGTTGCTAAATTTGACGGCAGCATGCTTCCTCCCTTTGGTAGCCATCACTTTCCAACAGCTTTCAGTCCCTTAGAGAGTTTTAGCTCTGTGCAGAGGCGCCCTTTAAATATGATGCCCGGATTATTGAAGGCCTGAGGTGACAGTGGGGGCAGAAGAACCAGAGGCTCCCCCGCCAGCTATCTGGCATGTTTCCCGGGAATGCATTATTAATGAGGCACCGGGAAGGAGATGATAAGGTGTGAAAACCTGCCATTGCGGCCCGCAGGTAAAAAAATATTTTTCACGCCCACTACTGCACGTAGTGCAAATCTGGGACAATTCCGTCCTATATAAATGTAAGACATTGTTGTCATGGTCTACTGAAGTGCCATGGGATACCAAGTTTTATTGTAGATGAACAAATTTTGTTGTAATAAAAAAAATACTTGATTATAAAATCTACCAGTGAGGGAAATTGCAAATGAATCAACCAAATTGATTGCTTTAGAAAACAGTAGGTAGCTGCTGAAGCAAACTCTTCAGATGTTAGTCACAGCATTTTTCTGTGCTGAGTAGAGATATAAGGGTTACTTAGGAGGGTAACAGTTATTGATGTCACTATACAGTTATACTGAATACCTGTGACAACATTAGTTGACACATAATGGAACACAACAGAGGTAAAATTTTAATGATATTCATTACAGTAATCAAGAACAATATTTCAATCAATATTCTTAATACTGAATTTAAAAATTAATAAACCATGGCTTGAGAGTAAAAATCAAGAATTGTTTTTCCTCTCAATGTGATCAATTTTTAGTTATTTATTTATTCGCTCAGAGTATGCAGGTGTCACTTGCTGGACCAGCATTTATTGCCCATCGCTAATTGCCCTTGAAAAGGTGGTGGTGAGCTGCCTTCTGGAACCACTGCAGTCCAAGTAATGTAGGTACACCCACAGTGCTGTTAGGAAGAGACGCTAGGATTTTGGCCCAGCAACAGTGAAGGAACAGCAATATATTTCAAAGTCAGGATGGTGTGTAGCTTGGAGGGGACCTTGCAGGTGGTGGTATTCCCATGCATCTGCTGCCTTTGTCCTTCTAGGTGGTAGTGGTCACAGGTTTGGAAGGCGCTGTCAAAGGAGCATTGATGAGTTGCTGCAGTTCGTCTAGTAGATGGTGCACACTGCTGTCACTGTGCATCAATGGTGGAGACAGTGAATGTTGAAGATGGTGGATGGGGTGCCAATCAAGTGGGCTGCTTTGTCTTATATGGTGTTGAGCTTCTGGGGAGGCAGTGGCATAATGGTATTGTCACTGGACCAGTAATCCAGGGACCAGAGTAATGCTCAAGGGACCTGGATTCAAAACCCACCATGGCAGATGAAATTAAAATTCTAACGATGACCATGAAACAACTGTGCCCTCGGGAAGGAAATCCTTACCTGGTCTGGCCTACATGTGGCTCCAGACTCATTGCAATATGGTTGACACTTAAAATGCCCTCCAAAATGACCTAGCAAGACACTAAACCACTAAAAAGTCAATGAAAAGGAATTAAACCAGACAGACAACCCAACATCAACCTAGGCACTGGAAATGATAATGGTAACCTCAGCCCTGTCGACCATGTAAAATCCTTACTAACATCTGGGGGCTTGTGCCAAATTTGAGGAGCTTTCTCACAGACTAGACAAGCAACAGCCTGTCTGTCATACTGACAGAAACATACCTTACAGACAGTACCACCATCACCAACCCTGGGTATGTCCTGTCTCACCAGAGGTGGCAGTACAGTGGTCCACAGTCAGATAGGAGTTGCCCTGGGAGTCCTCAACATCAACTCCGAACCCCATGAAGTCTCAAGGCATCAGATCAAGCCTGGGCAAGGAAACCTTCTGCTGATTACCACATCATTGCCCCCCTCAGCTGATGAATCAGTGCTCCTACATGTTGTACACCACTTGGAGGAAGCACTGAGGGTGGCAAGGACACAGAATGTACTCTTGATGGAGGACTTCAATGTCCATCACCAAGAGTGGCTAAGTAGCACCACTACTGACTGAGCTGGCAGAGTCCTAAAGGACATAGTTGCTAGATGGGGTCTGTGGCAGGCGGTGAGGGAGCCAACAAGAGGGAAAAGCATAATTCACCTCATCATCACCAACCTGCCTGCCGCAGATGCATCTGTGAATGACATTATCGGTAGGAGTGACCACCGCACAGTACCTGTGGAGACTAAGTCCTGTCTTCACATTGAGCTTACCCTCCATTGTGTTGTGTGGCACTACCACTGTGCCAAATGGGATAGATTTTGAACAGATTTAGCAACTCAAGACTGGGCAACCATGAGCACGTGGACCATCAACAGCAAAAGAATTGCACTCAGCCACAATCTGTAACCTCATGGCCCAGGATATCCCCCACTCTATCATTACCAAAAAGCCAGGGGATCAACACTGGTTCAATGAAGACTGCAGGAGGGCATACCTAAAAATGTGATGTCGACCTGGTGAAGCTACAACACAGGACTATTTGCATGCCAAACAGCAGAAGCAGCAAGTGATAGACAGAGCTAAGTGATCCCACATCCAACGGATCAAATCTAAGCTCTGCAGTTCTGCTACATCCATTCGTGAATGGTGGTAGATAATTGAACAACTTACTGGGGGAGGAGGTTCTACAAATATCCCCAACCTCAATGATGGGGGAGCCCAGCTCATCAGTGCAAAAGATAAGGCTGAAGCATTTGCAACAATCCACAGCCTGAAGTGCCAAGTGGATGATCCACCTTGGCCACCTCTGGAGGTCCCAAGCATCACAGAAGCCAGTCTTCAGCTAATGTGATTCACTCGACATGATATCAAGAACCGGCTGAAGTCACTGGATACTGCAAAGGCTATGGGCCCTGACAACATTCTAGCAATAGTACTGAAGACTTGTGCTCCAGAACTTGCCGTGCCCCTAGCCAAGCTGTTCCATTACAGCTACAACACTGGCATCGACCCAGCTATGTGGAACATTTCCCAGGTATGCCCTGTACACAAAAAGCAGGGCAAATCCATCCCAGCCAGTCACCTCCCATCAGTGTACTCTCAATCATCAGTAAAGTGATGGAAGCGATCATCAACAGTTTGGGGTTCTGCCAGTGCCACTCAGCTCCTGACCTCATTACAGCCTTCGTTCAAACATGGACAAAAGAGCTGAACTCCCAAGGTAAGGTGAGAGTGACTGCCCTTGACATCAAGGCAGCATTTGACCGAGTGTGGCATCAAAGTGCCCTAGCAAAACTGGAGTCAATGGGAATCAGGGGAAAATTCTCCACTGGTTGGAGACATATCTAGCACAAAGGAAGATGGTTGTGTTGTTAGATGTCAATCATCTCAGCTCCAGGACAACATTACAGGAGTTCTTTAGACTAGTGTCCTAGGCACAACCATCTTCAGGTGCTTCATCAATTACCTTCCTTTCAGCATAAGGTCAGAAGTGGGGATATTCGCTGATGGTTGCATAATGTTCAGCACCATTCATGACTCCTCAGATACTGAAGCAGTCTATATCCAAATGCAGCAAGACCTGGACAATATCCAGGCTTGGGCTGACAAGTGCCAAGTAATATTCACGCCACACAGGTGCCAGGCAATGACCGCCTCCAACAGGAGAGAATCTAACCATCACCTCCTTGACATTCAATGGCATTACCATCGCTGAATCTCCCACTATCTTGGGGGTTACTTTTGACCAGAAATTGAACTGGACTAGCCATATAAATACTGTGACTACGAAAGAAGATCAGAGGCTAGGAATCCTGCAGTGAATAACTCACCTTCTGACTCCCCAAAGCCTGTCCACCATCTACAAGGCACAAGTCAGGAGTGTGATGGAATACTCTCCATTTGACTGGATGAGTGCAGCTCCAACAACACTCAAGAAGGTTGACACCTCCAGGACAAAGCAGCACCCTTGATTGGCACCCCATCCACAAACATTCACTCCTTCCACCACTGACGCACAGTTGCAGCAGTGTGTACCATCAACAAGATGCACTGCATCAACTCCCCAAGCCTCCTTAGACAGCACATTCCAAACCCATGACTGCTATCATCTAGAAGGACAAGGGCAGCAGACATCTGGGAACACCACCACTGGAGGTTCCCCTCCAAGCCACTAATCACCCTGACATGGCACTATAACACTGTTCCTTCACTGTTGCTGTGTCAAAATCCTGGAGCTCCTTCTCTAACAGCACTGTGGGTGTACCTATACCACATGGACTGCAGTGTTTCAAAAAGGCAGCTTACCACCAACTTCCCAAGGGCAATTAGAGATGGGTAATAAATGGTGCTCTAGCCAGCGACTCCTACATCCAGTGAATGAATAAAATAAAAGCTTTTTGAGTGTTAAACCACAGTGTCAGGGAAAATTTTCAGGCAATTTGGGGAGCTCGCCCAAGTATTATACACCTTGGCTATTCAAACACGTATCACATCAGACATTTGCCAATTCATCAATCATCTTTCATAAGTACTAGTTTTGAGAAACATTTTAATAGAGCAACATTTTATTGTTAATTCAAACATGAAATATCTGCCACTCAACTTGTTTTCAGACAACTTCAGAATGTTATTTTGCTAAAGATTTGGGCTGCGCTCACCAGTCTGGGATTTTTCACCCATACACTTTAAGAGGCATATTGTCGAGGGGTGGCGAGTACAGAAGTGGCATTGTTGTGCACCAGCGCTCAGCAATATGGCAGGAGGCATTAAACAAATATCCTATTTTCCTGTGCAGCTGATGTGAGAAATCTTATGTGTACCTCACTGGTTAGGTAGCATTCTGGCCTCTGCAACAGAAAGCTGTGGGGCTAAGCACCCTGCCAGGACTTAAACATGTAAGTTGACACTTTCATTTAATACTGCCAGCAGTGCCTTCTCTCAAATCATCTATTAAGCTGAGGTCCTGAGATCAGACTGTTCAAATGGCCATAAGGACCTTGGCACTATTTGAAGGTGTGAAAGGAGAGTTCCCCAGTTGTCTTGGCCAATGGTCATCCCAGTCAACAGCTATCCCTCACATAAAATGTAGCCTAGGTTATTTATCCTGTGATGTTTGTGGGGCCTTGCTGGGTGTAAATTGGCTGCCCTGCTTGTCCACATAACACTAACTGCACTTCAAAAGTATTCATTGGCTGTGATTTGTGTTTGGACATCCTGAGAACATGAAATACATTATATAAATGCAAGTCTCTTTTTTAAACCTGGAGATTTGTGTGTAGTGAAATGCCTTGGGACTGCTCACACTTTAATGTTGGAATTCTTTTGGACTTTTTATGTAGCAGCATCACATAACCCATGTTCTATCATTAACACCTCAGCAGTGTTGAATGTAAATCACAACCCTATAAAATCAGTGATAAAAACAAAAAAACTGCGGATGCTGGAAATCCAAAACAAAAACAGAATTACCTGGAAAAACTCAGCAGGTCTGGCAGCATCGGCGGAGAAGAAAAGAGTTGACGTTTCGAGTCCTCATGACCCTTCGACAGAACTTGCGTTCGAGTCCAAGAAAGAGTTGAAATATAAGCTGGTTTAAGGTGTGTGTGTGGGGGGCGGAGAGATAGAGAGACAAAGAGGTGGAGGGGGGGGTGGGGGTGTGTGGTTGTAGGGACAAACAAGCAGTGATAGAAGCAGATCATCAAAAGATGTCAACGACAATAGTACAATAGAACACATAGGTGTTAAAATTAAAGTTGGTGATATTATCTAAACGAATGTGCTAATTAAGAATGGATGGTAGGGCACTCAAGGTATAGCTCTAGTGGGTTTTTTTTTATATATAATGGAAATAGGTGGGAAAAGGAAAATCTTTATAATTTATTGGAAAAAAAAGGGAAGGGGGAAACAGAAAGGGGGTGGGGATGGGGGAGGGAGCTTACGACCTAAAGTTGTTGAATTCAATATTCAGTCCAGAAGGCTGTAAAGTCCCTAGTCGGAAGATGAGGTGTTGTTCCTCCAGTTTGCGTTGGGCTTCACTGGAACAATGCAGCCAGCCAAGGACAGACATGTGGGCAAGAGAGCAGGGTGGAGTGTTGAAATGGCAAGCGACAGGGAGGTTTGGGTCATTCTTGCGGACAGACCGCAGGTGTTCTGCAAAGCGGTCGCCCAGTTTACGTTTGGTCTCTCCAATGTAGAGGAGACCACATTGGGAGCAACGGATGCAGTAGACTAAGTTGGGGGAAATGCAAGTGAAATGCTGCTTCATTTGAAAGGAGTGTTTGGGTCCTTGGACGGTGAGGAGAGAGGAAGTGAAGGGGCAGGTGTTGCATTTTTTGCGTGGGCATGGGGTGGTGCCATAGGAGGGGATTGAGGAGTAGGGGGTGATGGAGGAGTGGACCAGGGTGTCCCGGAGGGAGCGATCCCTACGGAATGCCGATAAGGGGGGTGAAGGGAAGATGTATTTGGTGGTGGCATCATGCTGGAGTTGGCGGAAATGGCGGAGGATGATCCTTTGAATGCGGAGGCTGGTGGGGTGATAAGTGAGGACAAGGGGGACCCTATCATGTTTCTGGGAGGGAGGAGAAGGCGTGAGGGCGGATGCGCGGGAGATGGGCCGGACACGGTTGAGGGCCCTGTCAACGACTGTGGGTGGAAAACCTCGGTTAAGGAAGAAGGAGGACATGTCAGAGGAACTGTTTTTGAATGTAGCATCATCGGAACAGATGCGACGGAGGCGAAGGAATTGAGAGAATGGGATGGAGTCCTTACAGGAAGCAGGGTGTGAGGAGCTGTAGTCGAGATAGCTGTGGGAGTCGGTGGGTTTGTAATGGATATTGGTGGACAGTCTATCACCAGAGATTGAGACAGAGAGGTCAAGGAAGGGAAGGGAAGTGTCAGAGATGGACCACGTGAAAATGATGGAGGGGTGGAGATTGGAAGCAAAATTAATAAATTTTTCCAAGTCCTGACGAGAGCATGAAGCGGCACCGAAGTTATCATCGATGTACCGGAGAAAGAGTTGTGGAAGGGGGCCGGAGTAGGACTGCAACAAGGAATGTTCCACATACCCCATAAAGAGACAGGCATAGCTGGGGCCCATGCGGGTACCCATAGCCACACCTTTTATTTGGAGGAAGTGAGAGGAGTTGAAGGAGAAATTGTTCAGTGTGAGAACAAGTTCAGCCAGACGGAGGAGAGTAGTGGTGGATGGGGATTGTTCGGGCCTCTGTTCGAGGAAGAAGCTAAGGGCAGTGTTGGTAGGCAGCGGCAAAAGGACAGGTGCACCATACTTCCACTTGTGTTTTCATCCAAGTGGAAACAACTATGCTTGGGAGAATTAACCGGAGATAAATTGTAGTTAAAATAAAAGTGTACTGTTGTTTATTTTGTCTATTAAATTCTAATGTTTTCATTTTGCCTCAAGCTTGAAGGCATATTAATAAATCTCACATGGACTCATTCTGACCTCTTTGCAGACACAATTTGCCATTTTGAAAATTTCCTTGAGGCGGATATATATCAAAATTCTCTGCATTTATTTCACAATGAGTCATGAACACAGCATGAATATTTAGCTTCACTGTTCGATGTAAACAAAAGATAAATAATTACCAAAACCACCATTGTTATAATAGGACTCTCTAGACGTCTCAGTGAAGAGATCTTGAGACTTGTATATTTAAACATGAACTGTTTATTGTTAATCTTTAACTATTTACACATCCCAGGTTACTGTCATGCATGGTACTGTTATCTCCATGCAGACTGGTTCCAGAGTGTTGTTGTAAACTCTCAGTCTATTACCATGTGACTCTATACATCGTACCGTGGGTGGTGCTATTCTCCAGTCCCATGTTAATCCTTGCTCTGCTGAGCACCTTGACATTACAATGGCATGCAGGCAGATCATACAGCAATTATGAGGTTGTATTAGTTGACCAATGACACATCCAGTACTATGCTTGAGAAGATGGTAACCATGCTATCATCATAAATTCCTCAACAATGGCAAATCTACAGCAGTAGTTAAAGAGGAAAAATAGTTCTAGCTCCATTTTATCAATAAAGTCTGCATCACTGGAGTATAATAAACTTTTACTTAACATGACTTATAAAGAAATCCCTTATAAATTATAAATGTCACCCTTTTTACATTAAATTGAGATAAGTAATCAAATCAATATACTCTCTTGTTAATCTCAAAGATTCATTTTCCACAATTTTGATATTTTAATATTACCACGTAAATTATCAGGGGTTGGGAAATTCACAGGGCACATTCTAGTAATTGCACTCACCATTGTAGTGTCTGTGGGATTAGTGGGGCAGGTTAGGAATGTAGCTAATTTGCTTGGGGCCAGCGACCACTCGCCAGTCCTGCCATGGCTATCTCTTGATGCCAATGTCTTTGTATGAGGCAAGCAAAGGATTAACCAGAAAATTACAGCCCATGATATTTCCTGATGCATTCTGCCAGATTTCCACCAGAGTAAAGACAGGAGCTGAATACCCGAGGAGATTTGGAGCTCAGGTGATCTTTTCTTTCACAATAACTTTTGGTAGAAATTTTCCAACATCTCTGTACACAAATGGCTTTCCACAAAAG
Source organism: Carcharodon carcharias (assembly GCF_017639515.1). Taxonomy (NCBI): domain Eukaryota; kingdom Metazoa; phylum Chordata; class Chondrichthyes; order Lamniformes; family Lamnidae; genus Carcharodon; species Carcharodon carcharias. The sequence goes on along the minus strand of NC_054477.1, from coordinate 60,782,060 downwards.
GACAAGGTCTTGTCTACATGAGCATCTGCATGTTAAGATATTTTCCCCATGATTATTTATAGTGCAGAATGTCAACCAGGTTGAAGAGAGCAGGATAAATCAAGAGGTTGTGATGTGATGATGCCATGTTTGTGATATGCCATAGTTTTGAGGTCTAGAGATAGCATAATTTTGACCAGGTGATTGTAGATTTTTTTAAATAAATTTATTCTGGGAGTATGGGCACCCTAACAAGGCCAGCATTTATTGTCCAATTCTATTGATCTCTGGGAAGGTGGTGGCGAGCCTTCTTCTTAAGCTGCTGCAATCCATGTGGTAAAGGTACTCCTGCATTGTTTTTAGGTAGAGACTTCCAAGCATTTGGGCAATGGGTCTGGTGCACAGACAGTGATGAACCAATGTGTCTACATGCTATTACTGTTAAGGCACTTGGGGAGGAGGAAGGGCAGAGTTTCCTGTTACTGCACATATCTAGTCCAAGAGTTACAGCACAGAAGGAGCTCACTTTGGCTTAGCTTGTCCAACCCAGCTCTATACTGGAGCAATCCACAGCTAGGTCCACTGTCCCACTCTCTGCCTGTAACCTTCTATGCTCCTTGGTTTCAAATTGTTTCCAAATTTTCCTGAAACAATGATCTCTGTCTCAACTATTCCCTGTGGCAAAGCACTCCATGTTCCAACCACCTACTAAATAAATAAAATTCTCTCAAAATCTGTCTCATTCTTTTAGTAATCATTTAAAATTAAAACCCCCTATTACTAAATCCCAAAACTAGTCTTTCCATATTCACTCTTCAAACCCTTAATAATTTTTAAAAAAATCAATAAATTTTCCTCAACCTTCCTTGCTCCAGTAGAAAGTGTTGCAGTATATTGAATAGTTTCTTCCAACTGTAGTTTCTCATCTTTGACATCATCCTGGTGAATCTTTACCAGATATGCTGAATGGTTTTGATGCAAAAGCAAAATACTGTGGAAGCTGGAAATCTGAAATAAAAGCAGAAAATGTTGGAAATACTCAGCAGGTCTGGCAGTATCTGTGTGAGAGAGAAACAGAACGAATATTTCAGGTCTATGATCTTTCATCAGAACACAATCATACTATTATTAATGAGCTTGACTTAGGTATGCAGGGTACAATTCTGAAATTTGCAGATGATACAAATCTTGGAAGATTTGTGAACTGTGAGGAGGATAGGGATGAACTTCAAGAGGACACAAGCTGGTGGAATGGGTGGACATGTGGCAGATGAAATTTGATGCAGCGACATGTGTAGTAATACATTTTGGTGGGAAGAATAATGAAAGCAATGTAAAATAAAGGATAAAGTTCCAAAGGGAGTTCAGGCGCAGAGGGACTTGGGGGTATATGGGCACGAATCATTGAAGGCGGCAGATCAGGTTAAGAAAGGCATACGGGATCCTAGCCTTTTTAATTCGAGACATAGGCCCAGAACTTCCGTGGAGTGGCAATCACCATCGGATGGCCACTCTGCTCTTTTACACTTCCCAGGCCAGGATCTGCACATTTCTCACCGGGATTTCTGACCCAGGCCTGGTGAACAATATACAGTGCAGCAGCTCCGGAGTCCTTCGCAAGTGGGGCAGCAGTGCTGGGTGAAGTGAAGTCATGCCCCCCTTTTGCTACTAATGGGGGACAAGTCAGGGTGATGGGGTAGTCAGTGGGAGGGGTGAGAGGGTACTTGGGGGCTGGGGGTTTGGGGTGTAATCAGGGGCTGCGGGGGTGGCTGAGAAGGTTGGGGGGATCAGGTGGTCAATAGGTGTAGGGGTCAGGTGGTAATTGGGGGGTAGATGGTTAGTTGGGGGGGGTAGTGGGTATTCTAGAGGGTAGCTGAGGAGGTGGGAAGGTAGGTGGGGGTTGGGATGGTGATTTAGAAGGTAGTGAGGGTTTGTTGGGTCAGCTGGTCAAGGGGTCAGGGAGGTAGGCAGGGGCATTCCAGGGCGTTAGGGGATGAAGGGGTAGTTAGATGTGTGGGGGTTAGTTGGGGATCCAACAGGTGGTCAGGGGGTGGGGGGGGCGGTTAATCATTAGTTACCCAGCAGTTAGAAGTAGTTTTGTTCTTCCTGGGCAATTCCTGTGCAGTCTTTGCATGGGGACTCCCGGGGTACCTCTGGGGTATGACCCTCCAGCGAACAGAGAATCTGGGCCATAGAATACAACAGGGAGATTATGGTGAGCCTTTGTAAAACACTGGTTCAGCCTCAACTGGAGCATTGTGTCCAGCTCTGGGCACCACACTTTAGGAAGGATGCTAAGGCATTATAGAGAGTGCCGGATGGTTTCAGGGATGCAGGATTTTAGTTCCCTGGACAGGTTGGAGAAGCTGGGATTGTTCCCCTAGAGAAGAGAAGGTTGCAAAGAGATTTGATAGAGGTGTTCAAAATAATGACTTATCTGGAGAGACTAGATAGGGGGAAACTATAGCTATTGGCAGAAGGGTTAAGAACCTGAGATGAATAGCAAAAGAACCAACAGCTGTATGAGGAAATTCACTTTTACACAGTGAGTGTTTAGGGTCTTCAGTGTGCTGGAGGCAGAATCCGTACTATGAAAAGGGAATTGGATAAGTATCTGAAAAACAGTGTAGGATTATTGGGAAGGCAAAGTGGGACTAGATGAGTTTTGCAGAGACCCGACACGGACAGGACGGGCCGACCGGCCTCCTCTGCTGTAGCCATTCTATGATTCTAACAAGGATTTCAAATAGTGATCCTCTCGGCTCCAGAGTTTTCTCAACGAAACCCAGGAAGAAACCGCCTCGCCAACGCCTAGTTATCCGTGTTAGTGTCTTTGTCAGTAATGTTTAAGCAGTTCCATTATTGACCAAAGAATAAATGAATTTTACTGAATAAAATGCCAAAAAATAACGTTAATAAGAATGCAAACAGCTCACATGTGATGGTCAGGCAGTTTCAAAGACTTTGGGATCGAAACCTTTCTGGATGAATAACGAGTTAGTGAAGAGAATTAAACACAGCCAGAAAACGGAGCTGGATGGACGGAATTGTGGATCACGTGCTCCAGTTTAGTGATGAAAGTTTGTTTTCTTGTTCAGGCAGAAGACTTGTCGATTGGGGTTCGGCTTGTCGGGGCAGGCAGCCTAGAGTGCGGGCCGATCAGCTCCAATTCCGACAATAGCTTCAATCAAAATGGCTCGAACCAAACCACAAAGGCAAAGGTGAAGCCAATTCCCGGAGTGAGTCTCTGTGCACACGTATTTGTAAAACAAGGTGAGTGCAACCACCGGGAAACAACTCACCTGGGACAGGACTCCAGCTGAACCGAAAATAGAACCTGCCCGTTTCTAACTAAGTGGTGGTAACAGGTTCAAGATCTATTCCGAAATAGCTTTTCTCCCGCCTTCCCAAAACTCACCGCACTGATGGATTTCAGGAGCCAACAGTTAGATTTCAACTTTGAACCGAGAGGGGGCCCATGTAAAGTGGCCTGAGTTTGACTGTGTGCGAGGGGCGGCGAGGGTTCTCCCGCCCCCAGCCCATAGCATCAGCGGAACAGCCGCGGGTCGTAAATTCCCCCCGCCCCTTTTTAATTCCTTGGGCGGGGGTGGAGTTTGCCCCAGGAGAGAGAGGGACACATGTCGCCGAGACTAAATGGGCTGCCGGTCGGCCAGACTATCGTGGAGCGCAGCAAGGAGCTCGGGTGATGCCGGGGGCTAGCAGGAATTCTGCGAGAGCCTTTTTTACATTCCTGGCAACTGCAGTTCCAGCAGGACTCACCAGTCCTGTGAAACAGCAGAGTGGGTCCAACCAACTGGTTCAGACACAGCCCAAGCAGAAAGCACGAGAAGTTTAAGAGAGCGAGGCGAGTGTTTGAGGAAACAAAGTAAATAGTAAATATACAAAACAAAAACAAAAATACCTGGAAAAACTCAGCAGGTCTGGCAGCATCTGCGGGGAGGAATACAGTTAACGTTTCGAGTCCGAATGACCCTTCAGCAGCACCAAGTAAAAATAGAAAGGTGAAATATAAGCTGGTTTGGGGGGGCGGGGGGGCGTGGGGGGGGGGGTGCAAGTAGAGCTGGATAAAGGGCCAGTGATAGGTGGAGATAACCAAAAGCTGATACAGACGAAAGGACAAAGAGGTGTTGAAGGTGGTGATATTATCTAAGGAATGTGCTAATTAAGGGTAGAAAGCAGGACGAGCAAGGTACAGATAGCCCTGGTGGGGGTGGGGTGGGGGGAAGGAATCGAAATAGGCTAAAAGGTAGAGATAAAACAATGGATGGAAATACATTTAAAAATAATGGAAATAGGTGGGAAAAGAGAAATCTATATAAATTATTGGAAAAAAAGTGGGGGAATCGGAAAGGGGGTGGGGATGGAGGAGAATGTTCATGATCCAAACTTGTTGAACTCAATATTCAGTCCGGAAGTCTGTAAAGTGCCTAGTTGGAAGAATGAGGTGCTGTTCCTCTAGTTTGCATTGAGCTTCACTGGAACAATGCAGCAGGCCAAGGACAGACATGTGAGCATGAGAGCAGGGTGGAGTGTTGAAATGGCAAGCGACAGTGAGGTCTGGGTAATGCTTGCGGACAGACCGAAGGTGTTCTGCAAAGCAGTCACCCAGTCTGCGTTTGGTCTCTCCAATGTAGAGGAAACCACATTGGGAGCAACGAATGCAGTAGACTAAATTGAGGGAAATGCAAGTGAAATGCTGCTTCACTTGAAAGGAGTGTTTGGGCCCTTGGACGGTGAGGAGAGGGGAAGTAAAGGAGCAGGTGTTGCACCTTCTGCGGTTGCATGGGAAGGTGCCATGGAAGGGTGTTGAGGTGTAGGGGGTGATGGAAGAGTGGACCAGGGTGTCCCAGAGAGAATGATCCCTGCGGAATGCCACGGAGGGGGGTGGGGGGGGGGGGGAGGTGGGGGGTGGGTGAAGGAAAGATGTGTTTGGTGGTGGCATCATGCTGGAGTTGGCAGGAATGGTGGAGATGATCCTTTGAATGTGGAGGCTGGTGAGGTGATAAGTGAGGACAAGGGGCACCCTATCATGTTTCTGGGAGGGAGAAGAAGGTGTGAGGGTGGATGCGCGGGAAATGGGCCGGACAAGGTTGAGGGCCCTGTCAACCACCATGGGTGGAAAACCTCGGTTAAGGAAAAAGGAGGACATGTCAGAGGAACTGTTTTTGAAAGTGGCATCATCAGAACAGATGCGACGGAGGCGGAGGAACTGAGAAAATGGGATAGAGTCCTTACAGGAAGTAAATATACAAATCAAAACATCACATTTCAAACTATACAAGAGAAACAGAGAAACAAATGATTTTAAGAAAAACAGGTTGACAGCTGAGCTGCTGTGGAGGCTGCCTGACAAACTACCAGAGGCGAAATGAATGTGGAGGCAAGATCATAACGAAGGAAAAGTCAAAGTCTAAGACCAAGATGAAATGTGCAGGTAGAAATAAGAGGTCTCACTAGGCTGTGAGAACATTCGGATCGTTGGTTTATACTGAGCTATTCCATCTTTATTCAATGGGTTTCTGAGCTTTTTTTTTAACCGGTGCTTTTGAATTCAGTTTCACAACTCGATCCAACAGTCAGTCGGTGAAACTATAAATAGGACTCCCTATTACATATTTTCCTTACATTCCTTTCCCTGTACATTTTCCAAGTCTGCCTTTTACTATTTGAAAAGCTGACTGCCTAGCCGGAGCTCGTTATCAGAGACCCCATGAGCCGTTCACACCAATGCTGAAGCAGGTACCCAAAGAATGGAGCTGGACATTGCAAGGAGGGGAAGGGAAAGCACAGCGTTTCAATGAGTTTGACCTGGATGCGAGTCAGCAAAAGGAGAGAAATGCTGGCTATCCATGGGAGGAAATCACAGAAACCGATCTTTCTGCCCTTTTAAGAGGGTGTCAGTGTTACTCGTGAGCGCCTCAGCCCAGAATCGCCGGAAACGTTCAAAGACCTGGCAAAGACAAGCTAGTGAACCCATCAGCCGCTGCCTCTTCTCCCTTGGGCACCAATACCCAGCTCACCCTCTACTAATTGTACAAATCTAGACATTCATTTCATCAGACTTTTTAATAGGTTCACCTTTCGTCATTCTTTGCCTTGAAAAACCTCGTACCCCGCCTGAATCATCGAGGCAGAGCCTGTTCTTGTCTTTGATCAAATGACCAGTTTGTAAGAGTGACGCCAATTCTGTAAGTGATTAGGGCCATGATTCTTTGCATGGGCTCCAATACACACACTGACACTGAGTCCAAGCCAAAGATAATGCTGACTCTGACGCTACCTGTATCCTCCCCCGGAAAGAGTTGAAACCTGCAGCACTCCACAAGCCTAGAACCTTCAGATCTCCATTGATCGGAGTAGAGATTTAGATCTTAACACCAGTTGGGTTGTCGTGTCAGAAGAAGTGATGATAGGAGTCCATAAAGAAAGTGGATTAATATTTGGAAAAAAAGTTAAAGGGGTACAGAGCAGGGGCAGGGGAACAGCATAAAGGGCAGTCTAATAGCTGCCTTCTGTGTTCATTTTAGGAGCTGTGAGCACAAACCTGGTCAGGATAAACAAAAATAGAATTAACACATGGCCTAGTTTAAGGCTTTGGTATGGCCGAGAGAAATGACGAGCAAGCTTCATCGGTGTCACTGCGGACAATTGTGAAAACAGCGATGTGGATATCAAGTGGAAGATTGAAAAGAGGCGATACAGCCATAGAGGGGGGCCCTTCACGCGTCGAAAGAACGCCCCTGCCCCTGCTGTCATTGTTTAGCTGGGGAAGCAGAGAAAGTATTCATTATGCAGACTTTTCATTGTTTTTTTTATTCCCCGCCGAGAATCTCTTAGTTTGAAATCAACCAGTGTGTTTAAAGAGATTGATGTACGGACAATTAGTACGTTGGTTGTTACATTTTGTTACAAACTCTGTTCAGTCCCTGACAAACCCAAGCTCTCACTTTCAATCACAACACAACCGCTGACTGCATTCATAAAAATTACAAGAAAAATCAGTAGCACAACAGACTGAACCCCAAAAGTGAATCATTTCTCGTCTATCCATAAGAGTTTATCAAGCAATGTTAAACCTGTCCAAGCAACTGCAGCACAGGATTTAAAAAATACATGCTGATTCAAACATTCTGAAATTTCTCTACCGCCTTTTTATGGAGATTATTGTTAAAACACGAATTCACCTTTTCCGGTGAGTAAAACTATTGATATGAGGTAAATCTGAAACACGTCTGAAAGCTCAGGAACTTACGTCGTTTAAATACACGCTCTAAAAATCCAAAAAACTTCCCACTATTGCCAATTCTAGCCTTAAGACTGGTGCCACGTGCTTGTAAATACGTTTTTTTTTAATTAAAATGCTTCAGCATTTTAATAAAGAAACCCATTCAACGAGCAAACAATATGTAAATTATGTAAATAAGCCGTGTCTAGAAATGCCTGAAACCGTAAGGCTAACATTTTCTGACAATCGAGGTTACAATATTTCCCCGGAGATTTACATTTTTACCCTTGAGCACTGATTGGAATAATTTAGTCCAGGACTGCAATCAATTTAAAAGCTTTCGCAACACACAGTGCTAATGATCAAAAATAAATTGCAAGCTAAAGTGTACTTTGTAAATAGGAAGTTGATTTAGTATTGAATCTGGGGCCAGGCTTAACACATGTACACACTCTCCATAATAGAATACTATATTCCAGAAGTAATGGTAAACCGAACTAAAACATAATAATTACAAGTCTTCTTCGGAAGAAAAATATATTGATTCTAATTAATAATTTTATTGGGTGTGATCTTCAGAGAGCTTCATTGTATATATAATCCAGATGGCGAACTATTAATTATAAACTTCTCTGGAATGGTTAATTGTTACAAAACAAACAACGCGAATAGCTGGACTGTGGCAGCTGGAAGTCTGGCGGCTGTGAAACTGCCCAGAATTTGATGTTTTGTTAGGAACCAATCATACAGACCGACCGTCTCTTGGGAGTTTGCTTTTCAGCACCACTGACTGCGGACAACTCCATTTTAGAAGGATAAAATACAATACAGCCGGTGCTGGAAATCTGAAATTAAAACACAAATGCAGGAAATACTCAGCAGGTCAGACAGCATCTGTGGAGAGAAAGAACAAAGTGACTCTGTTTCAATGTCAGATGCTGCCTAACCAGCTGGGTGTTTCAATCAGTTTCTGTCCAGTTACAGAGGCGGTCACTTGTCTCCATTTAAAAGCCGCTTGCTGGCGAAATCTATGAGGTGACAGTAATAATAGCGTCAACAAAGATTTTCTTTACTCCTTGCCGATTCAGTTACTTATTTAACAAAGTTAGTGCAGTATCGATGTAGTGTTATTGTATAAATCTCTGGTTTAGTCTGAGGAATGAAGTATCATTACTTTAAACTAAAATAATCAAAATGCCATTTCAATCACATCAGATCTGATCGATTGCTACATGTTTAACAAAGGCACTACGTGGTGGGATTTCCCGAAATGGAGCCATAAAACTTAGGTTCCTATACTTCCACTTAACTCCAGATGGTATTTTTGAAAGCCAGGCCTAGGTTTCCCAGGAGGCAAAATGTCCATGAATCGTGGAAGTGCCAGATTTCGCTATTATTTTACATTAGCATTTCAAGTTTTATGAACCGGTTTCTTAAATAAAACGCTATAATAATACCTCAGGAAAAGTTTGGAGAGTTTAAGGAGGCTGAGGTACTTCCATGGAGTGCTCCGTCTCCCTGATGCTGCTGTGTTATAATGAGACCCACACATTATCAGTGATGCTGCACCGAGTATCTTAACACGCGCTTAAAACTTTTAAAACCGCCTTTTATAAAGCGCCGTTATCGATTAACTAATAATGGCATTGTCTCTATTTAGTATCCAAGAGCACCGTTTTTGTGGTTTATATCACAGTATGAAATTTATATTACCTGTCTTGTAATTGCATATCAATTGAAAGGTTTCTTCATACTCGTAAACAACCCCTATAGAATAGATAATTGTCGCTAAAGTTGGTAAAACTGAAGGCAAGTCCAGCTCAAATCCACTTAGGCAACAGCTTTAAAACGATGATTGGTCATACATAAAATACACTGAAGTTTGAAACAAAATTAATATTAGTGATGTTAACTTAGAGTCTTATAAATCTGGATAAAATGGTTTAGAGCACAAAACTAACTAAAACATTCCTTTCTGTACTCGGGCTGCTGCTAAGAGTCGCGGTTTAGAAGATGTGGCCAGTCTTTGGCAACATGGAATTTAAAGCCACATTTACAAAATAATCGAACATGGTAATATCTGATATTCTGAATAAAGCAGCTGGAAAGTTTGATGGTTGCCTTTATTTATACAAATATATTATAATCAATGGACAGCGCCTCAGTCCGGTTGTTAGTGAGTCCGCGGCTCTCTCCTCAGGTGTAGAAAGTATCCAGATGAGTGTCGTTCTAATGTCCCTGTTGGTCTCCGTCATTCATTTACACTTTACATACCATGTGAAACCTCGGACTTTACATAGAGACGATCAAATTACGAAATATACATCTAAGTGGAAATCCAGAGTTAACTGACATACATTTCTGCTATATGTGCGTCCTCTTTATAAACACAAATATTTAATTTCAAGAAATAGGAATTCGGGCTTAATGTGATTTGCCATGCGCCGTGTCTGTGGTCGCCCCCTCCCCCCCCGTTTTCTTGAAACTATGCTATGTTCAAGTATTATCACAACAGTCTGTTTTCTGCAATCAGGCGATAGAGTTCATTACAAAAGCATGGATTGGGACACGGGGTTCCTCGGAGTGTCCGTACAGTGAAGGTCTGATTCCGATTCTGCTGCCCTCGGGCCGCTCCCGGAGGGCACTGTGTGTGTGTTATTGTGGATGTGGGCGGACAGACAGGCAGCTGCCGCCTTTGGACCTGGGCTCACCATCATCCCACTCCCTTTCTCTGGCGAGGAGCCTTTCACCGCCTCGGGGCTGCAGTGGTCGCGCTCGTACTCTTGCTGAGCCCTCTGCATCTTCCGCTTCTTCATTTTGCTTTTGTGAAAGTGAAAGGTGAGGAGAGAGACGGCGATCACACCGAAGATCAGCGTCACTAGCACGATAAGAACCACAGTGGCGGAGAAAGAGTATATTAACTTTCCCACCTCGGTGACACAGGTACCATTGCTTTGAGAAAAGTTCCTGTTTCCAGTGCAAGAGGACAAAGAAAGCGGCAAATCTTTGTGTATCCTGGCACTCATTTGTTGGGCTGTAAAGTATCCGTTCTCACAGCTGCCGATGTGTCGAGCTCCCTCACGCTGCTGGTCGGCGTTACGATACGGCACCAGATAAATGACTCTCCTCCTCGGGGCTGCGGGAAAGGGACCCTGTTATAGGCAAACAGAATTCCAATGTACAAGTTTAAGATCCAGCAACAGCACAGTATGATATCAAATGAAACGCAAGGCCTCCCTAAAGCATTCTGTACTTGAATGTATTTAGACACAAACTGAACTGTGTAAAAAAAATGAATTTTTAAGAATAAAAAAGGTCACACGGTGGTTGGCTTGGCGATGCAAGAAATGCGAAGAGAAAAGCTGGTCCACCAATGGTGGTGTAATGCGTCTGTGTGCGTCTGTCTAATCCACAACGCTGTGCAATGAAGCAATCGCTTGGGGTAACAAAAGGACTATAGCGACGAGAAAAATCATTCACCTAAACCGAATAACCCAAGTTTATGGCCAGACATGGGAATCTCGTCTGCTCCGTTTGATTTACACTACACTCAGGCAGACAGGCAGGCGCGGGTTTGTTTCCAAACCTTAGTTGATAGCAGTCAAAATAATGTTGGAAGTGTATTCTTAGAACAGGCTTCTAACGTTAGGCTAGTTCTACTATATTACTGCTGGGAGCCGGCGGTGTCACCTATCTATAACACGGAGCTAATCTGGATTCCCAGATCGGTTACATCACTCACTTCCAGCCCAGTTCCCTGCAATCACTTCATCACTTTTTATTTCCACGCTTTCAGAAGTCCAAACGTGTGCTCTTTACAAAGATAACAGCCAAGCAAAAAAAAAGAACAAAAACAAAACAGCCTTCATCGGGAATACCAGTTTGCGAGTTGGGGGCAGAGCAGCAAAGTAACCTTCGGCTGATTTGTTATAAAGGAGTAAAAGTCAGCTGCAGCATCAATAAAGGAGGCGGATTAAACTGCCAATCAAGCCAGTTTTGCGGAGACACGCAAGCAGCAAAAACAAAACTACACATTGATATCCATATACATCTAGGAGGAGGATTTACTTTAAAAAAGAGTACATAATACATATAGTTCTGTGAAAAGTGACTTCAACCGCTCTTTGATCGTAGTTTTAAATTAAAGATTGCCAGATGTGTTTTCCTACCTTGGCTGGCTGGCGAGTCCTGCTGTTCCGGAAGCTAAGAGCTGAAATAACGAAATAATAATAAGGCAGTTCGGTGAAACAATGTGAACAGCACAGCCCCAATAACCGGAAGTACGTATTCCCTTAGACAACCAAAAATATCACTGATCTCATCCAGTTACTTGTTCTTTCCCATTCATTTTAAATATTGTCCGGCTTTTACAGGGTTTTTTTTTTCAAAATTCACTTGCTATATTTTTCAGTATCCTATTAACTTCAGGGGGGAGTGGGAATTGAAGCAGAAAATATACACAGCCTGCTGCAGATACAGGCGCAGATTGGTTAATTTCTTTTATTCACCTCATCCAATTTCCAGCGGTGCATCTCGATCTCTGTCGAATCTGCCAATAACATCGTGCGGGTTCATTTCATCTGCACCGACACGCCATTCCGTCTGCTTTTACTGAGGCCAATTTAACCTCAACCAATCAGAATTCGATTTCGATTCCATTTTCTGTAATATGATTTAGTTACACAATTAGTTTAGAATGTTGAATGGTTTTGGAAATTCCAGTGTTATCATATGCATTCAAGAACTTATTTTATGGCATTGCTGCGCAAGGATTGTGACTGAATGGCATCACATTTGTAACATCTAACATCAGATCGATTGAGGGACAGGAATAATCTTGGAGCGGAGTACCTGGAACCACGAACTCACATTGGAGCTGCCCGTTTGAGGCTAAGGCATGGGATTTTATCTGAAACCATAAGATTTAAGATCAGAACTAGGCCATTCAATGAGATCACGGCTGATTTGATAACCATCAACTCCACTTTCTGTCTTTTCTCCATAGCCCTTGATTCCCTTACTGATTAAAAATCTGTCTATCTCAGTCTTGAATATACTTAATGACCCAGCCTCTACAGCCTTCTGTGATGAAGAATTCCACAGATTGACTACCCTCTGAGAGAAGAAATTCCTCCTCATCTCTGTCTTAAATGGGTGGCCCCTTAATCTAAGATTATACCCTCTGGTCCTAGACTCACCCACAATGGGGAAACAACCTCTCAGCATTTACCCTGTCAAGCCCCCTAAGAATCTTACATGTTTCAATAAGTTCACTTCTCAGTCTTCTAAGCTCCAATGAGTACAGGCCCAACCTAATCAACTGCTCTTCATAAGAAAATCCCCCCATACCCAGGATCAGCCTGGTGAACCTTCTCTGGACTGCCTCCAATGCCAGTATATCTTTCCTTAGATAAGGGGACCAAAACAGTTCACAGTATTCTAGGTGTGGTCTAACTAGTGCCTTATATAGTTTTAGCAAAACTTCCCTATTTTTATAGTCCATTCCCTTTGAAATAACGGCCAACATTCCATTTGCCTCCCTATTACCTGCTGAACTCGTGTGCTAGCTTTTTGTGATTCATGCATGAGGACCCCCAAATCCCTCTGTGCTAAAGGTTTCTGCAGTCTTTCCCCATTTAAATAATATTCAGCTCCTCTTCTTCCTGCCAAAATGCATAACCTCACATTTTCCCACATTATATTCCATTTGCCAAGTTTTTGCCACTCACTTAACCTGTCTATATCGCTCTGTAGACTCTTCGTGTCATCCCACCTATTTTTGTGAGATCTGCAAACTTGGCAAGAGTATTTATCTCATCCAAGTCATTAATATATATTGTAAATAATTGTGGCCCTAGCACTGATCCCTGTGGCACTCCACTAGTTACAGGCTGCCATCCTGAAAATGCCCCCCTTATCCTAACTCTTTGTCTTCTATTAGTTACCAATCCTCTAACCATGCTAATATACTATCCCCAAAACCATGGGCTCTTATTTTATTAAGTAGTCTTATGTGTGGTACCTTATCGAACACGTTTTGAAAATCCAAATATATTACATATATTGGTTCCCCTTTATCTATCCTGCTTGCTACCTCCTCAATGAATTCTAATAAATTTTCCAGGCATGATTTGCCCTTCATGAAGCCATGCTGACTCTGCTTGATTATATTATACATTTCTAAATGTTCTGCTATTACATCCTTGATAATAGACTCTAACATTTTCCCAATGATGATGTTAAGCTAACTGGCCTATGGTTACCTGTTGTTTGGCTCCTTCCCTTTTTAAATAAGGGTGTTACATTGGCAGTTTTCCAATCCTCTGGGGCTTTTCCAGAATCTAAGGATTCTTGGAAGGTTACTACCAGTGCATTCATTATCTGTGTAGCTACTTCCTTTAATATTCTAGGATTCAACCCACCAGATCCAGGGGACCTATCGGCATTTAGCCCCATTAGTCTCCCTAGTACTTTTTCTCTAGTGATACTAATTGTATTTATTTCCCCCCCCCAACCCCCACACCCACCGCCCCCCCCCCCCCCCCCCCCCCCCCGCAACACACACACACACACAGACACACACTTTTGCCCCTTGATTATTTAGTATTTCTGGAATGCTATTAGTATCTTCTGCCCTGAAGACTGATGCAAAGTATTTATTCAACTCCTCTGCCATTTCTTGCTTCCCCATTATTATTTCCACAGCCTCATTCTCTAAGGGACTTATGTTCACTTTGGCCTCTCTCTTCCTTTTTATATATTTAAAGAAGCTCTACTTGTCCATTTTTTCATGTATAGTCTCCATGCAGAGCACAGTTGTGCTAGGAGTATCCTAGGGAGATTGAAAATAACTTTTATCAGTGGCTTGTAAGGTGGTACACATATGTCAGATCCTGTGGAGACCTGTGAAATAATCAGAAAAGAATCAGCTTTACTTTCTCTTGTGAAGGATGTTAGGAGGCAGTGGTTTCTGTTAATATTTCCATATAACTAGTCAAATTGTAAGTAAGTTGACAAGTGTAACTCAATTTACTCTGATTGTATTAATTTGATTTCAGCCACTGGAGCCATAAATACTTAATAAATCTTAAATGACTTAATAAATCTATTTTGCTTAGACAAATCTCAACCAATTAAGGCAAAACAGGACTCTTTGCATAGCAAATTTAGAAAATTTATTTAAAGAAAATGTATACTTAACAAACTTAGTACAGTGACTTTTAACAGCTCAGCCAGTTGCACAGTCTGTTGAAGTATAGATCATGTTCATCCTCTCAGGTCTCTGATCTCAACCTTGAACCCACTTGCAGAGATTGACAGATGGTTCGAGCTCTCAAATATTGAGAATCTGGCTAGCAACAAAACCCTACTAATCTCCTACTTTTATCCTGCAGATCTCCATCATGCTATGTTCGAGTCAGGCTATTGTTGATGTAATGATTGGTTCTCGCTGTTGTTAGGTGAATTTAACTGTTTGTTTAATTACATCCTTCAATTGATAACACTTGGTTCAAAAAGATAGCAATGTAACATCCATAAGGAAAAATTACTTCTCTACCAGTTTTAATCTGGTTGAACCAATAAGCCAGACTTCTAAATTGCCATGATGTACTCTACCTTATCAGGGTTCAGAAAGATTCCTTTGCTCAAACAATGTCTTGCTGAGACTTTACTGTCTAGGAATCTTCAACTTATATTGTTATTATACATTAATACTTTAAATGAAAATCAAGTCTTTCCAATATACTTATTCATTACAGTACATTAATTCACTAATTATAACTTAATCAAGTTTCATCACCTTTAAAATCATCTGTTTCATGACTGGCTATTACTTAATACAATATTTTAAATCAATGCATGTAGTTTGTATAGAATACAAAATGCAGGATATGAAATGAATGAAGAAACTGCATGTTATTTGTTAAAATGGTTTCCTTGATCTAGTTCATTATTAAAGTGAATACAGTATAAAAATGGGCAAGCTAAACTAAAATCTAGCTACCCAGGCCTTTCTACACTTCATCATGGACCATTGTAAGACTCAGGGAAAACCCAGTTACATTGTTTTCATCAATGTGCATAAGGCTTTCAAACTAATGTCTTACACCGGCCTCTTGGAGAAGTTGAAGAATTATGGAATTGTGTGGCCAAACATTGGATTTTATCCAACATATTTACAGGATCTCCAAAACATGTCTGGTGGTGGTGTGTTACAGTTCACTCAGGAAGTCCATGTTGCTGTAGCGACTATACATCTTTACAGGCATGTTGTAGTCTGGAGCTATGGATAGTGATAGTAGAGGCTCCAACTTTCTTTCCATCACTTGGCTGACCAGGAATCTCTCCCATTCTTATTGCCTGCCATTGACGTGTTTGGGATGGATTTGCATGCTTGGCTGCATTATGAATACAGTTTCCTTGACTATCAAGCCCTTGGGGTAGGACTCAAGCCCGGAACTTCTGGCTCAGAAGCAGGGATGCTACCCACAGCGCCAAAAGACTGCCTCACAAGATGCATAGGGATTGACAAAAACAACATCTCCATTCCTTTTGAAAGAAGTATGAAACAACAATGTCCACTATCATCCATTAGATTCAATGTTGTCATCAATGAAATTGCCGAATAACACTAAGAGAAATTGTTAGATTTTTCCTGGTATTTATAAATAAACATGCTCTTTTTTGCAAATGCTATTGCATTATTGATAGCTATTTATAGGGCCCTAATGAATTCTAATCACCAACTTGAATAATGGGTTAAAGGTAGGATATGGTGGTGGCTACAATATTATTACTTTACTCAGCTCAAGAGACCTTCAAGGTATTGATTGAAGGATATAAGGTTCATCAGTTGTTAACTGTTATTAGTATCTGGATATTTCTGTTGATTGCAACTTTGGCTTGGAGGCAATTCTCAGGTTTCAGCTGACATGGGCAAAGGGGTCATGATCTTTAATAACAGCAAAGCTCTAATGCAGGTAAAGTTAGTAGCTTATAAGGTGTGCCTTGAAAAAAATGTTCTTCATGGTTCAGAATTCTAAATATTCAACTGAAGGACTTCCTTCAGCCCAAATATGAGGTGAAACTATAAGGTGGATATTTGGCAAAAGGTATTTGCAGGAAGGAATGGCGCAAGCCTACAATGTCCCACCCTGAAAACTGAGCCAACCTCATGTGACTCATATCTTTTTGCTAAGGAACTGGAACTGTCGCTGGGTCGAAATCTTGGAACACCCTCCCTAACAGCACCGTGGATGTACCTGTGAACATGGGCTGCAGTGGTTTGAGAAAGCAGCTCATCCCTATCTTCTCAAGGACAATTAGAGATGAGCAATAAATGCTGGCCTTGCGAGTTACACTCACCTCAAGAATGATTAAAATAGCCTACAGTTAGTAATGAATAATCCTGGTGCATTTGGATGTATAGAACATTAAAGTGGGTGGTACATAACAATCGTCCTGTGTAAGTGCTTCTACTATGCTAAAGATACGTGTTTGTCTTTAGTTTGCTGAGAAAACCCTAAAGCTTGGAATGACAATTGCTGAAAGTGTTTAGCTGGAGGTTGGTTATGAGAATGTGCATTCATCTATCAAGGGATCAATGTTTACCATACCTGGGTTGTAACGAAGTAAGTAATTGCTGGCAAAGTTTTATATCTCCAATTGTCACAATAATACTTCAATAGGCTGTGGTATGTGTCCAAGCTTTGGTCAAGAATTTGGTGGCAATGGACACATTTCATGCTGGTCACCATGCTGATTGTGAGAAATTCCTGGTATTCTAGTGGGCCTCAAACATGTTTGTTGGGTGTCTAGGAACCAATAGTGACTATATTCAAAGGAAATGGAAAGTAAACAAGATTAAATTGGCTCCTAAATGATGGAAAATTGGGAATGATTCAATGAGGCAAACTCAATAATCAGGTATTGAATCTATTAATGTCCACAATACTCCTGAGTGCTGTTAATGATTAAATAGCCAACCTTGCTCATTAATGATCTCTGGGAGAGTAAGTATGTCAAGTGAGTCTGAAATTTATAACACTTGGGACTTTGCTTAACTATGCAGACCTGTGCCTTAAGGTGTTGATGGTTCTAGCTGGACACTCACTTCACACACAGGTTTCAGCGTTCAACACTAATAAACTGCATCGTGTTAGCTGGTTAAACTCCAATTCATGAACAAAATTTTAACTTTGTTAGCCTGCCCTTAATCTTATTGCCCTATGGGCAAACACAAATCCTACTTGTGTGATTTCTCAGTAGCCTGTTTTGGAGAATTTTAAGCAGGGTTTCCATGCATGTTCAACACCTGGCAGACAGAAAAAAACTTCAAATAAGATTATGAATGAAAGTCTTTTTGTACTATTGCCCTCTTGGCTTGAACCACTGTTGTTAAATTATTGGACTGCTTATCTGACATCTAGTACTGGATGAGCAGAAATCTCCTGCAATTAAATATTGGGAAGACAAACTATTGTTTTCAGTTCCAGCCCCAAACTCCATTTCCAGCTATCAACTCTATCCTGTTCCCTAACAACAGGCTGAGAATAAGCCATAATAAAAACAGGAAATGCTCTGAAGAAGTCATACGGACTCAAAACATTAACTCTGTTTCTCTCTCCACAGATACTACCAGACCTGCTGAGTCTTTCCGGCATTTTCTGTTTTTATTCCAGATTTGGGTACCCCGAAGATGTGCTGGGGAATCTCCTTGAGAAATTCACAGGCAGGGTTTGCATGGCAATTGCCCAGAAGTGCAAACTTCCCCTGCGCACTCACCCTGCACTGGGAACCATGTGAAAATGCAATTTAAATTGCAAGCTTCAGATGGTTCCAACTGGGTTACACCAATAGTTACCCAGAAAAAGTTAGAAGAATTAAAACTACTTCCAACTTCTGGGTAACTTCTTGGGCTGACCCCCAACAGGAATCCCCACTACCCCAGACCCTCCAAGGGTTTCCACCTAACCCCTGATTAATCCCCCTACAGGACACCCCCTCCCACTGATTCCCCAGGGGTCCACCCCACTCCCTGACTACTACCTCTCAAGGGATTCACCCACACCCCCCCAACCCCCACCCCCAGGAATCTCCTACTATTCCCCCAATATGGGATTCCCCACATCTGCATGGGACTCCTCCCCCCATCCTGGCTGGCTTGACTCACACCCACCACCTCCAGGACCAAGGCAACCTGACCTGAGGCCCGAATCCCCTCCTCCCAAGGCCTGACACCATCCCCCCCCGCCCCCTGCAAGATCCAATGTCCCCCCCGAGGCCTGACCTCCCCATACCCACCCCCACAGGCCTGACACCCTCCCCTACACCCCACTGATACCCATCCTGCCAACCCAAGGCCTGACACCCTTCCCCCCGCTGACATCCAGGCCTGACCCGAGGCATGAATCCCCCCAGCTCCACCCTACCCGGGGGGGGCCTGCCACAACCACCGAGGTCCAACCCCACTCTGGACCCAAGGCCCTGACACCCTCTCCCCAACACCTCCAACACCCTCTACCCCCCCCGCCCCCCCCCCACCCCCGGGCTCTACCCTACAAGTTCCAACACCCTCCAACCCACCCCCTGGGGCCTGACCCCCACCCTTCCATAGGCCCAGCCTGACCCGACCCAAGGCCTGATTCCTCTCCCCTCACCGATGCCCGACACCCTCCGAATTCCTCCCCGAACTCCAACCCCACCCCCGACCTCCAGTGCAACCAATCCCCGAATCCTATCCACTTACCTTCAACACCAACCTTCTCCCTGGCCAGTCAAGGACCTTTAACTTTCAATGGACCTTTGAAGTTACCTGGTTCATGGCAGCTAGCGCCGTAAACCAGGTGGTGTGGCCTCCTTCACTTTGGCCCTCCTGGACTTCGTCGCTAGGCCCTGAGGATGCGCAGCGCTGCCTGGATCTCACTCGGCCTGAGTTGGAAGATCGGGCAAGATAGGATCGGAAAGAGACTAACATAAGTAATTGGGCACGGAGTGGCAATCCATCCGGCACTGATTGCCACTCGCAGGAAGTTCAGGCCCAATATCTCCTTGTGTGGCTCATTGTCATAATTCTCCTGTGAACGCACCTTGGGATGTTTTATTACGTTAAAGGTGTTATATAAATATAAAGGTCAGAATTTTACCCTCGGCGTACAGGGGCGTGCCCGACATGCCAGAATGTAAAATGATGTGCGATGATGTTGGGCGCGTATCCCAACGTCACCGCGCACTGTCACGATATTTCGCTAGGTAGGCGCACAATGAAGATGGAGGCGTGCCTGTCATTAATGAACAGGGCAGTTAAAGCCCTTGAGGCACAAATTGTCTGTGATTTTGCGTAGCCCGTGCAATTTTCAGGCATCGCATGGGCGCTATGGCCAGGCGAGTAGGCCACATTTTCAAAAACCTCATCCATGGGTGGGATAAGAGGAGTGAGTGGGCTCGCTAATGCAAGATGTTTGTAGTTTAGCTTATAAGTTACTGCTACTTGCTTGTGTGAACAGGACAACTTCATTTTACTTCAAAGCTGCTTTGACAGAAATAAGAGGCTTCAGTTCAGGACTCCAGAGGAGTCATACCACTTGGGTACTTCCACATATCAGACAGCCTTCCCTTACCTCGGAATGGGGAATTGTGGTCTCTGCTGGAAGCATGTCCTCTGAGGAGGAAGAGAGGACCAGAAGGAGGAGGTGGCCAGGTGCCCCTTTTCAGCCTCCAGGGGAGTGGACTATGGGAGTACAGGCACAGGCACAAGGGGTGCAGGGCCAGCAGGAAGTCCAAGGTGGAAACGGCTGCCCAAGTCCCCAATATCCTACTGCCAGGTTTTACAGGTGGCGATGCAGCTACCTCAATATGTCCGAGGTGCAATGCCGAAGGAGGCTCCGTCTCTCAAGGGAGACGATTACCTCCATCTGTCAGATGATCGGCCCTGAGATCAGCTCTGACTGTGTGGGTGGACATCCCACGCCAGTGGCACTGAAGGTCACAGGGGCCCTCAACTTCTATGCCTCCGACTCTTTCCAGGGCTCAGTGGGGGATCTGTGCGGAGTCTCCCAATCAGCAGTCCACAGTTGCGTCAAGCTGGTGACAGACGCTCTGTTCAGGTGGGTATAAACTTTCATTCACTACCACACGGATGAGGCCAGCCAGTCAGAGCGAGCCAGAGGCTTTGCAGCAATTGCTGGGTTTCCCTGCATCCAGGGTGCAATAGACTGCACACATGTGGCTATCAAGGCGCCAGTGGGTGATCCCGGTGCCTTCGTCAACAGGAAGGGATTCCACTCCATGAACGTGCAGATAGTGTGTGATCACAGGATGCAGATTCTGCAAGTCTATGCAAGGTACCCAGGCAGCTCCCAAGATGCTTACATCCTGAGACATTCCCAAGTGCCGGGGCTCTACAGTGCTCCGGCTCTGCTGGATGGATGGCTGCTGGGTGACAAGGGCTATCTGCTCAACAAGTGCCTCATGACACCTCTCTAGCATCCAAAAACAGAGGCCGAGCTGCTGTACAAGATAAGCCATGCCTCCACAAGAGCGAGAGCCATTGGTCCTCTCAGGATGCGCTTCCGATGCCTGGACCATTCAGGGGGCGCACTCCAGTACCTCCCAGATCGTGTGTCACTGATGGTGGTTGCTTATTGCGCTCTCCACAATCTGGCACTGGAAAGGGGGGATGCAGTGGAGGAAGAAGATGTTGACGCAGCTGCTCTGGCTGCAGACGATGAGTCCAGTGGTGAGTCTGAGGATGAGCACGGTCAGGAGAACGCTGAGGGTATAGACACTGACCTGGGCAACCTCCAGGGAGGCAAGGACACCCAAGAGGCTTTGATCCAATGCTCCTTCAGCGAGCCTACCAAATAAGAACCACCACTACATGCCAGCGCTGCAAGTTCCATACTCGATACCTGACAGGAACATTTGTTTGATCAACAACATGCACTATGTACCATTTCAATAAAGCTCAGTGACAAACAAGTCACTCATAACATCATGGGCTACCCTGCACCTGCAGAACTAATGAAGCACCCAGAGGCTTGTTGAACAGAAACACATTTAATGCTGTGGCGCCTGGCGTACATAAAACAAATTAAATTGAAAGGTGTTATCCATCACACCTTATAATAATTAACATAAAAGTGAGGGAAAAAAATAAGCCCGTGTTGTGCTTTAAGTTTTCGCTTGCAAGTACTCTGTCTAGGTGCTACCCCCTTGCTGGCACCGGCATTGGAGACAGCCTCCTCACTCTGCTGTCCTGTTGGCCTTGATGACTTGGCCAGCATCCTCTGGCCCGTGGAACCTGTGCTGGCCCCGACTCGGGAGAGCGACCAGAGGCACTGTTGGCATCTCCCCAGTTGCCGCAGCCTCATCAGATGCCATGGTCACTGGCAGAGGGGGGGAGGAGGAGTTGCTGCCCTTATCTGGAGTGCCCTGAGAGAAGCCCACAGAGAAAACAGGCAGCTTGTGCACCAATGTGAGGTCGCTCTGGACCTCCTTGCTCAGCATTGATGGATGGACACCTAGCTGGGATACTGGGTACCCAAACCATCTCCCACACTGACACTGACCACCTGAGGTCAAAGCTGTTGTGAGGACTTGCAGGTTCAAGCGCATCCCCAGGAAGCCCTGATTCAGCTCCTGGAGGAACCTCTCCCTGAGAGTCAACACTCTCTTCATGAAGGAGGCATTGCGCTCGGCCATGAGGGTCATTGCATTGCTCATGCTCCACATGGACTCCTCCATCATGGAGACCATGGCACACATTGCCTCATGTATCTCCGCCAGATCCTCCCGCACACCCTTCTGGACTTCCAGCAGGTGCTGCCTCAGGGATGGCTCCAGAGGCACATCATCAGCCACCGACTGAGCATGTTCCTAGTCCCCAGCAGTCCTCTGACTGCCAGCGCCCTGGGCACACTCTGCCTCCGCTTGCATCTCAAGTGAGTATGAAGTGCCCTCACTCCTGTGCACCAAGATATTATCCACCAATTTAATGCCCATCGAGGTGCTGGTGTCTGCACTGGTGCCTGTTTGGCTGAAGGGTGTGATGCAGGTGTGTTTCCATGGTTGCTGTCCTCTGGGGTCAGCGGTGGGCCTTCATTCTCCTCACCCCGATGGGCTGCTGGTGAGCGTGAAAGGAAGAACAAGGACATGTCATTAGTTGAAGTCGTTACACTGTTACTGTGCCTGCGCACCCGGATCAGGGAGCCCTCGACTTTCCATTATCAATGGGGATTCCATGTTCGAGGCTCACATCAATATACAGTCAACAGTGGAATGGTTACAATGACAGACATCCTGACCTCAGTGCATTGCACTCTTACCATCCCTGTGGCACCCCAACCTCACCGCGGTCAGTTGACCTAGGCGCATGGAGCCTCTCCAGCTCCAGGGCCTCCTGCTCATATCTACTTAAGATTAGAAAGTGGGGCAGTCCTTTGCCAGCCTGCAACTTCTCTATATTATTATGAGATGTCTTCTCCTGAAAGGACAGAGGAGCATTGATTAGTCCACTCTCTACTTGCAGCGTCATTGCAGCCTGGCCAACCCCACCTGAGGAACACCTTGCAAGGCTCAGCCGATTCGTGACCCTGGAACCGCAAGACACTCACTCCAAGCAGCCAGGTGTTGCTCAGGCGTGCCTCATGACATTTGCCACTCACACTGTAAGAACTCTGAGGTCCAAGCAGAAGGTTGGGTGGGTGGGGGAAGCTCCTAACTGCTGTGCTAAGAGACCCATGCCAACCCGGCACTCACCCTTCCCGATCGCAGGAGATCATTGAAGTGCTTACAGCACTGCACCCATGTGCACCTCACCACATCATGGGAGCTCACCCTGGATGCCACCTCCTCCCAGGCGTTTTTGGTGAGGTGGGGGAGCCTCCTCCTCCTCCAAGGAGCTCTCTCTGTGCTGCCACCTCCTCCAGGAGGGCAGCAAGATGCTCATCACAAAAACGCCCTCCCACCTGCCGTGTTCAGCACTTAAGTGCTCCACTTAAGTACGTCTGCTTCACTGGCAGCCTTTGCATGGCTGCCGCAGTTGCTTTTGAATCGGCCACTGGGTTGCCCTTGGACCCAGCGGACATTGAGCTCCCGCCCCCGCCAGCCCCTTCTCCCCATTGCCGCTGTCGCATCTTACACTGGATGGGCCTTAATTCACCTGCCCACATAAATGGCGGTGCGGAGCCAATTGCGGGCAGCAGTCAGCTTCCCGACCACTCCCGCCCGCTCCAGCCAAGCCCACACACCGACCGTAAAATTCTGGCCAAGGTGCTGTCTTTGGAGGTGGCTAGAAAAATAGTGCAGATGCAATTGAAAACATATGGTTTGCGCGAATGGAAATTCATTAGTGGCAATGAAAACTAACAGCCAATCAAGACACATCCATAATTAATAATCCTTTAATGCTTCTCAAGCAACATGAAATCACTTAAGCATTAAAAATATTAATCAGCTGCAGAGTTCACAATGTTGTCATGAAATAGGCTGAATGAATAAAATCTGACTTAATGACAAGTCTGATAACTTACATAACACACTAGACACAAACATTTTTGTTGAGAGGGGATAGCTTCCAATATGCAAAAATTGTACAATCCCACTGATGAACTGAACTTCATATCAACTTTTCGAAGAATCTGGTTGAAAGTATAGGACAAGTTATGCAATGTGATAAAGTAAAAAAGTAAGGCAGCAATATTACTGTAAACTAGGAAGCCAAGATGTATATGGACTTGAGTAATAGTTGATAAAAATATGCTAAAAATTAAGTATGGAACAATTTATATTAACAGGGATGTGGCAAATAAGGTAACAGAGCTGAAAATAGAATGTAAGATACAAATTAAGCTTTACATGGCAGGATGGGATAGAAAGTGAATTGCAGAAAGAAATTTCAATTAGCTAAAGCACCATCACAAAACTTCTGTTTAAAGGTATTTTCACCTAACCAGAGATCGCGGCATAGAATCATTGTTGGAACCTATGACTAACAAGTCACCCTGCATGAGGAAGTTATTATTAATTCATTCAGGAGGAAGAATTTAGAAGGTATTGATTTTTTTTAAAAATTCATTCACAGGCCAGCATTTATTGCCCATCCCTAGTTGCCCTTGAGAAGGTGGTGGTGAGGTGCCTTCTTGAACCTCTGCAGTCCATGTGGTATGGGTACACTCACAGTGCTTTTGGGAAGGGAGTTTCAGGATTTTGACTCAGTGACAGTGAAGGAACAGCAATATGGATCCAAGTCAGGATGGTGTGTGACTTGGAGGGGAACTTCCAGATGGTGGTGTTCCCATCTATCTGCTTGCCCGTGTCCTTCTAGAAGGTAGTGGTTTTGGGTTTGGAAGGTGTTGTCGAAGGAGCCTTGGTGAATTGCTGCAGTGCATCTCGTAGATGGTACACACTGCTGCTACTGTGCATTGGTGGTGCAGGGAGTGAATGTTTGTGGATGTGATGCCAATCAAATGGACTGCTTTGTCCTGGATGGTGTCCAGCTTTTTCAATGTTGTAGGAGCTGCATTTATCCAGGCAAGTCAGGAGTATTCCATCACACTCCTGACTTGTGCCTTGTAGATGGTGGACAGGCTTTGGGGAGTCAGGAGGTGAGTTACTCATCGCACGATTCCTAGCCTCTGACTTGATCTTGCAGCCACAGTATTTATATGGTTAGTCCAGTTCAGTTTCCGGTCAATGGTAACCCCAGAATGTTGATAGTGCAGGATTCAGTGATGGTAATGCCATTGGACATCAAGGGGCGATGGTTGGATTCTCTCTTGTTGGAGATGGTGATTGCCTGACACTTGTGTGGAGCGAACGTTACTTGCCACTTGTCAGCCCAAGCTAGGATGTTGTCCAGGTCTTGCTGCCTTTGGACATGGACTGCTTATTAACTGAGGAGGCATGAATGGTGCTGAACATTGTACAATTATCAGCGAACATCCCCACTTCTGACCTTATGATGGAAGGAAGGTCATTGATGAAGCAGCTGAAGATGGTTGGGCCTAGGATACTACCCTGAGGAACTCCTGCAGTGATGTCCTGGAACTGAGATGACTGACTTCCAACAACCACAACCATCTTCCTTTGTGCTAGGTATGATTCCAACCAGTGGAGAGTTTTCCTCTTGATTCCCATTGACTCCAGTTTTGCTAGGGCTCCTTGATGTCACACTTGATCAAATGCTGCCTTGATGTCAAGGGCAGTCACTCTCACCTCACCTCAGGAGTTCAGGTCTTTTGTCCATGTTTGAACCAAGGCTGTAATGAGGTCAGAAACTGAATGGCCCTGGCGGAACCCAAACTGGGCATCAGTGAGCAGGTTATTGCTAAGCAAGTGCTGCTTGATAGCACTGTTGATGACCCCTTACATTACTTTACTGATGATGGAGAATAGACTGATGGCACCGTGATTGGCCGGGTTGGATTTGTCCTGCTTTTTGTGTACAGGATACACCTGGGCAATTTTCCACATAGCCAGTTAGATGCCAGTGTTGTAGCTGTACTGGAACAGCTTGGCTAGAGGCGCAGCAAGTTCCGGAGCACAAGAATTCAGTACTATTGCCAGAGTGCTGTCAGGGCCCATAGCTTTTGCAGTATCCAGTGCTTTTTATTTAAAAAGGGAGGTAGAGAGAAAACAAGGAATTATAGACCAGTCAGCCTGATGTCGGTAGTGGGGAAAATTCTAGAGTCCATTATAAAAGATTTAATAGCTGAGCACTTGGAAAACAGTGGCAGAATCGGACAGAGCCAGCATGGATTTACGAAAGGGAAATCACGCTTGACAAATCTGCTGGAATTTTTCGAGGATGTAACTAGTAGAGTTGATGAGGGGGAGCCAGTGGATGTGCTTTATTTGGACTTTCAGAAGGCTTTCAACAAAGTCCCACATAGGAGATTAGCGTGTAAAATTAAAGCGCGTGGGATTGAAGGTAGTGTATTGAGGTGGATAGAAAACTGGCTGGCAGACAGGAAACAGAGAGTAGGAATAAATGGATATTTTTCCGAATGGCAGTGACTAGTGGGGTACGGCAGGGATCGGTGCTGGGGCCCCAGCTATTCACAATATATATTAATGATTTAGATGAGGGAATTAAATGTAATATCTCCAAATTTGCAGATGACACAAAGCTGGGTGGGAGGGTGAGCTGTGAGGAGGTTGCAGAGATGCTTCAGTGTGATTTGGACAAGCTGAATGAGTGGGCAAATGTCTGGCAGATGCAGTATAATGTGGATAAATGTGAGGTTATCCATTTTGGTAGCAAAAACAGGAAGGCAGATTATTAACTGAATGGCTATAAATTGAGAGAGGGGAATGTGCAACGAGACCTGGGTGTCCTTGTACACCAGTTGCTGAAGGTAAGCATGCAGGTGCAGCAGGTGGTAAAGCAGGCAAATGGTATGTTGGCCTTCATAGCCAGAGGATTCGAGTTCAGGAACAAGGATGTCTTGCTGCAATTATACAGGGCCTTGGTGAGACCACACCTGGAATATTGTGTGCAGTTTTGGTCTCCTTATCTGAGGAAGGGTGTACTTGCTATAGAAGGACTGCAGTGAAGGTTTACCAGACTGATTCCTGGGATGGCAGGACTGACATATGAGGAGAGATTGAGTCGGTTAGGATTATATTCGCTGGAGTTCAGAAGAATGAGGGGGGATCTCATAGAAATCGATAAAATTCTAACAGGACTAGACAGGGTAGATGCAGGAAGAATGTTCCCGATAGTGGGGGAGTCCAGGTGTCACAGTCTGAGGATACGTGGTAGACCATTTAGAACTTAGATGAGGAGAAATTTCTTCACCCAGAGAGTGGCGAGCCTATGGAATTCGCTACTACAGAAAGTAGTTGAGGCCAAAACATTGTATGTTTTCAAGAAGGAGTTAGATATAGCTCTTGGAGTGAAAGGGATCAAAGGATATGGGGAGAAAGCGGGAGCAGGCTATTGAGTTGGATGATCAACCATAATCATAATGAATGATGGAGCAGGCTTGAAGAGCTGAATGGCCTACTCCTGTTCCTATTTTCTATGTTTTTTTGTTTCAGCTGGTTCTTAATATCATGTGCTGTGAATCGAATTGGCTGAAGACTGGCATCTGTGATGCTGGGGAACTCCGGAGGAGGCCGAGGTGGATCATCCGCTCGGCACTTCTGGCTGCAGATTGTTGCAAATGTTTCCGCCTTATCTTTTGCACTGCTGTGCTGGGCTCCTCCATCGTTGAGGATGGGGATATTTGTGGAGCCTCCTCCTCTAGTGAGTTGCTTAATTGTCCACCACCATTCACGACTGGATGTGGCAGGACTGCAGAGCTTAGATCTTACCCATTGGTTGTAGGATTTCTTAGCTCTGTCTATCACTTGCTGCTTATGCTGCTTGACATACAAGCAGTCCTGTTTTATAGCTTCACCAGGTTGATACCTCATTTTTAGGTATACCTGGTGCTGCTCCTGGCATGCCCTCCTGCACTCTTTATTGAACCAGGGTTGATCCCCTTGCTTGATGGTAATGGTAGACTGGGGGACATGCCGGGCCATGAGGTTACAGATTGTGGCTGAGTACAGTTCTGCTGCTGCTGCTAGCCCACAGCACCTCATGGATTCCCAGTCTTCCGTTTCTAGATCTGTTTGAAATCTATCCCATTTAGCACAGTGGTAGTGCCACACAACATGATGGAGGGTCTCCACAATGACTGCGGTGGTCACTCCTACCGATACTGTCATGGACAGATGCATCTGCGGCAGGCAGGTTGGTAAGGATGAGGTCAAGTATGTTTTTCCCTTTTGTTAGTTCCCTCACCACCTACTGCAGACGCAGCCTAGCAGCTATGTCCTTTAGGACTTGGCCAGCTTGGTCAGTAGTGGTGCTACCAAGCCACTCTTGGTGATGGACATTGAAGTCCCCCGCCCAGAGAACATTCTGCAGCCTTGCCACCCTCAGTGCTTCCTCCAAGTGGTGTTCAACATGGAGGAACACTGATTCATCAGCTGAGGGACGGCAGTACATGGTAATCAAGCAGGAGGTTTCCTTGCCCATGTTTGACCTGATGCCATGAGACTTCATGGGGTCTGGAGTTGATGTTGAGTACTCCCAGGGCAACTCCCTCCAAACTGTATACCACTGTGCTGCCACCTCTGCTGGGGCTGTCCTACCGGTGGGACAGGACATACCCAGGGGTGGTGATGGTGGAGCCTGGGACATTATCTGTCAGGTATGATTCCATGAGGATGACTATGTCAGGCTGTTGCTTGACTAGCCTGTGAGACAGCTCTCCCAATTTTGGCTTAAGCCCCCAGATGTTAGTAAGAAGGACTTGGCAGCGTCAACAGGGCTGCGATTGCTGTTGTCATTTTCGGTGCCTAGGTTGACATTGAATGGCCTGTCCAGTTTCATTCCTTTTTTTTGTTTTTGCAGAGGTTTGTTACAACTAAGTGGCTTGCTAGGCCATTTCAGAGGGCATTTAAGAGTCAACCACATTGCTGTGGGTCTGTAGTCACATGTAGGCCAGACCAGGCAAGGACGGCAGATTTCCTTCCCTAAAGAACATTAGTGAACCAGATGGGTTTTTACAACAATTGGCAATGGTTTCATGGTCATCATTGGACTTTTAATTCCTGATTTTGATTGAATTCAAATTCCACCATCTGCAGTGGCAGGATTCAAACCCAGGTCCCCAGAGCATTACCCTGGGTCTCTGGATTACTAGTCCAGCAACATGTTGATGTGGCACATTGTACAATGCATAAAATATATGATTAATATAGTACATAGTAATATCTTTGTACAGAAAACTGATTTCCACAGTGTTCTGCACAAAGATATTACTATGTACTATATTAATCATATGTTTTATGCAATGCACAATACCTTACATCAACATGTCAATTTACACTAATTGTGCTCAAGTACAAATAATGCATGCAAAGACAGTGGAGTATCCAAGTGGAAGAATGTAGTTAGTGTCCCATGGGCCATCAACTGCGACTAAGCAATACCTCACTTGTACTCAGTGGACAACAAATTTAAAATGGTTCAGCCTCCTTCCAAGTGGTGTTCCTCAGCACATGCTAGCATTGATATTTTGGTGCACTTGAGAGGGCATGCTCACTTGCAAAATAATTTGAATTTTATATTAAGATAGTGTATCCTATTGATTTTCCAACATTTCATAAATGTCAGTTTATATGGGGTTGGTGATTATAGTACCTCAAATCAGATGTTCAAGGGTATAAAGATGAAATATTTTTATATGAGAATTTTCACTTCCTAGAATAACAGCTTATCATTTTATATTGTGAAAGTTCATCACTTCTGAATATAATCAATATTTTACTAAGACATATTCAATGTTACTGTGGCCAATTGCAGTTACTCATACATATCAAAATTCCTCAATTAATTTGAAATATATGTAAAACTGGTAAATTAAATTCATACTTCTTCCAGAGGTACACTTGTTCAATTAAAATGTCCTTAATGCACAATTTTTCCTTTGATTGTCCAGAAATCAGACATTAACCTTATCCATTCTATACATTATCAATCTCCATATATTAACATTTCAAATAGCTGACAGTATTTGAAATCACATTTTCCACCTGGTTGATATTATATTAGTTAAGTCTATGTTCTGTCTACAAAGGCACACAAACCAATCAGGATTTTGACTGGGTACATTGGACTATCAGATAAATCAGCCATCCAAAGTGTGTACACTCATCTCTCATACCAGTTGTGAATCAATGGGAAGTCATCAAGCACACCCTGTAGCAGTTCATACCTTTATGGGAAGAATGGTTTTCATTCAATACACCCAGCAGGAGAGGCTAACTAAACTTACAATGTAGTTGCCATAGCTCTTGGCAGGGTGTGCTCATTCAATGAGGAAACTTGCAAATCCTTGACATAAAGAAATGAGGAAGGGGTCAGAGGTTTACCTTTTATCTCTCTCTAGCTTTAGATCTCTGGAGAAGTTAGTCATATGTTTTGAGTCTGAAACAGCAAGGGGGAAAGAGATCACAATTTCCAGCCAAAATCTGTGGCCTGAATCTTCAGGTCGGCATGCGGGGGCGGGCCCTGCTTGCCGATGTGTAAAATAATGCCCGGTGACATTGGGCGTGCATCCCCACGTCACCACGCATCATCCCGTTCTTCAGTTCGGCGGGCGCACACCGGGGTCGGCAGCGCGTCAGCTGAACTGTCAAAGGCCTATTAAGGCCACTTAAATAGTAATTGAAACAATTAACACGGCTGTCCATCTAACCTTAAGGTTGGTGGGCAGGCGAAGAGCCCAGGCAGCCTTCACATTTTTCATAGAACCTCATCCATGGGTGGGATGAGGTTTCATGAAGGTCTTTAAACTTTAATAAAAATTTTTCATAAAAGTCATAGACATGTCCCAGCTCGTGTGAGGGGACATGTCTGAATAAGTTTTTAAAATGTTTCATTCACTTTTTGATAATGAGATTAAACTCCCGGAGGCAGCTCCGTGCCTCAGGGAGATTTCTGCGCTCTTCCACACACATGCACGCGAAAGACCACAGGCCCCGACTCAGCATCCACCCCTCGCCCGCACAAGGAGCGCCCAGCGCTCCCAGGTGTGCGTCACGCTGGGCGGGCCTTAATTGGCCCGCCCACGTAAAATGGCGACACAGAGCCGATGGCAGGTGGTGATCGGCTGCATGCCCGCCCGCGCCCGCTCCCGCTCCCGCTCCCGCTCCAGCTCAGCCCGCCCGACAGGGAGAAAATTCTCCCCTATGAGATTCCATGCTGGGGTATGAATGCATGTATCTTATAAGAGTAAAACTTAATGCCAATCAGTTCAGGGACTGCTCACTAGTAAAATGACATTAGCCCATTAGTTTGGTCGTGTGGTGTGGTTTGTTATTTTTCATGGTACAAGAGCAAGAAATAGATTGAATCTGGTTGTGAAAACCATGGCCAGAATTTACATTCCCCCCCTCCCCCCCACCGCCCAGCGGGTTCTGAAGTCGGTAGGGGAGTGTGAAATTGCCTGGAGGGCATTTCCTCCGGGATCCCACCTCCCCCAACCTGGTCATTTCATGCTGTGGCAGGCAGGGCCTCTGATGGGAAGCCCGCCCTTGCCCCAATTAAGGCCCTTAAGTGGCCACTTAAGGACCTTTTCCCACACAGCCTCAATTTTTAGGGTGGTGGCAGATGACAGATCGGGGGGCAAGCCCAAAAACAACATAGTTCAATCTTGGATGGGAATGGGGGTGGGGTGGGTGTGTGTCTAGCAGAAGCCCCCAAATCTCAGCATTGGCAATTGAAAGAAAAATTGGGAAGGAAATAGCTGATGGCTAATCCAAAACCATCCATTTTGTACCTCCACGAAAGTTGAATTTCACCCACAAATTTCCATATTTATCACAAGACGAATGCTCTTTCAGTATACTCATGTTTACTTCTTCTCAAAAATTAGCAGACAGGAACGTTGGGCCCATAAAGACTATAAACATGAAAAGAAAATACAGATAGAATACACAAGTAAAAGTTAAGAAATGACAATTGTAAAAGAAATTAATGGGAATCTGCAAAAACGAAGATGAGAGGAGAAAAAAACAATGAACCAGAAAAGTAAACCACTGTTTGACATCAAGATCAGAAAGTCAGAGTTCAACTCCATTATTACTTTTTATTCATCTTTAGATTGTTCAGTAATCATAGTAATATCTAAAAGGATTTTGTGTTCTTAATGTAAACCATGAAACACTTTGTGCAATGATGGGGAGATGTTTTGTCCAGGCATGATTGTCACCAATTTGAAGTGAAATTGTATTGAACATGGAAATGGAATACTCACTTTGCCAAGGATCTTACATCAACTGTTTAAAACTACTAAAATAATGTTATTGTATATGTCATGTGATACCAAGGAGCCTATGTGTGAACATTTTTCAGTGCACCAGTAAGTTTCTGTTATAATTTGTATGTTTTTTTTCTGGCTTGAGTGAATTTTTGCAGGAATGTACTCATTATCTTTCTAAACATGAATCAGTGACACACAAATTAAATCAGGCAAAAGCTACAAAACAACAAATGATACCAAAATGGAAGGTGGACAAAATAATGAAGATCATCTTCTGAACAATGTAGCTCATAGTGACCATTCATAATTTGCAGGATAAATTGGATTAAGCATTAAGTGGGTTATAAATTACAGAACTGAAACCAAATTTATAGCCCAAATGTTACAACCAGTTGTAGAAATTATGACTTTGCTGCTGCCTAAAGGATAAATTACTTTCATAAATGGCAACCAAGAAGATACTCAATTTGTTTCGATTGGGTACTACACTTAATAAAAGACTTGCATTTGTATAGAGTCTTTCAAGACTGTTACCCCAAATTATTGTTGTAACTTAGGAAATGCAGCAACCAATCTGCGCACAGCAAGTTTCTACAGGCAGCAACGTGATATGATAGCAACCATTTGTTCGTTCACCTTGATTAAGGGATAAATACTGGCCAGGACACGAGAGAGAAATTGGTGCTCTTCTTCAAAATAGGGCCAGGGAATTTTTATGTCCACCTGAGGCAGCAGGCAAGGCCATCGTTTAACACCTTTTTCAAAAGTTAGCATCTCCAACAGTGCAACGCTCCCTCAATACTGGAGTGTCAGTCTATATTTTTTGTTCCCAAGTCTGTGGAGTGGGATTAAGAACACACAACCTTCTATTTCAGAGGTAAGAATGCTACCAACTGAGCTACAGTCCATAACCCAAATCTATTATGCCACCATTAAACTGGAGGTCTCAGATTAACATGAGCACATGCTTTAGAGTACTGCAAGCCATTAGTACCAAATATCTATTTTTATGCATTCATGAGCCTTGAGCATTGCTCATTCCTAATTGCCCTTTAGAAGGTGGTGGTGAGCCACAATCTTGAACCACTGCAGTCCGTGTCGTGTAAGTACAACCACAATGCTGTTAGGGAGGATGTTCCAGGTTTTTGACCCAATGACAGTGAAGGAACAGTAACATAGTTCCAAGTCAGGATGGTGTGTGACTTGGAAGGGAACTTGCAGATGGTGGTGTTCCCATCTATCTGCAGCCCTTGTCCTTCTAGGTTGTACAGGGCATGAATTTGGAAGGTGCTGTCTAAGGAGCCTTGGTGAGTTGCTGCAGTGCATTTTGTAGATGGTACACACTGCTGCTACTGTGCATCAGTAGTGGAGGAAGTGAATGTTTACGGTGGTGGATGCTGATCAAACAGGCTGCTTTGTCCTGGATGGTGCTGAGCTTCTTGAGTGTTGTTGGAGCTGCACCCATCCAGGCAAGTCAAAACGATTCCATCACATTCCTGACATTTATTTTTTATTCATTCATGGGATGTGGGTGTCACTGGCTAGGCCAGCATTTATTGCCCATCCCTAATTGCCCTTAAGAAGGTGGTAGTGAGCTGCCTTATTAAACCGCTATAGTCCATGTGGTGTAGATACACCCACAGTGCTGTTAGGAAGGGAATTCCAGCATTTTAACCCAGCAAGAGTGAAGGAACGACGATATATTTCCAAGTCAGGCTGGTGAGTGGTTTGGAGGGGAACTTCCAGGGGATGGTGTTCCCATGTGTCTGCTGCCATTGTCCTTCTAGATGGTAGCAGTAATGGGTTTGGAATGTGCTGCCTAAGGAGCTTTGGTGAGTTCCTGCAGTGCATCTTGTAGCTGGTACATGCTTCTGCTGTTGTGCGTCAATGGTGGAGGGAGTGAATGTTTATGGATGTGGTGCCAATCAAGTGGGCTGCTTTGTCCTGAGTGGTGTAAAACATCTTTGTGTACTGATAGAGATGCACTCATCCAGTAAAATGGGGAGTATACCATCACACACC
Organism: Carcharodon carcharias; assembly: GCF_017639515.1. Taxonomy (NCBI): domain Eukaryota; kingdom Metazoa; phylum Chordata; class Chondrichthyes; order Lamniformes; family Lamnidae; genus Carcharodon; species Carcharodon carcharias. The sequence continues at coordinate 60,747,989 of NC_054477.1, read as the reverse complement.
TGACTTGGTCCTTGTAGTTGGTGGACAGGCTTTGGGGAGTCAGGAGGTGAGTTACTTGCCACATAATTCCTAGCCTCTGATCAGCTCTTGGAGTGACAGTATTTATATGGCTAGTCCAGTTCAGTTTCTGGTCACTTTTAACCCCTGGGGGATGTTGATTGTGGTAGATTTAGTGATGGTAATGCCATTGAATGTCAAGGGGAGATGGGTAGATTCTCTCTTGTTGGAGATGGTCATTGTGTGGCATGAATATTATTTGCCATTTGTCAGCCCAAGCCTGGATATTGTCCAGGTCTTGCTGCATTTGGACATGGACTGCTTCAGTATCTGAGGAGTCGCGAATGGTGCTGAACATTGTACAATCATCAACGAACATCTCCACTTCTGACCTTATTTTGGAAGGAAGGTCATTAATGAAGCAGCTGAAAATAGTTGAGCTGAAGACACTATCCTGAGTAAATCTTGCAGTGATGATCTGGACTGAAATATTTGTTGTCCAACAAAGTCAACCATCTTCCATTGTCCTAAGTATGACTCCAGTGGAGAGGTATCCCCATTCATTCCCATTGACTCCAGTTTTGCTAAGGCTCCTTAATGCCACACTTGATCAAATGCTGCCTTGATGTCAAAGGCAGTCACTCCCACCTTACTCCCCAAGTTCAGCTCTTTTGTCCTTGTTTGTACCAAGGCTGTAATGAGTTCAGGAACTGAGTGGCCCTGGTGGAACCCAAATTGAGCATCAGTGAGCAGGTTAATGCTGAGTAAGTGCCACTTGACAACACTTTTGTCAACTATTTCCATCACTGAGAGTAGGTCTGATGGAGTAGTAATTAGCTGGATTGGATTTTTCCTGCTTTATATGGACAGGACATACATGGGCAAATTTCCACAATGATGGGTAGGTATCAGTATTGCAGCTGTATTGGCACAGCTTGCTTAGGGGCGTAGTTAGTTCCCAAACAGAAGTACTACAGCTGGGATGTTATCAGGACCTTTGGTAACCATACTGCTCTGTTCTTGGATTGAGCACCAAGTGTTTACAGTCGGGTGGATTTCAATGTTCCCACTCGCACTGGGTTGAAGATGGGTAGAGTGACATGCCAGCCCCCAACAGAAGTGATCCAAGGCCTCAATAATTTTCATGCTTGGACCTTGTACCATTCTGTCAGTCAGTTGATTGCTTGGAACAACACTTGATTGTAAGGGGCAAGGAACTGGACAGCTCCTCTGTGAATTAAATGGAGCAGGGTGGACACAAAGGACCAACTATCACAGGAATCAAATTTTGGGGCCAGGATGACCATTACTATGTTTTCTTACCTAAAAACTTTATTTTCAAAACTGTATTTTAACTTATGGTGTGGCCTGTTGGGGTTTCTTCAAGGACTGCTAGTTAAGCCATTCAAGTACCAATGGTTGGAGCATGCACAGGGCATTGGGATCCTATTGGTGTTACAGGACCCCAATTTGCATGGGCGAATGAGGCCTTAGCCTTTTCTCACAAGCAACCATTTGAAGTCCACAGCTAAAATTCTAGCAGCTCCAGCATGAATCGGAACAGGGTGGTCAATGCTGTACCAAACTGCCACCCACTTCCACCCTGCAATAAAGACAAAAGTTAGTGACTGTTCTGCTGATTCTTTTCTAACATTAAAATTTGGCGTACCTTTGGCAGGTGGAGTAGGAGGAGAGAATGGCCCTGGAGGACAGAGGGAAAAGGAGTGCATGATTCACATAAGTACAACCCTAGTGAGGGAGCAAATCAATCGCAACAAGCAGCTACCTGAGCATGGCAGAAGCGTATAGTATGAGGGGCCTCTGACACTGGGGAGGTTATGATTGAAGCACACCAGCTACTCCACAGGAACAGTCAACCATCTGCCATATAATACCATTGCACACCACAAGGGTCAACTACTTTCTTTGACTTTTGAAAAACATACTTAATTTACCTTGTATGACAAACTGCAGGACGAATTAAAAGCAATTTAATTTTATTCAGTTAATACTTCTCGTTATGCTTGTGTTTAAAGTGTTATAGAAGGAAGTTACGTTATAGAGGTTACATTAAGAATAATTGTGATGCACAGTGGTGAAGTCACAACATATTAAAAAATGGATACAGGACTAAAGGATGTTCATCATATTCTGATGCTGTACAGTGGTTAAAAGTAATATTGAAGTAACTCTTTAAAAGCATAAAACTCTGACAGGGAACAGATTTAAGGACATCAGTGAGTCCAGGACAAATTAGACATGATCCATGAGTCACATAATTAAATCCAAACACTGAGTATGGTTTATAACAGCTTTCTCTCCAGCACAAAACAGTATTAAATTGTTCCAAGTGTCATTTTTACCAGAGGTATACAATAAAAGACTCAATGCCTGTCATGAATCATTTGATTTAGGATTCAATTATAGTGCATTGCATGGATTATCATTCTTTATTTCCAAGTGAGCTGAGATTGGATAAGTGATAATATTTTAAAGGAAAATAATTATTTACTGAGTCTCTTGAATAAACCTGAACCTCAATGTTATGACTTCAATCACTACTATGATATCTGAATTACAACAGAAAATAGAGCATGTGTGAAAATAATTGTTTTGTTTGCTTTTCATCTTTTTATGCGGTTTGATCTCTATACTCCATTCCCAAATTGGCTGGTTTGGGAGGTTGTCCAATCATGGTAGATGGGTCAAAAAGGTAAAATGAATCCAACAGGTAAGTGGGAAGGCATTTACTTCCTGGATCCAGCATTCCTTGCCTCCCTCTGGCCATCGAGTTTCCCAAGGCCCGGAAATCTTGACTGACCAGGGTAAAATTTACAATGGTGGTGGGAGCTCCTGGGAGTGGATTGCTTGCCTGGCTCCCACATTCCATCTCTGTTTAAGCCAGAAGTGGGCAGGTTAGAGGTGGGTTGGGATTTGGATTTTTAATATTTTAACATTCCACCCAACCAAACATAGCTGTTTGTGGGTGTTAAAATTCCTGCCATTTGGTAGAAACAGCTTTATTCCAAAACCTGGTGCATGGTATCAGTATGAACAAGCATTTATCTACTTTTTGCATGTACGTCAACAAAATGGCTGAATTGAAGACTAATTGTGAGATAAGACTTCTTTAGTAAGGTCAAGATTGCCTTTCACTCCTCAATTGTTCACTCTCTAACTCTTCCTTAACCGATGGAGGTGACACAAGCAGTTCCACCAATGTTGGCAGGCTTTCCAGCACATTTTCCAAATCATCATTCTTCATTCAGATATGAACAAAAATGGTGTGTGTCGGGACTCAATCCTACCTCTAATAATCATACCATACTTTCTATGAGAAATCAATTAGCACTGAACCATGGTAGCTTTCCTCCCTTTAACCCTGACTTCACTAAGGCCCAACTGATACTCTCATTATTCCAGGTGAACATGGAACAAACCTGGAATTTTCCTTGTTGTTACATATTAACACCTCAGCACTCACCTCAGAAAATGGCAAATTTGAACTTGCTTGTCCTTTATTTCATTTCCCTTACTTTAATATTATGCAGATGTTTATTACTGAACTTACACATACCTTCTCATTGTTATTTTATGTGCTTGTGATCCCTCTCAAGAACAACATAGCAATGTTGAGCTGCAAAGCAGCAACTTGCCAAATTACACTGTTCTTCACACTGATAAACCTTTAGAAATAGAAATAAGCCTAAATCATAGTTATTGGAAAAGATAAAAAATTGGACCATTTTCATCCCATTAATTCTATTAGCAAGCATGTTAACTGAGGAATTACGACAGTGATAATAAAAGTTTTAGCTTGTTTTTAGTGGAATAGAAATCAAATAGCAGATTAAATCACAGGTCATACATTACTATCTTAATCAGCTCGAAGTGCCCAATTATAGTATGTTCATTGTAAACATCCCTGGGCAGACCGTGAAGAAGAGCTTATTCCAAGGAATTAAACATTTACTAGCTGTCAGTTCCTGCTTTCTTAGTCATACTGTCTCCATCACAAATAAGTGATGAGCAAAATTTTGAATAAGCTAGCCATCAACTGATATCTGATATATTCAACTTACAATTTATCCATGCATTACATTTATTGCACAAGGATAACTGTGGCTTTGCCTGTGGGATAAAGTTAGTGCATGTAAGAATTTATGGCCTTCAGTTGGGCTATCAAAACAAATACAGAATGTTACCAATACAGGGTGTATGAATATTGGGTATTTTCAAACAGCTCTTTGTACTAGTGATCATGATTGGTTATATTTAACAACAGTTCATTATGAAACTATTAGAGCTATTTGTTTATAAAGAAATGTTCACATGTATCAGTTGATGGCTAGCTTATTCAAAATTTTGCTAATCACTTTTGTGTGATGGAGACAGTCTGAGGAATAGTATTCACATATTCCCGACAATTTTAATATACTCCTGGGAGCAAGCACCTTCTTGTAATACATTATATTTTTACTCAAGAGGAATATGACCTTTATGTTCTTTTTCTAAAATTTGAACACTGGAAAATATAATGGCCCAGATTTTGCTGAAATAATAATGGTGTCTGAATTACGCACTTTGTTATCAATGTGACAATCAGCGAGCAATGTGGGATGAGGAAGAAATATCCCATGATTGCGATTCACCACAAGTTGCAATCTGATTTTCACTGCTTCATCGTTACCATTGTGAAAACAGGATCTTGCACTTAATCCCCATGTGATGTTCATGAAGTTGCTGCATTTCCACATTAATTTTCCATTGAACTCAACCACAGAAAATTAAGTCTAAGCACTCTTTAACAATGTCAATTACTGCCAATCAACCTCTCTTGCCCATAAAGTGAACATTTGTAAGTGTGGAGTCCAGTTCCTTCAGGATGTGAATCATTTTAGGTGATTTTAAAAACTTTAATTTTTTTTTTAACTCTTCCTTTCTCTTTCTTTTTTCCTTTTAATCCGATCTTTCTTTCCATCTCTTTCTCTTTCTCTGCCAATGAAGTCATCCACTCTAATTTTGACCATAATTGGTCAGAATACTTCTTTTCATCATTTCTTTGCCCAGAATCTTTTTCTCTGCCATTATCATTTCCCAAAAGTTTGACAGTCCTGTGCAGCTCACAGTTCCTTAAATTTTACATTACAGGTGGAGCCATTTTATTTTCTGCAGCCTGCTCTTCACTCTTGTGTTGAAAATACTTTGCCTTGTATCATTTGAATGAGTTTTCTCACAAAAATTGTTGCAAATTTTCTTCAATTTCAGAAAAATTCAATTATGTGATGATAATGGGCCCAATGAACTATGGGCTGAATTTTCCCTTTGGCATGCGGGGCGGGTAAAATGACACGCGTCTGGGTGTAAAATGACAGGTGGTGAGATTGGGCAAGCGTCCTGACATCACTGAGCACCATCGCGATATTTCACTGGGCATGCATGCGATGATGCCCGACGCGCACCCACCATTAATTAACAGGCCACTTAAGGCCATTGACTCCCCAATCGACCCCGATTTTTCAGCGTCCATGTGATCTTCGGCTCAGTGCATGGGCACAACGGGCAGGCGGGTAGGACACATTTGTATTAACCTCACCCACGGGCGGGATAAGAAGGCTCACTGGGGTCGCGAGTGTGCACAGTCAAGTATTTATTTATGAAAGTTTTTCAAATTTGACTGTGTGATCTGCTGTACTTCAAAACTCATGCCAGCTGCTTTTTCTGGACTCAACCTTCAGGTCAGCACTCTGCAGTGAGGAATCTTTTTTGGGCCTGCAGGTTTCAGGAAGCCTTCCCTTAGCCTGGGAATGGCTGAACTCTCCACTGGAGGCACTTCCTCTGAGGAGGAAGGGAGGGTTAGAAGGGGGAAGAGGCCAGGCGTGCACATTCAGCCTCCAGGGGAGCCACCTTTGGGAGGACAGGCGCAGGCACAAGGGGTGCAGGGCCAAGAGGTAGTCCAAGGCAGACAAGGCTGCAGAAGACGCCACTATCCTGCTGCCAGGGTATACAGGTGGCGAAGCAGCTACCTCAATATGCCTGAGTTGCAGTGCCAAAGGAGGCTCAGTTTCTCAAGGGAGACAGTCAACCATATCTGTCAAATGATATATTCTGAGATCTCCACTGTGTGGACACCCCATGCCAGTGGCTCTGAAGGTCACAGCTGCCCTCAACTTCTATGCTTCTGGCTCCTTGCAGGGCTCGGTGGGTGATCTTTGTGGTGTCTCCCAATCAGCTGTGAACACTTGTGTCAAGCAGGTCACAGACGCTCTGTTTAGGTGTGCATTGACCTTCATCCACTACTGTTGGGACCAGACAAATCAGGCACAGCGAGCCAGAGGCTTCACAGCCATTGCTGGCTTCCCCCGCACAAATGTGGCCATCAAGGCGCCAGCAGGTGAGCCCGGTGCCTTCGTCAACAGGAAGAGCTTCCACTCCATGAACGTGCAGATAGTGTGTGACCACAGGATGCAGATTCTGTAAGTCTGTGCAGGGTACCCAGGTAATTCCCACGACACCTACATCCTCAGACATTCCCAGGTGCCGGGGCTCTTCAGTGCTCCAGCCCGGCTGGATGGATGGCTGCTGGGTGACAAGGGCTATCCCCTCAGAAGGTGGCTCATGACGCCCCTCTGCCATCCAATATCAGAAGCTGAGCAGCAGTACAATAGGAGCCACACCTCCACAAGGGCTATGGTGGAGAGAACCATCGGTCTTCTCAAGATGCGCTTCCGATGCCTGGACTGTTTAGGGGGTGCACTCCAGTAACCCCCAGACCATGTGTTGGTGATAGTGGTTGCATGATGCACTCTCCACATTCTTGCGCTGAAAAGGGCAGATGCTGTGGACGATGAAGACGTCGACACAGTGTCTGCGGCAACACACGATGAGTCCAGCAGTGAGTCCGAGGATGAGCACAGGGAAATGCTGAGGGGGTAGATGCTGTCCCGGGCATACTCCAGGGAGGCAGGGACACCCAGAAGGCTTTAATCCAATGAACCTTCAGCTAGCGCACCACATATGGACCTCCATGACAAGCCTGGGCTGTAGGCTCCATACTCGACACCTAAGTACAAAATCTGCCAGGTTAGGAACGGTCACTAAGGCCTTGTTAATAAAGCTGAATGTCCAACCAAGCCCTCATTACAGTTTTGGAAACCATACACATGCAGAAGAAAAGATGCATCCTCAGCCATTGTGACATATCTGCATTTTATTCTGTCAAGCAAACCAACTTATTCCAAAAAAAGAGATTAGTGCTTCCAAACAAAGCAAGAAGCACCACATCTCAGGCCAGCACAAAGGCACCAGTGAAAAAATCGTGGTGTGCCTAAGGTGCCTTATGTTTTCATTTCTGGGTGCTATGTCTTGGTGCTGCCCCATGGCTCAGAGTGACATCTGAGCCAGCCTGCTGACTCTGCTGTCCTGTTGGCCTCGATGACCTTGGCGGTTGTCCTCTGGCCCATGGAGCCAGTGCTGGCCCCACCTGGGAGGGAGCTGCCAGCTCCACAGCTGGCATCTCTGCAGGCATTGCAGCCTTACCAGATGCTATGGTTACTGGGAGATGGGTGGAGGAGCTGCCATCCTCATCCAGATTGCCCTGAGAGGTGCCCGGAGAGATGCCAGGCAGCTGCTGCACCAATGTGAGGTCGCTTCAGACCTCCCTGCTCACCATGGATGGACTGGCACCGAGCTGTGAAAGTTGATGCCCAAACCATCTTCCACACTGGCAGTGACCAGCTGAGGTCAATGCGATATGAGGGCTTGTTAGTCAGAGCACATCCCCAGGAAGCCCTGACGGGTCTCCTGGAGGAGCCTCTCCATAAGAGTCGCCACTTTCTCCATGGAGGATGCGTGGCACTCAGACATGAGGCTCATTGCTTCAGCGATAGTCCACATAGACTCCTCCACCATGGTGACCAAGCCAAACCCGGCCTCATGTATCTCCCTCAGATGTTCCCGCACAGTTGGCTGCATTTCCTGCACCTGCTGCGTCGCGGACGACTTCAGAGGCACATCATCAGGCACCAACTGAGCATGTGCCTGGTCCCCTGCAATCCTCTGACTGATGGCGCCATCGGCACTCTCTGTCTCTGCCAACTCCTCCAGTTAAGAACCCTTGCCATTTTGCCCTGGGACACTAGCTGATGTTCGAATTCCCACCGAGGTGCTGGTATCTGCACTGGTGTCCGCCTGGCAGAGATGGTGTGACACTGGTGAGGCTTCAGGGCCCTCAGGTGTGAGAGGGGGCCCCTGTTGCTCCTCCTCCCAGCCCTGGTCCGCTGATGCTGAAAGGCTGAACAAGGACTGTGGATCGGTTAATGTGGAGACAATGTCAAAGTGCATCCCTGACCCCCGGATCATTATGCGCTCATCCCTCCATAACCAATGGTCAAGCCAAGTTGCAAAATTAAATCAATTAACATTCAGCACTGCCATGGCTGTTGGGAGAACAATGCTGACCTCACTGTTGGGCATAAATACCTGGCCGTGGCACCTCAGCCTCACCAGTGGATCTTGGCGCATGGTGCCTCTCCAGATCCAGGGCCTCCTGCTCGTAGCGGCTAAGAATGGCAATCTGTGCCTGGCACCGCCAGTCCTCACACGCTCTGCCGCATTATGAGCATTCGTATCCTGAAAATGAGAGACGAGCATTCATTAGTGCAAATTGCACATGGACTCTCTTCGCACACGGCCCATCCCAACCAGAGTGGGACATATCAGGTCTCCAGTGCCTCCTCACCCCGCTGCTGCCGAACACTCGCACAAAGATGCTAGGCCTGCTCCCCAGCACCCCCACCCCATCCCTTGGATACATGCTGCCTATAGCACATTAAGCACCACACGGTATATCCTCCCATAGCAAGGAGGCGCAAGCACATGGTGCGCAGAGCGCAGCAGAAGGGCTTCGTTGCCATGCCACCTTGAAGCTCCGCTCCCAGCATGTCATCACCCTGACTTGGACATGTCTTGGAATTCAAACACAGCGCCTACGTGCAGCTACTCCAGGTTTCCCCCGAACCAGTCATGTGGGACTCAGTGTAACACATGCTGCAGGGGCAAAACACATCTCTTCATCACTCTTAGGCTGACCCCAGCATGGGCAGTATCTGCTGGCCCATCCAGCAAAGGATAAATGCCATCAATGGTTCAATGCAGTCACTACACTCAGACTTGGGGGGAGGGGTGTTGGAGGCAGCAGGGGGGGTAAGCTGACCTGCTGGGTTACATGACCAATGCCAACATTGTACTTGCCCTTCCAGAGCGCAACAAGTCATTGAAGCGTTTGTGACACTGGATCCAGGTGCGCTGCACCATGTCACGGGAGCTCACCACCTCCGCCACCTCCTCTCAGGCATATTTCATCATGCAGGGGGGCCTCCTCCTCCCATCCTGGAGAACCAGCACCTCCCGCCGTGCTGCCACCTCCTCGAGGAGGACAACAAGGCAGTCATTCAAGAAACGGTGGGTCCACTGGTCCCCCACCCTACCCTCCGGCCTGGCCTGCCCTGCTGCCCTACCCTCCAGCCTTGCCTGCTCGGCTGGCCTACCCTCCAGACTGCCCTGCTCACCAGAAGCCCTCTGGTGAGCCCCTTCACTTGACGAAGGCTGCCAGCGCTTCTGATAAACAGGTCACCGGGTCGCCATTGGACCCGGCGGACAATGCACTCCCACTGCCGCCCGCCCACTCCCACTATCCTCAGAAGTTGGGTATTACGCTGGGCTGGCCTTAATTGGCCCGCCCGCATAAAATGGCGGCACGGACCCGATTGGCTCCACACCTGTTCCCTCTCCACCCCCCCCACCCCACCCCCGCCAAACAGAAAATTCAGCCCTATGTGTCTTTGATAAACATTGTTTCTGTTGGACTATAATTAATTCTAATATGTCAAAAGCTGAGTTTAACTCTTCATTTATAATGAACATTTTTGATAAGAATTTAAGAAAAAAGCTAAATTAAAACAAATTGACTTGAAATTCTGTTAACAGAAAAAGGTTAACAGGATTGTGCTGGAGAAGTAGTTCAATATATTAGATAACGGCAGACTGATTATTGCAATTCACTCCCCAATAATTGATTTAATAAGAGTTTTTGGGTCACATATATTGGAAACCAAGCACAACCAGTTGAGCAGCTATCTTTCAGTTAGAGGTATCAGTAAAATTACCAGCAATCTGATGTCCCCAACCCAGAATATTGTTAAAAGGAGTTGGAGAAATTTAATAAAACTAGGTTATTTAATGTAAACTAAGATTGAAGAACTAGAAAACGAATATTAAATTACTCAAAGCTCAAGCAAGAGTCGAGATATGAAAAATATTATATCACAGAATAAAAGAAGTGTGAACAAGTGTCCCTTTAGGGGGAGGAGCAAGAAGAAGAAAGGAACGTGCTGCCTCCTTAAGGCAGAGTTAGTTCTGTGATCATTAGCATGAAGCTGGGAGATAAGCACTGGTATGAAAAAATTTTATTCAAGATGATACCAGGACAAGAAGGTCTGTAGTAATCCAAGGGTAGGTTAATGGCTGATGAGCCAGCCTATCTCATTCTTGCGATTTGGAGTGGCAGCCTATCACTAGAGGCAGAGATTGCTCCCACTTGACTTCAAATAACTTTACAAGTCCATTGGTGGGGTGGTGATTAGCTGAAAAGATAGTTGGAAGTTCACCTGTGCCTTTCTTGTTAAGTAGTATGGTTTTCACTTGTGAAATTCCAACATCATTCCAAACAATAACTTGCCTCTGCACCCCCAACCTCCTCCAGCAAATCCACTGCCCCTGTTTCCCTGTAAATATTACATCCGCATCTTACATCTCTGCATCAACCAGTAACTCCAGTTGTGCATTCAATGGCCATTTAACCCTCTGCATAAAACAATTTGCTCTCTACCCTAAATCTCTTACATATCTTCATCTAGATCTTTCAATAATGGAGACAATGATTAGTGCAATGAACAAAACCCCACTGCTGGGAATGGAATCACAGAATTAGCCCTTCTAAACCTTAGCACATGCCCAATCACTGTTACTTTGGGCTTCATCAAGCTACACTGGGGAAATTTTAACATGGATGAGCATGAGGATTTCGGTGCCAATGGAGGTGAAATCCTGGAAGAATATGAGCACATCAGGAAATCAGCTCCAACCCCTCCGCATTTCACTCCAGAGCAATAGGCTGAGAGAGCCCAACCCCCTTCGAAGAGGCAAGTTGTCAATTTCGATATGTTAATTCTCAATTAGAGTGATATTGATGTGCACTTTGCAGTTTCATTTTGAGTTTCCTTGGATGTCCCAGGCTTCCTGGAAGTCACAAGTGAAAGAAAGATAAGAACACAATGAAAACAGAGAAGGATAAGACAAGGAAATATGCCAATAAATTCTCAGTACTCACACCTGCTTGTGTGAAATGGTTTGTTCACATTGCATGTGCTGAGAGGTTACTTTCACATTTTGGAGGGCTCATCGATACTTTGGGAGTTTAGAGTTCAGATTTGCATTTTGGGACTCTGATTCATCGGCCATTTCCACTGTTACTTTGGACCTCAGATGAGGACCAAGATGACCAACAGCAGCACCAACAGCACGTGCAGAGGCAGCACGAGCAACAATCTGCAGTTCACAGACCCGCAGCTCCATTGGAGGGAAGGCATCAGCAAAGAGTTGCAGCTCACTGAAGGCCATAACCAGGGGATAGGGTGTACAGTATAGAATACAATCTCTCAGCATGTCAGAGCAAAAGTGTCTCAGAAGCCTTAGGTGTCACGTCAGGTGGTAACAGATGTTTGCAGATAGTTAGAACAAGACCTGCTATCAGCCATATCAGATAGCCACACTTTCCCAGAGGTTGTCAAAGTTGTCAAACCCTCAAACTTTTTGCCTCTGGATCCTTGCAGGGCTCTGCTGGAGACATTTGCAGACCTCGCAGTCAGTGGCACACAAATGTCTAAGACAGGGACTGATGGTTTGTTTGCCAGGGCCTATGATGAGGCCAGTCAGAACAAGCTCAGGTTTATGACTTTAGCTGGCTTCTCATTGATTCAGGACATCATCGATTGCAAATATGTGGCAACTAAAACCACCACCCCAGAACACCCGGGAGGATTTGTTAACCACAAGAGCTTACACTCTATCAATGTGCAACAACAGAAAGATCTTTGTGCAGGTGCGCACAGGATCCCAGGGCAGCTGCTATCATGCTTTTATCTTGTGGCTGTCCAGCCACCCTGATCTCTTCACACCTCAAAATACAGTTACCGACTGGCTGCTCCAAGACAAGGGATCCTTGAAACAGAGTTACTGACTGGTTGAATCAGCCTGTTCAATATTTCCTGATACTTATGACCTCTTAGTTCTGGTATCATTCTTGTGAATCTTTCTTGTACCTTCTCCAATACTTCTTTGTCATTTTGATAATATCAAGGACTACACACAGTACTCTATGTGTGGTCTAAACAAGGTTCAATACACACTCAACATAACTTTCTCTGCTTTTCAGTATTCTTTCCCCTCTAGAAATGAACCTTAATGTTTAGTTTCCTTTTTTATGAGTTTATTATTTTATGTTACTGCTTTTAGTAATTTGAACATTTGTACCCACAGAAATCTTTGCTCCTCCATCCTAAAGTGTGGCCTAACTAACTCAGAAAAATTCTCATCAAGGATAGCAATGTTGCTTAATCCCTTTAAAGCCAACTGGATGAATATCTGATTATGAAAGGGATTTATGTATTAAACATTGGCAAAATAATCACATACACAACTGAACAGTATATCCTTGACTTTCTATTCCCAGATACCAATTGCATTGACATAAAGCAGTTTGTAAGAAACCAAAATATGATGTGTGATTCCACCATGTCATTACCACCTCATTTACATAGGCCCATTCATTTGCACAGAGAACCCATCAAAGGAAGGCAGTAATGATGTCATGCATCACACTTCTGTTATTTCCATCTCATTTGTGCCAGTTTTTATTCTCATCAGAATAGAAAAGGCATCCTGGGCCACTGAAAAGTAGAGACAAAACAGAAGACTATTAAAATGGTCAGCAAGTAGTTTTATAGGATTTGAAGAAACCTGGTGTCCAACATTCCACGAGACCATTTGCCAAGCTGCTGAGCTGGGACCACTGCCCACTGATCCTCATCATCACTGCCCCTGCCATAAATCATGAGCTCAGCTTATTTAAATATCCATTGGCATTTGTTTAACAAACTCCTATATAACATGGGAGTGCCACACTGGGAAAGGATATAAATTGGCATTGTAGCCTTTAAGAAGACCAGAATAGCTTAAGGTTGGAGCAGCAGCTAGATAAATAATAAATAGTTTGAAAGACTGAAATGTCTTTAAGGGAGCTGTAATTGATTTTTTTTTTCTTGGGACGTGAGCATTACTAGCAAGGCCATCATTTGTTGCCCACCCCTAGTTGCCCTTAAGGAGGTAGTAGTGAGCCGCCTTCTTGAATTGCTACAGTCCATCTGGTGCGGGTAAACCCACAGTGCTCGTTTGAGATGCTGTGACACATGTAAAGGATGTTTTGAAGTGAAGGAACAGGCAGAGGCACCCAAAAGCATTAGGGCACCAGGAGGAAGCAGAAAAGAAAAGCACAAAACTTTCGAGGCCACCCTCAGGTACACCAAGATGAATGTCAGCATCAAGGGTACCCATGGGAGGAAACTGCAGAAAAATGTCTCATCCGCCAGTGGGGAGAGGTGACACGTGACAGTGGCACTGAAGTTAATCATAGCCTCACAGATGTTTACAGCACAGAAGGAGGCCATTCGACCCATCATGTCCATGCCGGTCAACAAAGATCTGACTACACTAATCTCATTTTCCAACGCTTGGCCCATAGCCCTGGAGGCTATGGCAATGCAGGTGAATATCTGAATACTTCTTACATGTTACGAGAGTTTCTGACTCAACCACCCATTCAGGCACCGGATGGGTTGCATCCTAGGATATTAAAGGAAGTAGCTACAGAGATAGTGGATGCACTGGTGGTAATCTTCCAAAAATCCTTAGATTCTGGAAAAGTCCCAGAGGATTGGAGAACTGCCAATATAACACCCTTATTCAAAAAGGGAGGGAGACAAAAAACAGGTAATTATAGGCTAGTTAGCTTAACACCTGTCATTGGGAAAATGTTGGAGTCTATTATAAAGGATGTAATAGCAAAGAATTTAGAAATGCATAATATAATCAAGCAGAGTCAGCTTGACTCCATGAAGGGCAAATCATGCCTGGAAAATTTATTAAAATTCTTTGAGGAGGTAACAAGCTGGATAGATAAAGGGGAACTACGGCATTTGATAAGGTACCACACATAAGGCTACTTAATAAGGTAAGAGCCTATGTTGTTGGGTGCAGTATATTAGCAAGGATTGGCTAACTAATAGAAGAGAGAGAATTGGATAAGGGGGCCATTTTCAGGGCGGCAACCTGTAACTAGTGAAATGCCACAGGGGTCAGTGCTGGGGCCACAATTATTTATAATATATATTAATGACTTAGATGAGGGAAGTGAATGTACTATCAGCAATTTTGTAGATGACACAAAAATAGGTGGGAAGGCAAGTGGTGATGATGACACAAGGAGCCTACAGAGGTATATAGACAGGTTAAGTGAATGGGCAGATGGAATATAATGTGGGAAAATATGAGGTTATGCATTTTGGCAGGAAGAATAAAGGACCTGAATATTATTTAAATGGCAAAAGAGTGCAGAAAGCTGCAGCACAGAGGGATTTGAGAGTCCTTGTGCATGAACCCCAAAAAGCTCATGTACAAGTTCAGTGGGCAATAGGGAGGTAAATAGAATGTTGGCCTTTATTTCAAAGGAACTGGAGTATAAAAATAGGGAAGTCTTGCTAAAACTTTACAAGGCACTAGTTAGACCACACCTAGAATACTGTGAACACTTTTGGTCCCCTTATCTAAGGAAGTATATACTGGCATTGGAGGCAGTCCAGAGAAGGTTCATTAGGTTGATCCTGGGTATGGAGGGATTTTCTTATGAGGAGAGGTTGAGTAGGTTGGGTCTATACTCACTGGAATTTAGAAGAATGAGAGGCAACCTTTTTGAAACATATAAGATTCTTAGGGGGCTTGACAGGGGAGATGCTGAGAGGTAGTTTCGCCTTGTGGGAGAGTCTAGGACCAGAGGGCATAATCTCAGAGTAAGGGGTCGCCTATTTAAAACAGAGATGAAGAGGAGTTTCTTCTCTCAAAGGGTAGTTAATTTGTGGAATTCTTTACCACAAAGGGCTGTAGAGGTTGGGTCATTAAGTATATTCAAGGCTGAGATAGTCAGATTTTTAGTCAGTAAGGGAACCAAGGGTTATGGGGAAAAGGCAGGAAAGTGGAGTTGAGAATTATCAGATCAGCCATGATCTCACTCAATGGCGGAGCAGACTCAATGAGCTAAATGGCTTACTTCTGCTCCTACTTCTAATGGTCTTACGGTCTTATGGTCAGTGAGTTCCAGACTCCCACCACACTCTGGATGAAAAAATTCTCCTCAATTCCTCTCTTAGCCCTCTATCTCTTACCTTAAATCTATGTCTCCTGGTTATTGACCCCTTTGCTAATGGAAAAAGTGCCTTCCTATCCACCATATCTATGCCCCTCAAAATCTTACACACCTTAATCAGGTCCCCTCTCAACCTTTGCTGTTCCAAGGGAAAAAACCCCAGCCTATCCAATCTTTCCTCATAGCTCAGACCCTCCAGCTCAGGCAGCATCCTGGTGAATGTCCTCTGCACCCTTTCCGGTGCAATCACATCCTTCCTATAATGTGGTGACCAGAACTGCATGCAGCACTCCAGTGCAGCCTAATCAGCGTTTTATGCAGTTCCAGCATAACCTCCCCGCTCTTGTATTCTATGCCTCGGCTAATAAAGGAAAGTATCCTATATGCCTTCTTAACCTGCCCTGCTATATGGATATGCACAACAAGGTCCCTCTGATCTTCAATGCTTTCCAGAGTTCTATCATTCACCTGTATCATTGCCTTGTTGGCCCTCCCCAAGTGCATTATCTCACACTTTTCCATGTTGAATTCCATTTGCCACTGCTCTGCCCACTTGACTAGTCCATTGATATCCTCCTGCAGTTTATGGCTATCCTCCTCATTATTTACCACCCTATCAATTTTTGTGTCATCCGTGAACTTCTGGAGCAAACCCTCTAGATTTAAGTCCAAATCATTTATGTATACCACAAACAGCAAGGGCCCCAGCACCAAGCCCTGCGGAACCCCACTAGAAACAAACTTCCAGTCACAGAAACATTCCTCTACCATCACCCTCTACTTCCTGCCTCTCAGCCAATTTTGGATCCAATGTGCCACTTTGCCTTGAATCCCATGGGCTCTTACTTTCTTGACCAGTCTGCCATGAGGGACCTTATCAAAAGCCTTGATAAAGTCCATGTAGACCACATCAAATATATTACCCTCATCAACATTCCTGGTTACCTCCTCAAAAAATTTGATTAAATTGGTCAAACATGACCTTCTCTTAACCAATTAATGGTGATTAATTCTGATTCCTGATTAATCTGTGTCTCTCCAAGTGCAGATATATCCTGTCCCTCAGAATTCTTTCTAGTAACTTCCCCACCACCGAGGTTAGACTGACTGGCCTGTAATTTCCTGGTCTATCCCTTCCTCCTTTTTTTAATAATGGGACAATGTTAGCAGTCCACCAGTCCTCTGGCACTTTACCTGTGCCAGAGAGGATTTGAAGATTACTGCCAAGGCCCCCGATATCTCTTCCCTTGCCACCCTCAACAGCCTGGGATATATCTCATCCAGGCCTGTGGATTTATCCATCTTTAAGGCTGCTAAACCCACTAGTACCTCTTCTCTCTCTATGCTAATTTCCTCTAATATTTCTAATCCCCCGCCTGTCTATACCTGTGTCATCCTTTTCCATTGTGAAGACCGACGCAAAGTATTCATTGAGGACTGTACCCACATCTTCCAGGTCCCCACACGAATTACCTTTATGGTGCCTAATTGGCCTTACTCTTTCCCTCATTATTCTCTTGCTCTTTTTATATTTTTTTTAAAAGTTCTTTGAGTTTTCCTTTATTCTCCCCGCCAATGCTTCTCATGCACTTTCTCAGCTTTCCTAATTTCCTTCTTAACTTCCCCCGCCTGCACTTTTTATACTCTAGGGACTTTGCTGTATTGAGCCCTCGGTATCCGCCATAAGCTTCTCTTTTTTTCTTAATCCTAACCTTTATGTCCCTTGACACCCGGGGTTCACCAGACTTGGTCCCCCAACCCCTTTGTCTTTACGGGAATGTATTTGCCCTGCTCTCTTGCCATTTCTTCCTTGAATGCCTCCCACTGCTCTGACACAGTTTTATCTTCAAGTACCTGCTCCCAGTCGTACCTCATCTCAGTAAAATTAGCCTTTCCCCAGTTTAGAACTTTTATTCGTGGCCCAACCTTATTCTTTTCCACAACAATCCTAAATATAACTGAGTTATGGTCACTATCTCCATAATACTCCCCTACTGATACACTTTTCACCTGCCCGGGCTCATTTCCAAATATTAGATCCAGAACTGCCCCCTCCTTTGTTGGGCTTTCTATGTACTGGCTAAAAAAGTTCTCCTGGATGCAACTTAAGAATTTTGCTCCCTCCCTACCTTGCACACTATCCCAGTTAATATTTGGGTATTTAAAATCCCCTAGTATTACTGCCTTATTATTCTTACACTTCTCTGAAATTTGATTACATATTTGATCCTCTATCTCTCTCTGACTGTTTGGGGGGCTATAGTACACACCCAACAGCGTGTTTGCCCCTTTCGTGTTTTTTACTTCTACCCATATGGTCACATTTGATGATCCTTCCAAGATATCAACCCTCTTTCACTGCTATAATTGATTTCTTGATCAATATTGCAACCCCACCTCCTCTTCTATACCCCTCTCTATCTTGTCTGAATACCCTATAACCAGGAATGTTGATTTGCCAATCTTGCCCTTCTTTTAGCCAAATCTCAGTTATAGCTATGATATCATACACCCACGTGCCTGTCTGTGCCCTCAGCTGGTCTGTCTTATTCCTCAGGCCCCTTGCATTAAAATATATTCCATTTTGCTTTGCTAAACTCACTTCTTTCTTATCTAGCCTATGTTTCCTTTGCCTTCCAGAATCACTTACTAACGTTTTAACTTCGAATTCCAACTCAGCTTCTCTCTCCTCTGAACTACTTTTCAGGATCCCAACCCCCTGCCAGTTTCACTTAAATCTGCCTGAATAGCAAACTTCCCCGCGAGGATGTTGGTCCCGTTCCTGTTCAGTTGTAACCCTGCCAACTGTACAGGTCCCACCTCCCCCAGAAACGGTCCCAATGCCCCAGGAATCTAAAGCGCCCCCCTCCCACACCATCTCTTCAGCCACTCAATCATCTGCTCTAGCCTTCTGTTCCTATATTCACTATTGTGTGGCACCAGGAGTAATCCGGAGATTACTGTCTTTGATGTCCTGCTTTTCAATTTCCTACCTAACTCTCTAATGTCTGCTTGCAGGACCACATTTCTCTTTCTTCCTTTGTCATTGGACCATGACCTCTGGCTGTTCACCCCCCCCTTTCAGAATGTCCTGCAGCTATTCTGTGACATCCTTGACCCTGGCACCTGAGAGGCAACATACCATCCTGGAGTCACGTCTACAGCTGCAGAAGCACCTGTCTACTACCCTCACTAATGAATCCCCTACCACTACTGCCCTTCCACATTTCTTCTTCCCTCCCTGAGCAGCTGGACCACCCACAGTGCCATGGCCTTGGCTCTGGTTGGCCTCCACAGAGGAACCGTCACTCTCACCATTTTCCAAGGCCAAAAAATGGTTTGCGAATGAAATGCACTAGGGGGATTCCCTCAGTGTCTGCCTGGTATCCTTCTTCTGTCTGGTGGTCATCCATTCCCTTAAGCTACAGTGTGACCATATCCTGAAATGTGCTATCCACGAACCTCTCAGCCTCATGAATGCACTGTATTGCCCCCAGTTGCCACTCAAGCTTCAAAACCCAGAGCTCAAATTGCTCTAGTCGGAGGCACCTTCTGCACACATGGTCATCCAAACCACCAGGAGTGGCTAGTATTTCCCACATAGCGCAGAATGAGCAAATCACGGGACTGAGGTCCCCAGACATATCTCAACTAAATAGAATATGGACCCGTGCTTTTATTTTACCCTTACTCCTACCTGAATATAGACTAGATGCTAGATCCTCTAGATAGACTAGATCCTCTAGGTGCCGCTGACTGCCTGCCCCAGGGTCTTCTCTTGCACTCTCATAGAGACATAGAGTTATACAGTACAGAAACAGGTCCTTCAGCCCATCGTGTCCGTTCTGGCCATCAAGCACCTATCTATTCTAATGCCATTTTCCAGCACTTCACCCGTAGCCAAGGTCCTCTAGGTGCTGCTGACTGCCTGCCCCAGGGTCCTCCTCTCACACGCTCCTCTAGGTGCTGCTGACTGCCTGCCCCAGGGTCCTCCTCTCACACTCTCCTCTAGGTGCTGCTGACTGCCTGCCCCAGTGTTCTCCTTTTGCACTCTCCTTACTGACCTGCAGACCAATACCATAAAAAGCTCAATGGCCTGACAACGTGAGTGAAGATAGGACCCTGTCCCTTTCCTTTTTGGTCACCATGGTCACTAACACACTTTTAACATCCTTTAAAATCAATAGTGCACTAATCTGCACTGTAGCTCAGTAGCTCACTAATGCTCTATGCATGTTCCCATCTCTCCCAAAAGGAAATATTTGCAGCTGACAGTTGAAAGCTAACCACTTGTTATGCTAATAGGATTGGATTAACATTACCTGGGAAAACTCAGCATGTCTGACAGCATCTGCGGAGAGGAACACTGTTAACATTTCGAGTCCGTATAACTCTTCAACAGAACTAAGTAAAAATAGAGAAGAGGGGAAATATAAGCTGGTTTAAGGGGGTGGGTAGAGCTGGAAAGAGGGCCAGTGATAGGTGGAGATAACCAAAAGAAGTCATAGACAAAAGGACAAAGAAGTGTTGAGGTGGTGATATTATCTAAGGAATGTGCTAATTAAGGGTAGAAAGCAGGACCAGCAAGGTACAGATAGCCCTAGTGGGGGTGGGGTGGGGTGAAGGGAAGGGATTGAAATAGGCTAAAAGGTAGAGATAAAACAATGGATGGAAATACATTTAAAAATAATGGAAATAGGTGGGAAAAGAAAAATCTATATAAATTGTTGGGAAAAAAGGGGGGGATTGGAAAGGGGGTGGGGATGGAGGAGAGAGTTCATGATCTAAAATTGTTGAACTCAATATTCAGTTCAGAAGGCTGTAAAGTGCCTAGTCGGAAAATGAGGTGCTGTTTCTCCAGTTTGCGTTGAGCTTCACTGGAACAATGCAGCAGTCCAAGGATGGACATGTGGGCATGAGAGCAGGGTGGAGTGTTGAAATGACAAGCGACAGGGAGGTCTGGGTCATTCTTGCGGACAGACCGAAGGTGTTCTGCAAAGCCGTCACCCAGTCTGCGTTTGGTCTCTCCAATGTAGAGGAAACCACATTGGGAGCAACGAATGCAGTAGACTAAATTGAGGGAAGTGCCAGTGAAATGCTGCTTCACTTGAAAGGAGTGTTTGGGCCCTTGGACGGTGAGAAGAGGGTAAGTAAAGGAGCAGGTGTTGCACCTTCTGCAGTTGCATGGGAAGGTGCCATGGGAGGGGGTTGAGGTGTAGGGGGTGATGGAGGAGTGGACCAGGTGTCCTGGAGGGAAAGATCCCTGCGGAATGGTCTCTCACAGAGGTGCAAGGAGAAAAGATAGAAGCTGCAAAATTCAATAAGGGCCAAAAACGGGTGTGGGATTGTGATGCACAATTAACCTGAGTCTACTGTTTCTGATGCTCATTTACATGACAGCCGTGTGCAGCCAGTGCCAAGCAGCTGTTGAGTGGCTGCACTCCTAAACAGGGGGCACAAAATAGTGAGCAGCTAGCACGAGTTCAAGCTAGCCTGTTATTCTTAAAGGAGAGACACATTTTGAAGGAGTAGGTACTGGAGGTCACTTGGGAAGTGAGTTTGACCCAGGAAAGACACAAGAATGGCACAACATGTCAGAGAGGGGGCTCCAAGGTTCTCTGAAGCAGCGCCTGAAACCTTAACACAGGAGATGGACTTGGGACAAAACTTTCCCAGCTTTTTGGAGGTGGATTTGGGGTGTGGGGAATTAGGAAAATTAGTAAAAGAAGCATTGGGCTGGCCCTCCGATAAGTCCCCACCTTCTTGCATTTTTTCCAGAGGTGGGTTCACAGCAGTTACAGCCAGGAAGTAACGGAGACCTAATTAAGTATTTAATTAACCAATTAGCACCGATTTTACCAAAGCAGTTCAACCTTCTGAGCGTCACACGATCTGTCAACTCCCTAGCAACTTGGAGGAGGCGGCTGCACAGCAGATGGGCAGAGATCCAATCAGTTTGAAGCATTTTAAATGTGTACCTGCAAAAGGTGGCAGGGATACTGTCTTCCTGGGTCAGAGGCTTGCCATTGTGTCATGACTCCCGGGGTCTGATGCCTCCAGCTGTGCTAGGGCTGATGCAGTGACTGCCACTCCTCTTGTGAAGATGGCACCCCTATTAAATTCCTGCTGTATGGGCCTCAATAACACTCACTGATGAGACTGTGAAGGCTGCCGGCTGCCCCTGCAATGATTCATCATGTGTCAAACTCCCCACTCCAGAACCTGCCTGTGTCCCCAATTTGACATCAAACGCAGAGACAGCATGCTCATTGGTCACCTTCTGTAAAATTAAGCTGGAAGGCGTGCTGCCGATGCAAGCGGGATCGGGGCTCACACACAAATTGTCCCACCTCCTGAAAATGTTCAAAGCTGGGAAAATTCTTCTTACTTCCCCCTTTTCACTCACAAGCTCAGGTTAGAATTAGCCAGTAGAAGTGAGAAGGTTGCACAGAATGATTCACAGAACAAGAGAGCCAGAGGAGTGAGTAAAGACATGTCCCCTTCCCAGTGCAGACAGAGGAAAGGATACCCACAGTTAGGGGATCACAGTGCTCAGAACTGGTAGGTACATGATTGAACAGAGGGATGTTCAAGGAACATCACAAATGTGCAGACTCCGAGATCAAGCTCCGAAGATGCACAACTGACAGGTGTAACACTGGAGCCCAGCCACATTTTTGGAAACATTGTAGCAGCTTTTTCTATCTTACTGGCACCAATGAAGCAGCTTGATTAGAATCTAGACAGCTCCCCCCTTCATCCCATCTCATAAGCAGCCCAGGGTCAATCAATGACTGCCTCCTTGGAGCAGTAGACTGTTACCCTTGTGCAATAGGAGAGGGATTGCACAGCCAGTACCCTGAACATCATGGGGCTGAAGTAGCATGTGCTGCTTTCGTTCAAGCATCATGTGATCGGCCAAATGCGAGCATGCAGGACCAGCCAATTAACTCACGGGATGTGCGGGGCCTGTCTAATTAAGGAGCAAAGATGGGAAATGAGGCACCAGCTAAGTAAACAATAGGTGCTGGCACCATATTTACAGGGCAGCTATTGTACCTCCTCAAAGGCATGAGTAGCCATGTCTTCAGCGGGTTGCCTTGTCCATCACTGTAGGTCCCAGGTGGCTGCAGCATCTCTGATACCTGGGACTGCCTGAGTTTGTTGGTGTCATGGCTGCTTCCCTGGAACTGTGCACACATCTGAAGGATCTGCTTTCAGCGGTGGTAAAACAGTTGGACATTGATGGGTTGGCAGCACTTCCCATTGATGAAGGCCTATTGGAGCCTTGGTGGCCACATGGGGGTGCAGTTGATGACATCTTGCACCTTGGAATCCAGCAATGGTCCTGAAGCTGATGGCCCTCTCTGCTTGACCGTCCAGGTTGGTTCAATAGCTCTTATAATTGCCAGCTCTCTTAAACAGTGAGCTGCAGGCTGCCAGATTGCACACGTACTCAGTGGATCCCTGGAAATAGCCAGAGATGTAGAAGTTGAGGGCCACAATGACCTGCGGGCATTGGGTGTTCACCAAGACCCCCATGGGCTGCAGCTCATTCTGAAGCATGACACAGAGATTGGTGATGGTCTTTCTGGAGAGCTTCAACCTGTGCTAACACTGCTGCCTGGACATCTGGAGATAGCTGAGCCATGTCTGATAGACTCTCCCCTGGGTACAAGGCCTCCTTCATGCAGGAGGCTGTTGGTGGGCCTCTTTTCCAGGATGTCCACCCTCATACTGCTTTTTGTGTTCCTGCTGTATCCCTGCGAGGGCCTGGCCGCCCCTCTCTCTCCACTGCTTCTCCTCCTCAGGGGCTCCATGAAGACTGGCTGGATAATGTCCATAGCAAGTGGACTCTTTCCTTGTCTAGTATGCTCTATCCAGCTGATCTCCCACCAAACCATTCTCTGGATAGTACCTCAGGAGAAAGTGCAACTGGCTCTCTGTGACTCTTATAGAACACCCCTTTCGTAAATCCTGGCTCCTTTCTGCTGTGCCTGGCAATGCCCTCCCTTTCACAACCCTTCCTTCCACCATATGTGAGCTCTTGAGATGGCTGGCTGGCAGAGGCAGCACTGAATTCTCACCTCCTTTATGGAGGTGCAGCATTGATGCAGTTGTAAAAGCATTGTAAAGTTCAGGTTCATTGCCATTTAATCTACCCTAATTGAGGTCCCATTGCTTCATTGGGAGAACTCCTCCCTCCATGATTCCTGTTGTAACAAAAATCCGGAACTGATGTCACAATGCAGACTTGTGGGTGAACGCATCCCGATCGCATTTTACCGTCCCCCACTGCTCACCCTACTTTCGATGAACCTGTTAAAATTCTGGCCTGACTTTCAAACTCTGGAGGTTGGGATGCAGGCTGCTGTGTTTTGGGCCCAAGATTATAATCCCGTTCAGCAGGTTTTCAAAGCCTGAACCTGGCCAATATTATTAAAATGAGGCTGATCCCAGAAATTATAACAAGGTCAATACATCACGTGGATCCAAGTTCTGCTCTGGCTGTCTTCTAGTCACGTTTGTACACAATCAGAAAACCTAGCCTTATGGTTATAATTCTTTTGGGATTATGGCAGTGTCATCTCTGGAACTACATCTTGTCTGAATTGAATACTGAAGACCGGAATGTTAGATTGAATTCTTGAAACTTCTGTAGAATTGTTTTCAGGACTCAAGAAGGAATTTCAGAGATTTTATTTGATTAAAAGTTCTGTCTGTGTTTATTCACCTTTCTTAGAGAAAAAATTATGACGAGTCCACAAGGGGACAAATCGTACTTGGCTTGTTTGAAATAAGCAAACAGCTCTTTTTCATTCAACACCTTGTGTTATGTTTCACGTTGGAATCTTGGCACTGCAGACAATGGATCAAATGGGAGTACAATATCAAAATAAAAACATAAGAAATAGGAGCAGTAGGCCATTCGGCCCCTCGAGCCTGCTCTAAATTCAATAAGATCATGGCTAATCTGATTGTGGCCTTAAC
Source organism: Carcharodon carcharias (assembly GCF_017639515.1). Taxonomy (NCBI): domain Eukaryota; kingdom Metazoa; phylum Chordata; class Chondrichthyes; order Lamniformes; family Lamnidae; genus Carcharodon; species Carcharodon carcharias. The sequence continues at coordinate 60,723,466 of NC_054477.1, read as the reverse complement.
TCCACTTTCCTGTCTGCCCCCCATAACCATTGACCCCCTTCCTAAACAAAAATCTGTCTAACTCAGCCTTAAATATATTCAGTGACTCAGACTCCACTGCTCGCTGGGGAAGAGAATTGCAAACATTAATGAGAGAAGAAATTCCTCCTCGTCTCTGCTTTAAGTGGGAGACCCCTTATTTTGAAACAGTGCCTATAGTTCTAGATTAATTCTAGAACCTAGAAGTTCCCCTCAAAGTTCACTCACCATCCTGACTTGGAAATATATCGTTGTTTCTTCACTATCGCATGGACAAAATCCTGGAACTCCCTTCCTAACGGCTCTGTGGGTTTACCTACACCATATAGACTGCAGCGGTTCAAGAAGGCAGCTCACCACCGCCTTCTCAAGGGCATCTAGGGATGGGCAATAAATGCTGGCCCAGCCAGCGAAGCCCACATCCCATGAATGAATAATAAGAAAAAGATTCCCCATGAGGGGGAAAGTCAATTCACATGTGTTGGCAGTGTTAGTGAATTCAATCATCGGAGGATTCCTCTTGATATCCTATAACAAGAGCACAATATGACTATAGATATACACTTGGACATATATGTAAAAAAAGTGAATCTCCAAAGGTATTGCACATGATATGTCAGAGGACACAGCAATGGAAATTTTAACCCTCAAACCCTCCTCCATGATAGCAGAGAAGATCAGGGCGGGACCTGATAGAGGATTGAACTGGTAAAAATAAGAAATACAATCCTAACCTGCTGCAGAAGTGGTTGCTACCAGTTTAACCACAGTGGGTTTGGGTTCGGCTAAATAACCTGCTTTGGAGAGGTGGGTCAGTGATTTAATATGTTCATGAAGCTTCATGCCTCAGATTTTGGCAGCCATTTGAAGTTTGTAGGCGCAGGCTGGGTTGACACATTCTGTTGATCTGGATTACGTGCGGTAGTGTAAAACGGGTGTTAGTGAGTCAAGTGAGTCAGCAGCCTGTTTTACACCTCTCCTTTTTTATTTCCATCAAAGCCAGAGAAATGTAAAACAAGCTGCCAGTTCACTGTTACACAAAGACAAGATCTACCCCACTGGGTCATGCAGCAGCTTGTTTATAGCTCTAAGCAGACAATGACCAGAGGTTACTGAAGCATGACAGAGGATTGAGAATGCATGACAAAGAAGGTGACATGGAAAGTATATGTGGCTACAGAATGTCTGCATAGATTTAATGTATATTGCAAAAATATCAAACATCTATATTACAAAGGAGCACAAGAGATTTGTTTCTGCAACACCTGCCCATTTAATGCCATTCTCAATTATAAATATATTTGGAGAAACAGAAAATAAAAGCAGTTTAATTAATATTAACCAGCCTAATTACTACTGCCTCTTGTCAAAGTAGCAGTCTGCCCACTATTTTAACACTAATGAACCAACCAAGATTACTGGATCAAATTAGGATAATTATGCTAACAATAATTGAATTTAGTGACACTTGGTGCACTTCTGCAACCAGGGGCAGAATTTTCCGCTCATCGGGCAGGTGTGCGCCCAACCCAAATGAACGTAAAATGAGGCGCGATGACGTCGGGCAAGCGTCCTGACATCATTGTGCACTCACGTGATATCTCGGTTGGCAGGCGTGCGCGGGAGTCGCCCACCGACAATTAACAGGCCTATTAAAGAGCTAATTAAATTAAGTTTTCTGCTGCTTGTCCAACCTTACGGTTAGTGGGCAGGCGAAAAGGCCAAGCAGCTTTTGGATTTTTGCGAAATCTCATCCACAGGCGGGATGAGATCTCGATCAGTCATTAAAAAAAATTAAAACATTTTTTCGAGCTAATTTCTAACATGTCCCTGCTCATGGGACTCCGTCACATGAGGGACATGTTATTAACATTTTTAACTTCTATACTTTTTATATTCAAAATTCAGAGTCACATGAGAGAACAGGTTATTAACATTTTAAAAATCTTTCCTTGGGATTTTCAAAAATCTTCATCTTCCTGAGGCAGCCCTATGCCTCAGGAAGCTTTTCCTGTGCACACCCACGCTCGACATCCTCCCCCAACCGCCGCCCACCCCCCCCCCCCCCCGCCCCCCCCCCACCACTTCACATTTGCATTTTGTGGAATAGAGCATTCAGGAGTGGGAGCGAAATCTTGCACCGAGCTAGGAGACACCAAGCAATGTTTGTATTACCAATAAAATTGGTACAATGAAAGGGGTTCAAAGGGCCTGGTGATACAATGAAAATTTACATTCAAAGGGGAAGGCTACGTATAGCCTGAGAGGAGTTGTGTTCAGGTCAGAGGCATGTAATATCTAAGCAGCTGTAAGCCTACAACTGTCTGCAAAGGAACCAAATGAAAAGGAACCTCATTTTGAATTTGTAAGATGAAAATGCTTTGCCTGGCATCTGTTTAAGTCTTTTGGTTATTGTTGCCATAGTGGAGATTAATTTGGGAATTTGTTAAAAGTTATGATAGTAGCAATTTGTAGACTTGTGTATGTGTTTAATACCTTGTTGTAAATTAATAAATGTTTCATTTATTTTGATATAAGACCTCTGCAGGTTTGGTAGGTTCATTTCTGAATTCAGAGTTGCACCTCAAACATACCAATTGAAAATATAGGTTATGACAGTGGTTTAAAGTTTCCCTCTGGGATTTTAAATAACTCGGCCTTTACCAACTGCTGTCTCATAACAGTTCCCCAGCTGAAAACCAGTTATTTATTGTTTGTAGCCCTTCTTGTCTCCTTTTAGCTGTTCGGATTCTTGAGGACCAGGAATCCTGGTTGATGTTAAAAATAGAAGCCTTGTTAAAAGGAAGGCACACAACTACCTTAAAAAAAATTCAATGACCAACCCACTTCTTGAGAGTGGATTGCTCAACCTCTCGTCCCACCCTGTTAAATGTGGCCTCAAAGCGGGATGGTTTTGTGTTTGAGTTTTTGACAATATACTCCCTACCCAACACAAACCCATCCATTTTGGGTGTTAAAATTCATAAGAAGTGTGATAGATTACCTCTTTTGATAGATTAACTTCACCCCAAAAAAGTTGAGGGAGATTTTCTCCATTGTGCCCATGTTAACCAAAATCATACACACGTTCGTATCAATCCACCTAATGGTTTTGTTAAAAATGCTGAACAGAATAAATTCCTCCTTCCCCTCAAACCTAATTGGCACAGGATCAATAAGATTAAAGAGGTAAATGTGTGGCTCAAAGATTAGCGTGGGAGAAATGGGTTCAAATTCATGGGACATTGACACCAGTATTAGGGAAAGAGGGAGCTATTCCGTACGGACGGATTCCACTTGAACCATGCTGGGACCAGTGTCCTGGCGAATCGCATAATTAGGGTTGTAGATAGGGCTTTAAAGAAAATAGTGGGGGGAGGGTTCAGTTGCATGGAAATATAAAAAATCAAAGTTCAAGGAGAGGGTAAGAGTGCAGGTTAGTGACGAGGCTGATTGTTACCAAAAAATGAAAGGATAGGACAGAGTGTGTGAATGCCATATTGCACCAAAGAATCATATAAGAGTAGGGAAAATTGCCAATAGGGCAAACTTAAAGGCTTTGTATCTGTATGCAGGTAGCATTCAGAATAAAACGAATGAGTTAACAGAGCAAATAGAGATAAATAGGTATGATTTGGTGGCGATTACTGAGACGTGATTACAGGGGGAATAGGTTTAGGAGTTGAATATCCAAGGGTACTCAGTGTTTCGGAAGGATAGGCAGGAAGGAAAAGGACGTGGTGTAGCTTTGTTAGTAAAGGAAGAGATCAGTGCTATAGTGAGGAATGATATAGGCACTGGAGAGCAAGACGTAGAGTCAGTCTGGGTAGAAATAAGAAATTGCAAGGGAAAGAAGTCCCTGGTGGGAGTAATCTATAGGTCCCCAAACAGTAGTTCAGCAGTAGGGCACCGTATAAACTAGGAAATACTGGAAGCATGTAAGAAAGGCACAGCAATAATCATGGGTGCTTTTAATATGCATATAGACTGGACTAATCAAATTAGCAAGAGTAACCTTGAGGGAGAGTTCATAGAGTGTATTAGAGATTGTTTCTTGGAGCAATATGTTGTGGAACCAACCAGGCAGCAGGCTATTCTGGATTTGGTTTTGTGTAATGAGATGCGATTAATTAATGATCTCATAGTAAAGGATCCTTCAGGGAAGAATGATCATAGCATGCTAGAATTTCAAGTTCAGTTTGAGAGCGAGAAACCTGAGTCCCACACTAGTGTCCTAAAGTTAAACAAAGGTAACTACATAGGATTGAGGGCAGATTTGGTTCTAGTGTACTGGGCAGGAAAACTACAAGGTAGGACAGCTGATGAACAGTGGCAGATATTTAAAGAGATATTCAATTCCCCACAAGTAAAATATATTCCAAAGAGGAAGAAAGGCGGTAAGAGGGGGATAAAGCATCCATGGCTAAGCAAGGAAGTTAAAGATAGCATAAGGGCAAAAACTAAGGCATACCAAATTGCAGAGGTCATTGGCAAGCTGGAAGATTGGGAAACTCTTAAAGATCAACAAAGGGTTACTAAAAAAATAATAAAAACAGCAAAGGTAAATTATGAAGGAAAACTAGTGCAAAATGTAAAAACTGATAGCAAAAGCTTCTACAAGTATATAAAAGAAAAGAGAGTAGCTAAAGTGAATGTTGGTCCCTTGGAGGATGAGACTGGGGGAGTTAATAGTGGGGAACACAGAAATGGCAGAGACGCTTAATCAATATTTTGCCTCAGTTTTCAGGGTGGAGGACACTAGTACCACTCCAATAGCAACAGGTAGTGCAGAGGATATAGAGGATGGGGAATTTAGAACAATCACCATCATTAGAGAAAAAGTACTGAGCAAACTACTGGGATAAGAGGGTGACAAGTCCCCAGGATCTGATAGCCTACATTCCAGGGTCTTAAAGGAAGTGGCAGTGGAGATAGTGGATGTGTTGGCTGTAATATTCTAAAATTCCCTGGATTCTGGGAAGGTTCCAGTGGATTGGAAAAATGCTAATATAACACCCTTATTCAAAAAGGGTGGGAGGCAGAAAGTAGGAAACTAGAGACCAGTTAGTTTAACATCTGTCGCTGGGAAATTGTTGGAATCCGTTATTAAGGAAGTAATAATGGGGCATTTAGAAAGTCAAAATGCAATCTATCAGAGTCAGCATGGTTTTATGAAGAATAAATCATGTTTGACTAATTTGCTAGAGTTCTTTGAAAATGTGACAAGCAAAATGGATAATGGGGATCCTGTAGTTGTAGTATATTTGGACTTCCAGAAGGCCTTTGATAAGGTACCACACAAAAGATTAACACTCAAGATAAGATCACATGGAGTTAGGGGTAATATATTGGATAGAGGATTGGCTAACTAACAGAAAGCAGAGAGTCGGGATAAATGGGTCTTTGTCTGGATGGCAAGCTGGAACTAGTGGGGTGTCACAGGGTTCGGTTCTTGGGCCCCAACTATTTATATCTATATTAATGACAGATTCAGGGATAGAAGATACTATAGCTAAATTTGCAGATGGCACTAAAATAGGTGGAAAAGTAAGTTGCAATGAAGAAATAAGAAATTTACAAATGGATTTGGACAAGTTAGGTGAATGGGCCAAAATTTGGCAGATGGAGTTTAACGTGGATAAATGCGAGGTTATCCATTTTGGTCAGAAGAATAAAAGGGTGACTTATTATTTAAATGGAGAGAAACTTCAGAATGCTCCAGTGCAGAGGGATCTGGGTGTCCTTGTGCATGAATTGCTGAAAGCTAGTATGCAGGTACAGCAGGTAATAAGGAAAGCAAATGGAATTTTATTTATTGCTGAAGGTATAGAGTATAAAAATAAGGAAGTGTTGTTGCAACTGTACAAGGCATTGGTGAAACTGCATCTGGATTACTGTGCATAGTTTTGGTCCCTTTACTTGAGGAACGATGTAATTGCATTGGAGGCGGCTCAGAGGAGGTTCACTAGATTGATTCCAGAGATGCGGGGCTTGTCTTATGAGGAGAGATTGGACAGTTTAGGCCTATACTCACTAGAGTTTAGAAGGATGAGAGGAGATCTAATTGAGGTATATAAGATGCTAAAGGGTATAGACAAAGTAGACGTGGAGCGGATGTTTCCCCTTTTGGGACATTCTAGAATGAGAATAGTTTTAGGTGAAGGGCTGGTAGATTTAAATCAGAAATGAGGAGGAATTACTTTTCTCAAAGGGTCATGAATCTGTGGAATTTACTACCTCAGAGTGAAGTGGATGCCGGGATGCTGAATAAATTTAAGGAGGAGATAGACAGATTTTTAATTAGTAGCAGGTTGAAAGGTAATGGGGAGAGGGTGGGAAATTGGAGTTGAGGCCATGATCGTATTGAATGTTGAAACAGGCTCGAGAGGCTGAATTGCCTACTCCTGCACCTAGTTCTTATGTTCTTATACCTTTCACTCCCTGTTCTCTCTGGACACTCATCTAATTGCTTCTTAAATTCATGGCCCTGCTTTCATGTTTTTCTTGATAAAGTATTCAACCGATCTGCTCCATATATAACAGTCAGCCTGAATTACCTTCTTACCATAACACTTCTACTTAATTTTGTGCCTCTAGAGCCTTCTCCAAAATGGGCAGTTTGCCTGGATTTATTTTGTTGAACCCCTTCATAATTTTGAAAACTTAATTTAAATCAATTGAATGTCTTCTTCTTCCACTGCTAAATCTGTCCTGCCCCCCAACCTGCCCGACCCTGCCAACAGGATAAAATAAGCCAAACCCTTTTATCATAACTTAAATTCTTGATATTCAGAACCTTGCACCCTCAACAGCAATAACTCATATTTATGTAGCACCTTTAACATAATAAAACATGCCAAGGAGCTTCATAGGAGCAGTATAAGACAAAATATGATACTGAACCACTTGAGGAGAGATTAGGTCAGCTGATCAAAAACTTGATCAAAGAGGCAGGTTTTAAGGAATGTCTTAAAAGAGGGAAGGAAGCCGGAAAGGCAGAAAGGTTTAGGGAGGGAATTCCAGAACATAGGGCCCAGGAAAGGGGAAGACATAGCCACTAATGGTGGAGCGATTAGATGAGCACAAATATCTCGGAGCTTTGTGGATCTGGATGATTTTACAAAGATATGGAGGGTTCTAAAAACAAAGATGAGGATTTTAAACACAAGTCATTGCTTGACAAGCAGCCAATGCAAGTCAGTGAACAGCGGGGTATTGGTGAACAGGACTTGATGTGAGTTAAGACAGGGGCAGTAGAGTTTTGGATAACCTCAAATGTATGGAGGATAAGATTTGGGAGGGTAAAATATGGGAGACCAACCAGGGGAGCAGTGGAATAGTCAAGTCTAGAGGTAACAAAAGAATGAATGAGACTTTCAGCAGCAGATGAGCTCAGACAGGATGAAGTCGGGCGATGTTACAGAGGTGGAAATAGGTAGTCTTAATGATGAAGCAAATTGGAAGCTCATTTCAGGATTAATTGACAGACAGAATGGTTTAGCCTCAAACTATTGCCAGGGAGAGGGATGGTGTCGATAGCTAGGGAACGGAGGTTGGAGTGGGTCCATAAACAGTGGCTTCAACCTTCCCAATATTTAATTGGAGGAAATTTCTTCCCATCCAGTACTGGATGTCGGATGAACATTCTGATAATCTAGCAACAGTAGAGAAGTCGAGAGAGGTGGTGGTGAGTTAGAGCTGAGCTGTCATTAGGGTAGATGTGAAAAGTAAGTCTCTGCTTTTGAATGATGTCTGAAGGAGCATTATGTAGATGAGAAATAGGAGGGGGCTGTGGATAGATTCTTGGTGGACTCCAGAGATAGCTGCAGGAGTGGGAATAGAAGCCATTGCAAGTGATGTTCTAGCTACAATTAAATTAAGAATGGAATCAGGCATGTACAGTCCGACCCAGCTGGACGACAGTGGAGAGGTGTTGGAGGAAGATGGTGTGGTCAACCATGTCAAAGGCTGCAGACAGATCGAGAAAGATGAGGAAGGATAATTTACCTTTGTTGCAGTCACATAGGATGTCAGTAGTGGCTTTCATAAGAGCTGTTTCGGTGCTGTGGCAGGGGTGGAAATCTAACTGGAGGGATTCAATATGGCATTTGGGGAAGATGGACATGGATTTGGGAAGCAGCAATATGTTCCAGGGCTTTAGAGAAGAAAGTAATGTTAGAGCTGGGGTGGTAGTTTGCAAGGATGGTGGGTCAGGGGTTTGATGTTTGAGGAGAGGGATAATGATGACAAATTTAAAAGAGAGAGGGACAACACCTGAGCAGAAAGAAGCATTAACAGTATTGGCTAACATGCAGAGAAAGGGGGCAAGTTGGGTGGTAAAAAGAGCTAGGGTTGAGATGTAGAAAGGGGATGTGGGTCGTGAGTGATATAAGGAAATGATCAGATGTAACCTTATCTACGATAGACATGATGGGACTATTCAGGTAGTAACAAGGTAAAGGGGGTGGCCGTGAATATGTGTTGGAGAGTTTACATGGAGGGAGAGACTTAGGGAGGATATGAGGGCAGTGAACCCAGAGGAGAGAGAACATGATGAGTTGAGCTAAAGGTCAAAATCACCAAGGATGAGAAGTCGTTTGGTACAGAGGCTGAGGGAGGAAAACATTGAAGAAATTTTTATCATACTTGTGAGGGTGGTAGAGAATGATGATTTTGAATGAGAGGTGAGATGGGTGGAAGAATGTAAAATGTTCAAAGGAGGAGAAAGTGCTAGGGGAGTAGGGGTAAAGCCAAGATGAGATTTGCTGTAAGAGCTATATCACCACCATGATGGTCTTGACAGGGAAAAAGGTGGAAGATATAACCAAGCAGGGAGGCTTCACTAAGCAATCATCCACAGTAAGCACATGGATAGCAAGGACACCTTGAGGGAAAAAAGCAAGTGAAGGGATTTTGAGATGCCGCATTTCCCTCTTGTGTTGCCACTGCAGGAAGTCACCAATGCCTACTGTGATGGAGTGCAGGTCAGCACGCACCTCGGCGTTCTACAGGACCTAGGTCTCCATGATATCCGCTATCCTTCTTATGGAGACCTTCATACGTGCACATATGGGCACCAATTCATCAGAGAGCAGGCGGACACATTATTCCAACTTGCATGCCACTCTGTTGAGGGCTTCCAAACAGCCCTGCATAATGCTCTCCCGCCTTCTTCTGACTCGCCACGATAAGTTGGAAGGCCGAATCCAGAGGATTGTCGTCTGACTCGGACCTCACAGATGCCTCTTCCCCAGCAGTCCTCCATGTGCTGGGGAGCTTCGCTAAACCTGCATCCTCCTGCTGTAGACATGTGTCCGTGCAGTGACCACCAGATTGTGAACCCGAGCCTGCTCTAGATCTCGCTCCCACCTAGGTGTGTATCTCTGCGCTGGTGGAGGGTGTGAGTAAGCGCTACGACAGATCTTCCAGGCTGCTTATTTCCAGCTCTTCAATGGAGCAGGTGTCCTCTTGGCTGGAGGTAAGGACCTGGATAGAGCTGGGGGACTGGCTGGCTGAGGGTGTCAGTTGCATGACAGAGCTCCCTGTGAACCAAAGTAGAGATAATTAATGCTTGGCAGCAGAGTCAAAAGCAGGAGAGAGAGCACTCACAGTTACATTGAGAGAGGGATGAAGTGGTGCAGGATCCTTACTGGGTGTTCACTGCCAATCTCACCATCGCCGCAGTCATGGTCTATGTCCTCACCAGTCAATGCGATGGCACTCTCCTCAAGGTGAGTGAGGGGCCTAATGTGGGCCACTCCCCCCATGACCTGAGACCTCTCCCTGCTGCTGTGAGCCAGTTTGTCCTGTATGAAAACAAATGGAGAGAGTGTGAGCAGGACACTTGGCACTGCATGGAATGTTTGTATGGTGATCGGAGCCATGGATGGATCAAGGTGCAAGCTCCAGAGGATATGACTCTGGTGGAGATTTGAGGGTGTATGTGAGAGTTGGTAGTATTGTGCCTTGAAGGATGAGATCCCTGTGGATGTGTGATGGGTTTGGGAATGTGTGGGTTGAGAGTGATGAGAAGTGTGACTTACCCTGGTGGAACAGATGAGACCATTCATCCTCTTTCCGCATTAGATGGCTGTTCTCGTTTGTGAGATGTTGGCACTGACCACCATTACCACCGCCTCCCATGCAGGATTGGTGACCTTGCTTGTTGGCCTTCGCTTAGAACAGGGTAGTGGACATCGTGACGGGCCTCCACTGCATCCAGTAGGCACTCGAGGGGGCGTCGCTAAATCTGGGGGCAGCATGTTTCCTCCCTCTGGCAGCCATCAGTTCACATCAGCTTCCAATCCCCTGAAGAGTGCTAGCTCTTTGCAGGGGCAGCCTATAAATATGGTGCCCAGTTTACTGAAGGCCTGATATGATGGTGGGGCAGGCGAATGAGAGCATGCCCCGCCAGCAACACGGTCTGTTTCCTAGGAATGCATGATTAATGAGGAGAGATTGGGACAATATGATGTGAAAAGCCACCATTGAGGCCAGTGGGTAAAACGCCCTTTTTCCCGCCCGCTACCGCACATAGAACAAATCTGGGACAATTCCATCCCATGTCTCTACCAATAAAAAAGCTTCAGTTCTATCCTTCTCCACCAAGCTGGAATCAAACACCGCACTATGTTGCAGATGGGATTTGCCCACGGCCTTCAATTGACAGTGGTGTAACAACTATTGAGAGCAAAACTTCACTTACTCTTGTGTAGGTTTTAGTTTTTGACCAATAATTTGTCTGCCTATGGGATATTAAATAGATAATGTAACATTAAAGAATGGACTTGTGCATATTGTCATTTACTTCAGTGGTCAAAAAACAGGCATTTGCTCTATTTGATGTGACAGGTATCATTTTGTCCTTTCAATGGTTGCAGAACTGTTTAAATAGGAGATCACTGCTGTGCAGAAATGACAGGTTTGGAGATGGGAAACTATTACTCCTACCTCTACAATGGTATCAGCTGGACTGTTCCAAAATTAGACACTTGGTTACCTTTCATGTTGAGGTGATTTCCACTATTGCTCTGACATTCTTGCTTCGTCAGATTCAGCCTTGATTTAAACGGTCAACATTTCAATTTTCAATATGAGAGATTTATTCCCAGAAGAACACCACAATTTAATGAGAAGAGAAGTCAATGGAGGCAGCAAAACAGTTCATAGCATTTTCATTACTGGAATGTAATTGACTGTTTTACTGTTTCCCAACCCTTCCCCAAGACCCCCTGACATACACACACATTTTGCTCATCCCTCCCCTCCATCCCATGTTATTCCAACTCCATAATCCTCTCTCCAGTTGGAAAAGTAAGTAAATGAACTAAAGTTGTCCACTTGACTTTAACTTGATGGGCAACCGATGTAGACAACTGATAAAAGTCCGAGGTCTGAAATTTGGGCGTGCTTAATTTTTGGTGCCTTACCCACACAGTGTTAACAGCCCAGGCTCAAGTGAGGAGATCTGTGGGGCCCTGGATATTGAATCTCAAACCTCATAATAATGTAGATGGTACTGCAGTGGGAGTTCGCACAGGTTAGTACTCCAAATTCCAGGTAAGCAATTAGGTTGCATCACAGGAAGAGGAGTCATCAGAGTCCAGGATCAGAGTTCAGTGGAGATCAGGTAGGAAAATCACAAGTCTTGGTAATATAGTTGGGGACGTGACTACTGTTGGTAAAGCAATGCTAGGAGGTTAGGGCAGAGGGAGGGGTTCAGGTGGGTCTGGAGGTCACAGTCAGGAGTGAGTTTGGAGACTTCAGGACTGGGAGCACCAGTGATAATGGTACATACTTCTCTTACCTTGCTTACCTGGTGTTCAGAATAGGTGCGGGGAAATCAGAGCTCCAGCAGGGACCAGATCCTAACATCAGGTTCCATATGCAAATAAACTAATGCCTGTTTCAGGCCTTGGGAAAGGATTCCTTTAATTTTTCATTTACCAGTGTGTTTAGTGTTTCAGGGACTTGCCAAGATGATGCACATCAGGTTCTATGTGAGAACAGGAACTTTATTACTAATGCTTTTAAAATGTCTGCAGCCACAAGTTTACTGCTTACTTTCTGCTTCTCTGTAACTACATTCACAGGCTTGGCTCACAGCACACAGAATAGAGAGCAGTCCACAGACACACACAATTAAACACTGAACAATTGCACACAACATTTACCAAGATGCCAACCATCATGATTTGTGGCAGAAGTATGCAGGTGCGTATTGAACACCATTTTGGCCTCTAAGCAGCATTTATAGCTCTCAGCCGATGAGTGGTATATGTCCCAGTTTCTATACTGTTCAATGAATTGTTCAGTCATTACTGGTAGTAGAGTTCATTCTGAATGGAACATATTGATTTAAATATTTTAAGAACTACATTGGCTGATTACTCCTTGGAGTTTGAATCACCCTCGTAACTTGCAGGTCTAGGATAGCAGCATCATTATAACTGTTCTCTATGTGGAAACCAACTGTATGCTGCTACTTTTTTTTAACATCTGCACACGTAAGGACAGTCCCAAACTCAAACAGCCAATACCTGAAATGCAATAAAAGAACAATCTCACCCTTGCTCTTTGCTTTCAAGTTCCCAAAGTAGAACCAATTCTAACTTAGTTCCTTTACTTTTTTTGCAAATACCACAGAGTGTCTATTACAATGCTGACATTTTGGCCTGAATTTTCACTCTTCACCTGCCCAAAAATGCCAGCAGAGGAAGTCCCGCCCCCGAACCCAGACTCCGCCATTTTCGCAGAGTGGTGAATGGCGAATGTTCTAAATTTCACATCCATGGTCCCTGGAGGCAGCTGCCATAGAAGTCAGCAACTGCCTCTACTCATTTGTAACTTTAGTGAGGTCAGTGTCTGAAACCCGAAGTGTGCAGATTTGACCAAGTAGGAGCAAGCCTAAACCTGGTGAATTCATTTGGTAGCTTTTTGGAGAGATAAAGGTACCCCTTTGAATATGGTCCCAGGGCACCTTCGGGAGAGGTCAGCTGTCCTTTGGAATTTTTGAAAGGAGAGATGAATGTGCGTAAAAGTGCATAAACTCATTGTAACTGTCCAAGAACTATTAAGCCATCAAGGAACTATCAAACAATTATCAAGCAGTCAAAGAACTGTCAAAGCTCATTGGAACTGTCAAAGCTGTCAAGGGATTTAACTATGCTGGGCTTTAAATATAAAAAAAGTGTGGACTTCAAAAAGAAATCAGTGCTGGCCACTTCACTCACTTAACATAAACCTGAGGAAGATCATTATAGGATTTGTGCTACATGACTGATTTCACAATGTCTCTTTATCACAGTAGGGTGCCTGTTAAGTAGGAAGTTTTACTGATAGCTCCAAATGGCTATAGAATATGGATGTTTGTTTTCATAAGAGCTTAAGTACTTAAGTGAAATGTTTGTTCTCAAAAGAGATTAGTTTAAGGAATTTCAATGTATTGAATGCCTTTTTTATCAATGAGAGTGTTCTTTTTTAAATAGTGATGTCATTAATAGACACATAGCTTTATTTATTGTCAGCATGGCTCCTGAGGTTTGCCCATGGTAGTTGCTAGGTGAGTTGGCATGGAGGGGGCAAGGGCAAAGGGTAGTGGATGGGAGGCATGGGTTGGCATGGGTTGGAACTATATTGGAATGTGGCTATAAAGAGTCATGGAGATGAGTGGGGGTCTGGGTTGTCATAGGGGTATGAGGGACCATGGGGGTAGGAAAAGGGGCATAGGCTGACAAGGGGGGTGCGAGGGGCCATGGGGGTGGGCACACAGGCAGAGCTGGCATGGAGGGTACGGGGTCTATGGTGGTGGGTACAGGGGCATAGATTGTCATGGAGGGTATGGGGGTGGATGAGGGGCATGATGTGGCAAGGGTTAGCATGGATGGGACATGGGGAGTGTTGGGGGGTGGTTGAGGGGTGAGAGTCAGAGGGATGCTTATTGTTTTTTTCTCAATCTTTCACACAGTGCCAGAGCCCCAAGGAAGGACCTCCAGCCAGCCTGCCCCCACACTCGGCAGCCTCTGCACATGTTCCAGGATGGTGGTCCCAAATTCTAATCCAGCCTGTTCCCCCTCAGTCCCAGAACAAGAATCCCAACTTCTGGGCCTTTTTTCCGTGGTTGGAGCGATGAAGCTGGGAGCTGGTCAGACTCTGCGCACCTGACCCGAGAGCGAACATCCGGGCCTTTGTTTAATTAGTCACTCAAATAAAGTATTGAAGTGTTTTGTCACTTCTTAACAATTAAGAATACAGACACATCTAACTGCTTCTGAACTCCAACTTCCTGTTTGAAAGGCAGAAGGTTCCTTTATTCCTTCTTCTCAACCAGAGGGCAATACATCCAGGACTTAGCACACCCTACTGGCAGGTTATATATAACAATTATTTTTATCTGAAATGTCCTTTTACAAAAAAGCATAACATTAAACACAAATATCACATTTCCTCCTCGTTAGCCAGGAACAAATCAGTCAGGCAGTTTGCAGATTCACTTTGGTCTAGAGAGGAGTGTTGGTTTCGGTATTTCAGTTTGTTTGCTTAGAAATGGAAGGTTCTGCTGTTCCATTTGTTTCTGTTCAGGTTCAACAGTTGCAGTACAGGAGCTACAGGTTTGTCAGTTAAACCAAGTCAAGTTTCACCAACTGGAGCAGACGTTTCCCAGAAATCTTCCACTATGATTGGAGATCCCTGGAAACTTGGTTCCTTGGATTTGGCTTCCCTAATCTGGTCAGTGTGTCTCTTCCAGATTCCACAGGAAGATTCAACTTTTGTGTGTACAGGTAAACTTTGGAGAGCACAGCATCCCTCTGCGTTTCAAGTCGAACTTGATCTGCTTTAACAGGTAACATGTCTATCTGGTTCACATTGAAAGCAGTGACTTCACTTTGGGTTGTGGAGCTGTGGTGCAATGGAAGTCTGGAAAGTGCGTCTGCAATTCCATGATTCTCAGTTGAACGAAATGTAATTTTGTACTGGTAAGCAAATAAGATCAGTGCCCACCTTTGTAGGTGTGTAGGGGCAAGTGTCAGGGTTTATGACTTCAGGCTAAGCAACCAGGTCAAAGGCTTGTGGTCTGTAATTAACATGAAGTTATGCCCATACAAATATTGGTGGAACTTCTTGACTCCATAGATTAGTCCAAGAGCTTCCTTCTCAATTTGGGCATAATTCTGTTCTGCCTTGGACAATGTGCGTGAGCCATAAGCAATGGGCCTTTTACTGCCATTAGGAAATGTGTGGGAGATGATAACTCCAACACCATATCCAGATGTATTACAAGCTCGGCTGACAGGTAACTTCTCATTGAAATGTGCCGGGACCTTAACAGAGGTGAGCTCTTGCTCAAGTTCCTTGAAGCTTTCCTGACAGGCTTGCGACCAATCCCATTTTGCATTCTTCTTCAGCAGTTTATTCAATGGTGCTGTCTTGTAAGCCAAACTGGAAATGAACTTGTTGCAGTAATTCACAAGTCCCAAAAATGAACGAAGCTGCTTAACATTTTTGGGCTGTGGTGCATTCACCACTGCCCCCACCTTTCTGGGTGAGGTTGAGAGGCCAGTTTCATCGATCGCACGTCCCAGGTACTCCACTGAGGGTTTCAGGAATGAGCATTTGGATTTCTTACAGCAGATGCCGTATTTTTTCAGTCTACGCAGGACACTGCCTAGGTTCTCTAAATGAGTTGGGAGGTTTTTCCCAGTGATGAGCATGTCGTCTTGGAAGCAGATTACACCAGGGAGGCTCTACAGTATTTTGTCCAAAGCTTGCTGGAATAAGGCTGGTGATGACCGATTCCAAATGGTAGTCGTTTGTATTGATATAGACCTCTGTGTGTGTTAATGGTTGTATACTTCCTGGAATCTTCACTCAACTGCATTTGTAAAAATGCTGTGATAGGTCAAGCTTTGTGAATAATTCACCTCCATTCAGAGCAGCGAGCAGGTCTTCAATTTTCGGTAGCGGATACTGATGCATTTCCACAAAAGGATTAATGGTGATTTTATAGTCACCACATATTCTGATAGACCCGTCATCCTTCACTATTGGGACTATTGGGGCTGCCCACTCTGCATAATCAACTTTCTCAATTACCTGAAAGTTTTCAAGTTGGTCCAGTTCCTGCTCGATTGCATTGAGTAAGAAATTGAACATGGTTTGAAGAACTTTGGAGAAGCTTTGGCTTTCACAGTAAGTTTGGCTTCAATGTCTTTAAAAACTCGAAGACCTTCTTTGAAGACATCAGTGTGCTTGTCTAACAAGGTCTGCAACATGGGGTTGGTACTATGTTTATTCCAGTCCAGCTGAATTTCTTTTAGCCAATTCTACCCATAAGCGATAGACGATCTCCTTTCACAATGATAAGTGACAACCTTGCTATTTGATCTCCATATTTAGCTTGAACAGACATTTTTCTAAGTGTATTCACAGGCTCACCAGTGTAGGTGCTAAGCTGGAGGAGGGTTTTCTCCAATGGGCCATTTCTTGAAAAATTTCTCCTATGTCTTCTCTGAAACAATAGAAACAGAGCTCCAGTGTCAACCTCCATTTCAACTATTTTATCATTTAAGGCAATGCCAACTTATAGTTCTTCATCTAGTTTCAGATCAGACTGAATGCAATACAATTGCTCTTCCTCATTGTTGCTGTTAGATTCATTTTCTGTCTCATCTGGACTCGCATTACTTTTGTATTTTGTTTCCAAGCAATGTGTCTTTTTAAACTGCCTGTTTGTTCTCAAGCGCAACTTGTCTGTGTGCTCCTCATGATACCCTTTACTTGGTGGTATTGCTTTACTGTGATCAGCCTTTGATCTACTTGTATGTGTCCTTTTTTTCCACAGTAGTGACAATCAGTGGTTTTCCACTTACAGGCTTCTGCAATATGCCTTATTCCATTACAGCAGTAACATGTTTGAAAGCGAGTATACCCTGACTTTACTATTTTAACTTTGGTATTGTTAAACGCGCTTTCAAATATCCAACTTATTTCTCTGCCATTTCTATGTTTTCACAATCTCTAACTCTTTCTTTAGTGTCAACTCTTGCTCCACTATCAATCTACGCTGAATTATTTCATTTCTTGGTCCACAAACCAAACGATCACAGAATGCTTCTTCCAGGTAGCCTTTAAAGTCACAATGTTCCGCTAATTTTCTCAACTCAGCCAGGAACTGGGAAACTGACTCACTGTCATGCTGTTCTCTTCAGTGAAACTTGAATCTCTTGGCAATAATTGCTGGTCTGGGATCGAAGTGCTTTTTCAAAATGGCCACAAGCTCTTTAAAACTTGATTGAAATACATAAGATCCTGAATGGTCTCAACAAGGTGGACATGGAAAGGATGTTTCCTCTTGTGGGTGAGTTTGTCAGGAGCAATGAGATTTCTCAGTAAAGTGAAATTTTTCATTCTTATGACTGTAAGAAACACTGAGGCCTGCTTTTCCTCTTCAATCTCATTCATGATGAGAAACTGTTCCATTTGCTCAACATAAGCTACAAAGTCCTTAGCAGTTGCATCAACAGCCTCTAAAGCCCCTAATAATGATGATCCCATCCTCATTGCCATTTGAAGTGTTTTGTCACTTATTAACAATTAAGAATACACACACAGCTATCTGCTTCTGAACTCCAACTTACTGTTTGAAAGGCAGAAGGTTCCTTTATTCCTTCTTCTCAACTAGAGGGCAATACATCCAGGACTTAGCACATCCTACTGGCTGGTTTTATATAACAAATCTTTTTAATTAAATTTTGTTTTACAAAAGAGCATAAACATTAAATACAAACATCACAGTTGTCAGTTCTTTCAAAATGATAGCTGACGGGAGGGAAAATAAAGCACTAGTGTCAAGAAAAATACAATACCTGAGTTTCAGCTTAATACTCTGCATTTACTAAACATTCTTATAATGATGGTGTAGGGGGTAACATATTGGCCGGCAGAAAACAGAGAGTATGCATAAATGGGTCTTCTTCTGATTGGCAGGATGTTGGGAGTGGAGTCCCGCAGGGGCCTGTGCTGTGGTTTCAACTTTTTACAATTTATATCTATGACCAAGATGATGGGAGTGAAGGCATGGTAGCTAAATTTGCAGATGACACAAAGATAGCTAGGAAAGTGTGTTGTGAAGAGAACATTAGAATGTTGCAGATGGATATACATAAGTTGAGTGAGTGGGCAAAAATCTGGCAGAGTGGTATAGTGTGGGAAATGTGAAGTTGTTCACTTTGGAAGGAAGAATAAAAAAGCAGGGTATTACTTAAACTGAGAATGACTGCAGAATTCTGAGTGCAGAGGGATCTAGGTGTTCTAGTGCCTGAGTCACAAAAAGTTGATATGTAGGTACAGCACATAATCAAAAAGACCAGCGGAATACTATCCTTTATTATGAGAGGAATTGAACATAAATGTAAGGATGTTATGCTTCAATTGTACAGGGCATTGGTGAGACCACGTCTCGAATATTGTATGTAAGTTTGGTCTCCTTATTTAAGGAAGAATGTAAATGCATTAGAGGCAGTTCAGAGGAGGTTTATTAGATTTATACCTGGAATGAGTGGGTTGTCTTATCAAGAAAGGTTGGATAGACTGGGCTTGTTTCCACTGGAGTTTAGAAGAGTGAGGGTTGATTTGATTGAAATCCATAAGATCCTGAACGGTCTCAACAAGGTGGACATGGAAAGGATGTTTCCTCTTGTGGGTGAGTTCAGAATGAGGGGGCACTGTTTTAAAATTAGAGGTTGCCCTTTTAGGACAGAGATGAGGGGAGTTTTTTTCTCTCAGAGGGTTGAGTGACTTTGGAGCTCTCTGCCTCAGAAGGTGGTGGAGGCGGGGTCATTGAATTTTTTTAAGGCAGAGGTAGATAGATTCTTATTAGGCAAGGGAATCAAAGGACACATCAGCCATGATGTTATTGAATGATGAAGCAGACTCGAGGGGCTGAATGGCCTACTTCTGTTCCTATTTCATATGTTCATATGTTTGTATTTAGTTGCTGAAATTCCAGGAGTTGAAATCCCCTACGTGCAGTTGAGCTGCTGATTCTGCAAAATGTTGACGTCATCCCAAATAACAGGAATGGGGTCATTGCAATGGTCAGAGTGGGTCACCTCTGCTGAGAGACAACAGGCCTACCCATTCTGCTGTGCCACTGGGAGTCATAGTCACTGCTCTGACAGAGAGCAATGGAAGCCCAAGAAAGACTGAAGGTTTTTTTTATTTCTCTTATGATCATTTTTTGGCAAGATAATCAATTGCACCTGGGATCAACTGCTTTTCTCTCAAGCAGTCTTCAGGCTTTTATAAGGCCCACAAGAGTTCTCTTCATCTCTCAGATGCACTGGATGGTATCTATTATAAGGAAATACAAATACAAAGAAAGACTTGAATAATTGGGACTTTTTACAATAGGACAATGTAAATTATTGAAATCAGATAGAAATTTTAAAAATTATGAAGGAATAGTGATAGGAGCATACTGTTACTATTGGTTGAAGACTTGGATACAGGATTACATGTAAGAGATTTAGAACAGAGAGTCAGAGAAACATCTTCACACATTTCTGTGGCTCTGGGTTAATGGTTAATGCAGAAACTACAGTGTATATTTCCACCCACCCCCCACCATAGGTGGTAATTGAGCAGAGTGGTTCACAGGCCCGTTAGACAACCCATCAGATTTTCATTCTATTGATTTTAATAGAATAACTAATATGGGTGTGCTCATTCCCAGAGAGGAAATAAGTGTTGGTGTATAACTGTGATAATTCAGTGGAATATAGATAATTAGGTAGAATTCAGATATATTTAGGGCATTACATTTTAGTTAATACAAATGATTAGAATAAGCAGTCATTCTTCTTTTAAAGAAAATCGGAAAAAAGTTAAAGTCTCCCCCACACAGGAACATTTCTGGTACTTGACTTAAAACATCGGTTCATTACCTAATGAGTTTAGAATTTGTGGGAATTTCTTTCAAAGCGTTTGCGAATATAGGTACCAGGTGCGTGCTATTACAGAGAAAACAAAGTTCTGTTTACTTCCTAATCCTAATAGTATAGCTTTTAGCAAAAGGAATGTTAAAAGGGTATCGACATACATCAGTATCAGTTTTGTCTGTAACCTGGCATCATTAATGTTTTAAGTTTGAAGGAAGAATTTGCTAATGACAGTACTGGATAGATCTGATGACTTGTGAACTATTATCAATCAATTTAAGGATTATCGATCACAGAAAATGGAACATTACATATCACCTTTACAAGAACAGGTGCTATGGGGACGTAGCCTTTGGATGACTGAGTTGTAAAGCAAAACTGGACTGTAAAATAAAGAGAGAACATTTTTAATCATTCTTTGAAAAAATTAATAGTCATTTTTATAAAATACAGATTATGAAATTAAGAAACAAGTAAATTAGTTATAGGGATTGTTACTCTAAGACATTACAAACATTTTTGACAAGATAAAAGCTCGCAAATTTATAATGAGAATTCTCAACAATTAAATAATTTACTAATAACAGTGAATGTTATAGCCTTATATGGATAATGAAAATAGGATAAACACAGAGAGGCAACAACCACATTTGCAAAAGATGAGCTAATCTAGTTAGAAACAGTATAAAGATAAGAAATTCACCACTGAAAACTCAGAAGTATTGAAATCCTCAATCAAGGTAAAAGGTGCCAAATGCATAGTCAGGTATATCTATGTTTAATTGAGGAGGTTCTTGCTCAGCAGGTGGCTTGCTACTCAGGGATTTAAGGTAACACTTTACTTTAGATTTTGATGAATACTCTAAGGTATTTTCACTGTGACATTGTAGAGGTTTAACTTTTGGATTCTATATTTGAAATAAGATTATGTTTTCCATCTTTTTATAATCTTTAATGTTGCGATGGCACCTAGCCACTTAAAATGTATCACATGTTCACTTCTTTCATAAGTTTTTAGATAAATTAGTAAAATATCTCGTCTCATATAGTATCTTTTATACAATTCCAAGAACCTAGGTGGGGGATACATTATTGAAGAGACAACACCGGACCCTTATGTTATCCGGGTAATTGTAACCTAGCTGATGATTATTAAAGATAAATATCTGGAAGAAGATTTTTTTTGCTGATTCCTCTCCTCAAGGGAGAGATAAATCAGTTTTTCAGGCCCAAATAAGTGTCCGTGAGAGCTATCTACCTTGAATTTGAATGAGAGTAATTATCAGAGAAGTGCCCCTGATTTGGAATAGCCCCACATGGGGTTAGGGTTAAAATCCACTTCTTTAACCGTTACTCAGGAATTCTGAGCTGCTGTTGCAACATGCACTTTTTATATGCAAGTTGTTGAATGGAGCTGTGGACCTCCTCAGCTTTCTTTCTAGCACATACTGACCAAGAATCTCTCCTGCTCCTACGCCTGGCAATATCATGGGCAAAATTTTTTAGATCAGTGGGTGGGCGGGTGTGCACCCAACCCGCTCGAGTGTAAAATGATGCAC
The DNA here is from genome assembly GCF_017639515.1 of Carcharodon carcharias. Classification (NCBI taxonomy): domain Eukaryota; kingdom Metazoa; phylum Chordata; class Chondrichthyes; order Lamniformes; family Lamnidae; genus Carcharodon; species Carcharodon carcharias. The sequence continues at coordinate 60,701,952 of NC_054477.1, read as the reverse complement.
ATTGATGTCGGGCGAACATCCCGATGTCAACGCACACTCGCACGATATTTTGTTCAACGGGCTGGTGCTGGAGTCAGCAGCGCGCCTGCTGACAATTAAATGCCCGATAAGGCCATTAAAAAGATAACTGAACAAAATTTTTTGCTGCCCGTCCAACTTTACGGTTGGAAGGTAGACAAAAAGGCCAAGTGACCTTTGTACTTTTTAGGAAACCTCATCCATGGAAGGGATGAGGTTTCCTAAAGCAAATAAAAATAAAATAAAAAACTTAAAATTTAATTAATAACATGTCCATAATCATGTGACAGAGTTACATGAGGGACATGTTTTATTACATTTTTAATTTCTTTATTAATTTTTTTCACACACTTCATCTCTATGCCTCGCCCCGCTCACTCTCCTCCCTCTACGCGCACAGGCAGTGCTGCTGCTCGCATTTCACTCTGGCAGGCCTTAATTGGCCCGTCTGTGTGAAGTCACCTTCTAGCCTCAATCACGGGCAGCATTCAGTTTCCCGACCGCCCCCACCTATCCCCACCCAGCCCACCCGACAAGGGCAAAATTCTGCCCCATGTGTTGGAAGGATTTTCAACCTGTTGGCTGTGTTATGAATGCACCATCTTCGGCCATCAAGTCCTGGACTCATAAAAACATAGAAGTTAGAAGCAGGAGTAAGTCATTCAGCCCTTCAAGCCTGCTCTGCCATTCAATATGATCATGGCTGATCCTGTCTATTAACGCCATACTCCCACCCTCTCCCCATACTCCTTGATGCCTTTAGAGTCTAGAAATCCATCTAGTTCCTTCTTAAATATATTCAATGACTTGGTCTCCACAGCCTTCTGTGGCAGAGATTTCCATAGGTTCACCACCCTTTAAGTGAAGAAGTTTCTCCTCATCTCAGTCCTAAATAGCCTACCCCATATCCTGAGAGTCTGGCCCCTTGTTCTAGACCCTCCAGCCAGAGGAAACATCATCCCTGCATCCAGTCTGTCCAGCCCTGTCAGAATTTTATACGTTTCAATGAGATCCCCGCTCATTCATCTAAACTCCAGTGAATACAGGCCTAGTCAGCCCAATCTCTCCTCACAACAATCCTGCCATCCCAGGCATCAGTCTGGTGAACCTTCGCTGCACCCCCTCTATGGCAAGTATATCCTTTCTGAGGTAAGGAGACCAAAACTGCACACAATACACCAGATGGGTCTCACCAAGGCCCTGTACAAATACAGTAAGATATCCTTGCTCCTCTACTCAAGCCCAGAGCTTCTGACTCAGAGACACAACCCACTGTACCACAAGACCTCCTTCATAAACTAAAGAGTAGTTTGGATCATTTGTCTCTGACAATGGAGGCTGTAGATATGGAAAAAGTGATGAGACTTAAACTGAGGATCTGTTCCAGAGGTTCAAGTGGATAATTAAATTTCCACAGCACTAGTTCAAAAACAGCAAGATGTTATTCCAAAGTTCTGATCAGCATTCCCTATTCAACAGATTAACTGATCATTCAACTCACAACAGTTTGTGGGATCTCAGTGCACAGAGGTTGGCAGTTATACTTGTTGACTTAACAACAATCATTACACTTCAAAATAGTTAACTGCATGTGAGAGGCTTTGGATGTGAGATGTGATATGGCCCTAATATTCCATCTCAGTTATGATAGAATCATCTGTTAGATACAATGTATACTGTACTTGACCTATTATACTGAATTGCAAATTGTACAGCAATTTCAATCTTGCACTGTCAAAAATGTGTCTTGAAACTTGTGTGTAAAATCACAGAATTGACAGCTATTTACATTTTACAAGCAGCATGAGTCTACCTCGACAAGATCATCTCATATTCCTTCAGTTTTATGGCAGTAATCTATCAAGCTTCATTGATAACCCTCTTAATGCTGGTAAAGAGCTGACTATTCCTGCGTTTCTTTGCTAAGATTAAAATTTAATGAGTATTTGAATGCCAGTGAATGAAACTATACACACATGCTTAACTTTCCTTGACTAAAGAGTGATACGCAGCCACAAGTACAACTTGACTATTACGGCTTAACATCACTCTAATCTGATATCAGTGTCAAACCAATATCCGTCTTATGTTTGTGCCTTTAAAGCTTTCCCATGGGACTTTTTTCTTTTCCATAACATTAACTGCATTCTTCTTTATGGATTATACCAAAACAGCAGGCAATCAAAACAATTTCATGTCACAACGCATTTTAAAAGAGATATCAACGTAGGAGTATAATCATGGAGCATCCATTTTTCAGGCAACAAAGGATCCAAAACGACAAGTGGCATATGCGCCCCCATTCTATGCCGGGTGTGTGTTGCACACCATATTGATGAGGCCATCCTATACCCTTCCAGGATGCGTGGTTGATACAGGTGGTAAGTCCATTGCCAGTGCAGATAAGGGGCTTAATGTCTATTTCAGGCCCATTTCTGAAATTATTTGGTGCATGAATACAGAATTCACGATGAAAGCTGCAGTCAGTTTTCACTATTTCTGAGCAGCCAAAACAGTGCTACTTCTGGTTCTACATTAAAATAGCAGGCAGCTGCGTGGCTATTGTCAAACCCCACCTCCACCCCCAGCAACTCTTGACTCCTTAATGCTCTTCCTTTAGACTCACTGTTGCTGCCAGTGTCCCTAGCTGTCAACCATAGCCTCCTTGCGACCAGTGCACTCCTTCTTGGATGTCCCCAGCCTTCCAGTTGCAACCTGGTGACAAAAGAGGTCCAATTTTTCCTGGTCTTCTGCTTATCAGTTGTGAAGATATGATTTGCATTTTCTGTTGGGTCCATGTCTGAAGTTGGGCACAAACCAACTTTTAGGCAAATATGAAAGAAAACAGATTAAGATGAATAACTTGAAAAAGGAAAGCAATATTGTGATCATAATTCATGTGTCCCCCATTGTAGCTTAATTTCCTGTGCAAAGTAATTTTTAACAAGGGCTTAAAACTTTATTTCTTCTTGGCGACAATTATTAAGTACATTAATAAGTATTCTAATCAAAAGCAGAATACAAATAGGTGGTGAAATTAACCCATGGCATTAGGTAAAACAAGGAATAGCAAATTGTCAGCCTGTTTTACAGCCTACCCATTGTTTTTGCATTGAAGTCAATAGCAAAAAAAATTGAGCAGATGTAAAATGGGCTTCCATTTCACTGTTGCTTGTTTTGCCATATGGCTGATGACCAATTTCATCACCACACTCTCAATGTTGTTACAACCAGGTGAAGTGGGGTTGAATGGTCTCCTTTTTTGCCTCTCTTCATTTGACTGCAGTAGGTTTAATGTTGTTTAAAAAAGATACAGTTGCCAAGTCAGTGAACACTTAACTGTTTATGCACAGTGATCATAAAATAACCAATAGGACGGATTTTCTTGAGTTTAACAAAATAAGAGGTTAACTTTATTATATTTAAACCAATCTTAGTCAAATAAAATATGCACTGACTTTTACATACACTCACACGCATACACACACATGCACACATATACACACACGCGCACACACACATGCACACATACACATGCACACATACACATGCACACACACACATGCACACATGCATACACACACACACACGCATGCACACATACACACAAGGGTTTTTAGGATGGCAGGGTTTGACTTCCCCGTTGAACTTCCCTGAAGTTGACGGAGAACACATTCCCACCGATGCTGCCTTCTTTTAATGCTCCAGTTAATGCTTCAACAAGCATTGACTAGAGGCTGGACTCATGCCCTTCACTCTGAGAAAGTCCAAGCTCTCTAATCCCTGCTATATCAGAAGCTACAGTAGACAGGACTGGGACTGCAAGCAGTCCTCAGAACCTAAGTCCTGGGATTCCAGGACCAGGTAAGTTTTGGGAGTCTCAGGGCAGCGTGGGGAGGTGATGCCCAGTGGGGTGGGCAGAAGGAGGTAGGGATGTAGGGAAAGCTCGGGGGGAGTGGGGAGGGAGCACCAGTAGGGGCCAGTCCTTTTGGGGGTGGGTGCCCAATGTTAAAAGGAGGCTTCTGATGGAGGCAACCCTCACTGCCCCACACCCCGCCCCCCCCCCCCCCCAACCCCTGTCCAAGGCCTGAGCAGTGTTACTTTTCAGGAATGCCCCCACCCCTGAACTCCTCCTGCCAGCCTGAAAATTGAGATTGGATGGGAAACTGTTCTTGAGTAGTCAATAATTGGCCACTTAGGGGCTTCAACTGGGGCAGGGGAGGGTGGACCGGTCTTGGCCTTGCCTGTCCCAGTGTAAAATTGCAGGGAGGTCAGGGCAGGCGAGAGCCTGGTAGGAAGGCCATCTGAGAAATTTTACAGCCATCCTGCCTACAAACCCACTGGTGGCAGTTTGTAAAATTCTGCCCCCCTACACACACACACACACACACGCATACACACACACACATTCACCCTTGAAGTGCATACAGAAAAACAGATTACAGAATTAGGAAGTTTGGGAAGGATAAGTTGGCCAAATTAGGGTCCATTAAAAAAAGTAAAAGAATATAGCTTGGTGAATAGACTTCAATGGTCTGTAGCTTAGTGAGTAGGCTTCAGGCTGAATTTGATGGTCTTGATGCTTCTAATTTATTGATGTAGATGGCTGAGTTGGTTGTTTGTCAGGAGACAGTAGTGCTGGATTGGATTCTTTTAAGAAATCTCTGTTTGATCATCCTGGATGATCACAATCAGCAAACAGAGCTCAACGCTTACCAGGTGGGTTGAGGAAAAAAAGAGTCAGGATGGACTTCATTTAGGTCTTCTCCATAAGCTATGTGTCCTCAGTGCTACTGAGAAAACATATGCTTAAAATATGCTCAAAGTGTTGGCTTGTCATGTGACCTTCCTTCTCCAATTGCTGGGGGAGTTCAAATAAAAGACATTGTTCATGTATTGCAAAGGTGACTTGATTAGCTCATGTCTGGAAGTGCACTTAGCCAAGCTCCCATTGTCCATGCGATTAGTCTTAATAGTCCATCTCCAACAGTTGAATATCCCAGGTGATTGCCATAGAGACAGGATGAGGCAGGAGATGTGAGCCCTTCATAATCCCCTGAAGTCTTTGTCTTTGATGGGTTTTGCAGACAGACTGACTCTACTACAATGAATTGGAATGTGTAATGTATAGAAATGCAAATTGGGGCTAGCCATCTTGGGCTGTGAGTTCTCTGTGTTTTTAAAAAGTCTGTTTTTAAAAGTTCAATTCAGGTTTCCAGCTGGTGGATTAAAAATCATTATTTGGCATTCATGTCAATGTAGACAAATATAGAAACAGGAGTGTTATGGTGAAATTGGGTTTCAGCAATACAGAGCAGGTAAAGCTGGGTGGGATAAAGGCAAAATCTTAGTGCCTTATTGAAATGTATCTTGAATCAATAAGTTCTGGAAAGTTATAAATGTTTTCATACTCTGAGTGCTTTTTGGAGAACTTGCCCTGATCCTGGGGGAAATCAGTGTTGGCCATATCCCAATTAACAATTTAATTTTGTTAAGCAATGTTCTATGGTTCAAATACTCCTCTCTGCTGTGCTCCTTGAACTCATAATTTTTAAATGCACTATTCCCCAAGATAACACAAAAAAGCTGTGCTGTGTAGAGAATGAATTATATTCATCATAGAATGAAGAAAAATTAGGTTGTTTACTAGTGTCAGGAGTAAAAACCTCTGAAACATGCAACTTTGCAAACTACAGTGAAGATACATTCAAAAATAAATATACGTGAAAACCTAACATCCATTTTCTCATTAGACTCAGTTCTTAGCTCAACAAAGTCAGTGCCAGTGAAAAGAGTTGTCTTGGCTGATGACTGAATAGGGTGGATATAACTAATTCATGTTCCTGGCACAGATTTTTGCATGTCAGGAGCACATATTATGAATTTAGACCCAGATGTCAGCAAGATTTTCTGTCCATTAATTTTACTCAGTTGTTTGTCTTAGAGTGCTCTTATATTAACTAGATCAAGAATGTATATCCCTATATGCATAGTCATAGGAATTAGTTTAGGCCTTTGGACCCATCAAGCCTGCACTATCATTTCGCTGGCTATGGCAAATTTATTTCCATTCATCACAATTTATTGCTTACATCTCTTTCCCATAACACATTCACTTCCAAATAAATATCTCCCTTTAAATGGTGGGTTGATTTGATGAAGATGAGATTGGTCTTCAGCAATAGGGCAAAATGGGTTCATAGTGTATTGGGCTGCGGATTTTACACCATGCTCAATTTCCTTATTCGTTGAAGTCAGTTCGGATATAGTGTAAAAGGAGCTGCTGATAGACTCTACCACTGAATGATACAACACAGAAGGAGGCCAATCTGTCCATTATACCCATGCCGGCTCTTTGAAATAGCAATCCAATTAGTTCCACTCCCCAGCTCTTTTCAAAAGCCCAGCAAAATTTTCCATTTCATGTATTTAATCAATTCCCTTTTGAAAGTTATTACTGAATCTGCTTCCACCACCTTTTCAGGCAGTGCATTCTAGATAACAACAACTCGTGGCATATGACAATTTTCCCTCTGATTCTTTTGTCAGTTACCTTAAATCTCTGCCCTTGGTAACTGACACAGCCACTCGAAACAGTTTCTCATATTTACACTATTAAAACTCTTCAGAATTTTAAACATGGTTATCAAAACTCCCCTTAACCATCTCTGCTGTAAGGAGGACAATCCCAGCTCTTCGAGTTCCTCCATCTAATAAATCCCCATTTTAATTTGCACTGTGTTAAGTCATTCTGCTTTCATGTTGGTTAGTTAATGGGACAGTATTCACATTTAGCTTCAGGATTTTTGTTTTAATGTTGTGTATTGCCAGATCTGACATAGGGTCATGACCCAACATGACCCAATCAGTGCCATTTTGGAGTGGCCTTTCCTGATCCCTTATCCTCCTGGTGACTGCTGACCCTCCCTCTTGTCAACCCTCTCTCTCGCCGACCTTCCCTCTTACTGACCCCACCTTTCTCCATCCCTCCCACTCGCCGATTCTTCCACCTGTCGACCTTCCCTTTCATTGACCCTCCCTCTCGTCGAACCTCCTTCTTGACAACTCTCTCTTGCACCAACCCTCCCTCCCACCGATCTTCATTCTTGCCGACATTCCCTCTTTTGCCAACCTTCCCTCTCGCCGGCCTTCCCTCTCACTGTCACTCCAGCTTGCGGCTGACCTCTGCAGCTCTGAAACTTGAAGTTGCTCTTTCTGCCTCTCACCACTCATCTTGTGAGCCCTCACTCACAGCGAGCGTTCAGAAAGAGGGAAGCAGAGAGCCGGAGAGGGAGAGGCAGCAGGAGGGAGGCTCAGCAGGAGGGAGGCTCAGCAGGAGGGAGGCTCAGCATGAGGGAGGCTTGGCATGAGGGAGGCTCAACAGGAAGGAGAGGAAGTAAGAGGGAGGCTCAGTGGGAGGGAGAGGGGACAGGAGGGAGGGTCAGCGAGAGGGAAAGGTGGTGGGAGGGAGAGTTGGCGACCGAGATTGGCGGCAACCAGGAGGCTCAGGGAGTGGGCAAGGCAACGAGCCTATGTTAAGTAGCATGAGCTAGCATATTTCTTTTATATTTTAAAATTTATTGTGTTTTAAAATTTATTTAAAAAGTTATTTCATTTACGAATGTAGGAATTTAGCAATATAAAGTATTTCAACTTACAGAGTTTTAAAGTCTTTTTCTAATGAGAAATGTCTGACAGAACTTAACTACAGCTTTTACATTGATTGCAGTGAGAAAATCTGATTCACTTAACATTGGGCAGAATTTTGTCAGGCGGTCTTGGCGGGAGCGGTCAGGAAGCCGGCTGCCGCCCACGATCGGGGCCCAACCGACGTTTCAAGCTGGTGGGCCAATTAAGGCCCGCCCAGCATGAAACATGTGCTGCAGCGCTCAGTGCTGCCTGTATGGGGGGGTGGGGGAGGAGGGAAAGCGCGCAAGTTTATGCATGCTGACAGGAAAAGATCCCTGAGGCACAGAGCTGCCTCAGGGAGATGGAGATTTTGAAGAATGAAAATAAAGTAAAAAATGTCGATAACATGTCCCCTCATGTGACCTTGCCACATGAGCAGGGACATGTTAGAAGTTAGTTTGAAAAATATATATTTTTTTTAATCACTGAACAAAACTTCATCCCGCCCGTGGATGAGATTTTGCAAGAAATCCAAAGGCCGCTTGGCCTTTTCACCTGCCTGTCAACCACAAGGTTGGATGGGCAGCAAAAATTTTAATTCAGTTGGTACTTTAATGGCCTTGACAGGTGTGTTAATTGTCGGCAGGCATGCTGCCAACTCCTGCACGCGCCCGCTGACAGAAATATCACGCAATGACGTTGTGACACTCGCCCGACATCATCACGCGTCATTTTACGTTCGTTCGGGTCAGGCACGCACCCACCCAACAAGTGGAAAATTCTGCCCATTGTTTCATCTAAAGGTGCACTTTTCAGGAACGCAACTACAACATTAAGCGAGGAATTACTGAAACTGAAGTTCTGTGTCTGTGGTATCATTCTAGTAAATCTCCTCTGCACCCTCTTCTTTTTGAGCAGTCAGTGGTAGGACTCTTGAGAGGAATATGAGGCTGTTGGTATCACTTGGACAATAGAGGCGGGTAGAGGAAGCCCTGGTGAATGAAAGAGCGCCAGTTGAGGGAGTTAAGATGGGAGCAAGCTAATGTGACATTGGACAGACGAGTGAGGAAAAGCTTCAGCCGATGCAGCCTCCTGGCCAAGAGGAGGCCAGAGGAGCACAGAAAAGGCTGCAAGGGGGAGAAAGAGCTGCCCAAGAAATTAGGTGTGCTGCCCAAGAGTCAGCTACTTGCGAAAGACAGAGCACCAGTGCCCTAGGAAACTATGCATATCCAGGCAGTTTGTCTCAGACATTTCTGATCTGGTCCACAATGATCTGATTCCTCATGGCTCCCACGTCAGTCTCCTACCTGCAGCTGTGAATGTCACTGTTGCCCTGAATTTTTGTGTATCTTGGTCTTTCCAGCAAAAGCTGTGGATCTGGGTGGCATTTCACAGTCGGCAGCTCATCACAGCATCAGGTAGGTCACTAATACCCTATTCCAGAGGGTGGGAAATGCATCCAATTTGAAACAGGTAGGCCAGCACAGCCATAGAGGACACTGGGCTTTGGCTCCATCGATAGGTTTTCCCAGGTCCATGGGTCTCATCAATTGCATCATCATGGGACTGACAGACCAGCCAGCCAAATTCCTCAATAGAAAAGGCTTCCACTCACTGATGGTTCAGATGATCTGTGATCACAGGAAGTGCATCTTGTAAGCCTGTGCTCTATTCCCAGGCAGCTAACATGATTTCTTCATCCTGAACCAGTCCCAGGTGCCACAGCTCTTCAGACCAACATCCTGACTCCGTGGGTTGCTGCTGCGAGATTAGGGTTATCCTCTACGGATCTGGTTCCTAACACCCATCCAGCACCCAGACATAGATGCAGAGAGACACTACAACCAGAACCATCTGCTAAAGCAAACCTGCAAAGAACAGACCATTGACATCTTGAAGATACTCTTTCATAGTCTTGACCAGTCAGATGTTGCCCCCCAATATGAGCCAGCTAGGATGTCTCATTTTGTGGTCACCTGCTGTGTGCTGCACAACACAATAAAACAAAGGGGACTGAGGCTGGATGAAGAGGAGGATCTGGAATGCCACTCTTCCTCAGAGGAGAATGGGAAGGAGGAAGAAGAGGGCAAAGGTGGCGCTGTAGAGGTGGCCGGCTCACGGACATTGGATGAAAACCACCCAGACTGTCCCAGGCCTCAGAGTAATCGGCAGGCTGATGTAGCTGCAAGGGCCACACTAATTCAGTGATGTTTCACTTGAGCATCTCTCAGGTCTATGAGAGATGACACTAACCCAACCCCACCAGAGAGACAAACCATCCAGCCAGCACACACATCTGAAAAATCACATTGCTACCCAAAAACATTGAGAAAGGAGTCTCCACTACCAACATTCTCCAACAATACAGACCATGGCATCACAAGAAACCCAGGACATACCCCACCCAACCCCAATGGCCCAACCACCACCCTCCCCCCTTAACTTCATGTTCCTTTTGACACCAAGCAATAATAACACACAAATCTGATCAAAGGTATAATAAATGATTATTAATGGAAAAATTAATGAACAGACACACAAGTGTGTCAACCAAGTGACCCGTAAAGTGCAACTAACAGCATGGTATCTTGCACTTCTGTCCGCTTCTATGAGCTGCTCCCCTGTGGCTGAGGTTGAGGTGAGGCAGCCTGTTCCCTCGTCTCTGTATCTGGCTGAGATGCTGAGATGCCTGTGGCTGAGATGTTCATCATGGAGATGGCCCCCCCCATCAACCTCTTCGACTGCCCCAGCCCTTGCATGCTGGCTGAGGCCTCTGGCTGAGATGCAGCTGGCCTACACGCCAAATGTCTCTGCACCATCAGCTACACTGAGTAGTTCTACAGAGAGTCTCGCTGTTTTTGTGCATGTCAGTGCGTTGCTCCTGCACACACTCTGAGTGGTGCTGCATAAGGCTTTCCATGAAGGTGGTCACTCTCTCATGCACTCAAAACCCCGAGTCAGAACGGAGCACATGCACTGCCCATGACTCCATAATGCCTCAGGGATCTCCAGCATTTGGAAACTCATCTGCTTCTAATGCTCCAGAAAGACCCTCTGGGCTGAATAATACGTGTGAAAACGGGAGCATTACACACCCGCACCTATGTATTATCGGGTGCGATGATGTTGGGTCGCATTCCTGACGTCCTCATGCCCGGTGGATGGAGCTAAAAATCGGGGACCCACCCATGATATTCACATTTTATTAAATGGTATATTTAAGCTTGTTGATCTCCCAATTAACTGCAATAATATGTGCTGTGAGAAATAAAACACTTACAGAGGGTGTTTCACGCCAGGTGGGTTTCTCTTTTTTCTATCAGACAGCTTATTAGAGCAGGTTTAAAGGCTCCAACAAGCCTTGAAGTTGAGCAGTTCAGTATGCTGTGCTTCAGAGTTTCCATTTCAAGCTTCTCTTATTTAGAGGCCTTATCCCTCATGCAGAGAGGTCCATTTTGACTTTCACCAACACCTCTGGCTTCTAACTAGGCCAAGCATGGGAATAGTTGTCTCTGTGGGTGACACATTCTCGAGTGAGGAGGAAAGGAGGAAGAGGAGGAGTGAAGGAGAGTGAAAGGAAGAAGAGCACATCGAGAGGTCCAGTATACACTGGTGGTGCATTGGGTGTCAGAGCTGCGCCAGACTCAGAAGGTGATGGAGCCATGAGGAATCCCCAACAGAGGCGCTGAAGGTCTTATGCAGCCCCTCGAGAATATAGGCAGAGATTGAGCTATCTTCAGATGTCCGACACACAATGCCAGAGGAAGCTTAGGCTCTCAAGAGCCACAGACACATCTCTTTGTGACATGCTGGCAGGGAAATCTCGTCGAACTGCGTTGGTGGTCACCCAATGCCAGTAGCTGTCGAGGTCACTGTTGCACTTAACTTCTTTGTAACAGGATTCTTCCAAGGCGCATGTGGAGACCTCAGTAGCATAACACAGCCTGCTGCACACCACTGCATCGAGGTCTTCACTGATGCTATGTGCAGAATGGCTGGTAATTATATTTCTTTCACAATGGACAACAACAGTCAACTCAAAAGGGCCAGAGGGTTTGTGGCGATTGCAGGTTTCCCCAGGGTCCAGGGAGCCATTGAGTGCACACACACCACCATAAAGCCTCTAGCTGGACAGCCCTGCACCTTCATTAACAGGAAGGGATTTCATTGGTTGAATGTCCAGCTGGTCTGTGACGATCATTGATGGATAATGCAGGTATGCGCGATGTACCTGGGCAGCAGCCACAGCTTGTACATTCTGCATAACTCTCATGTGACAGACCTATTCAGCAGTCCTGATGTCCTGGATGTTTGGCTTCTGGGTGACAAGGGTTACCCATTGAAGAGATAACTCATGACTCCAGGGAGGGCACCCAGAACAGACAAAGAGAGAGAAGCTACAATGATAGCCATAAAAGCACCAGGGCCAGTGTTGAACATAGCATCAGGCTATTGAAAATGAGGTTCAGATGCCTTGACAGATCAGGAGGGGCATAGCAGTGTGCTCCATCACATGTGTTGCTCATGGTCATGGTATGCTGCACCCTCCATAACCTCGGAATTCAGAGAGGGAACACCCTTGAGGAAGAGGGGATGCCAGATAGTGGCCATTCTCCATTCATCTGAGGATGAGGGTGAAGACAAGGTAAGGGAATACCCCGATGTTCAGGTGCAAGGCCCTGACATGATCACATGGATGGCCATGACACAAGGGATCCCTTGATAAGGCAGAGTTTCAATAGTTTATCAAGTCCCGGACTCAGAGATATCTGCACTGCATGTGTCCAAACATCATTTCATGTGGAATGTAAGCATCTTGTCACCACCCTGTCAACACACTTACCCCATCCAGTTATTAACTCGCGATGCACCAGGCCCTCCCTCAAACTATTAAAGCCGATGTCTATCGCCCAAAAGAAGTTCAACAGCTATGACATATCGAAATGACCTCTACATGAGGACGGTGAGGTCAGGGTTTATTCACAGAAGCATGATGATACATTTCATTAACCAGCAGACTAAACGCACTCATGGGCAGCGTCTTCCACTGAGCGGGTGGGCATGTGCCTGACCTGCTTGAGCGTAAAAAAGCACATGATGACATCGGGTGAGCGCAACGTCATCATTGCGCACTCGCGCAATACTTCGGTCAGCGGGTGCACATGGGAATCGGAGCCGCACCCGCCTCAATTATGAGACCAGTTAAGGCCATTAAAAAGGCAATTAAGCCATATTTTACATTGTCTGTGCGATTTCATGCTCGTCACGCAGGCAAAATGGGCAGGTGGGCAGCCAATAATTTGCTAAACCTCATCCAAAAAAGGGTCAGCGGCATTGCCAGTGTGAGTAGTGTGGAGTTTCGGAGATAGTTTGCAGCTGGTTGTTATTGGTACTTGACAGCTTCACCTTTGTTCGGGGCTTCATTCTTAGCATTTCCAGGCTTCATTTTAGGGCTTATTTGTGTCTCCAAGGCCCCCGGCAGATTCAGACCATGTGGACCTTTCCAGGAATGCATAATGACATTACCATTACTTGTGTTGTTGTCCACACCATCAGACATATAAACCAAACATAAATTAACAGACCTGTCCCCCTTGTGCTCATGGTGCCTTTAACTTATGTTTCCGAGTGCTACATCTTGGTGCCCCCCCCCACTCCCCCCTCGCTGGCACCAGCATTGGGGACAACTTGCTGACTGTGCCGTTCTGTTGGTCTTGATGACTTTGGTGGTTGTCCTCTGGCCAGTGGAGCCTCTGCTGGCCCCACCTGGGAAGGAGCGGACTATGCCACGGCTGGGGCATCTCCCCAGTCAACGCAGCCTCATCAGATGCCATGGTCACTGGCGGAGGGGCAAAGGAGCTGCTGCCATCATCCAGAGAGCTCTGAGAGGAGACCACAGAGACGACAAACAGCTTATTTCATTGTTTTATCCTTTTTTCATGCCCCCTTTTTTATCCCATTTTCAATCCTTTTTTCCCTACCACCACCCTCTCCCCTCACCCCACCCCCACAAGGGCCATCAGTTACTTGTTCAGGTTGTTCTTTTCAGAGTGTTTATCCTTGTTTTGTTATTATTACATTCTGCTTTCTTCAGGACCTCCTTTAGCCCTTACCACAACCATTAACATTCCCTTTGTCCTTTAGTTTATGACATCATTTGCAATCTCTCCTTTGCCCCCACCTATCACTGGCCTTCTATCCAGCTTCACCTGCTCCACCCCCCTTAAACAGTATATATTTCACCATATTTTTTTACTTCTCTTTAGCTCTGAAGTAGAATCATAGGGACTTGAATCGTTAACTCTGTTTTTCTCTCCTCAAATGCTGTTAGACCTGCTGAGTTTTTCCAGCATTTTCTGTTTTTGCTTCAGATTTCCAGCATCTGCAGTATTTTGCTTTCACCTAGCTGGGATGCTGGGTGCCTCATCCATCTCCCACACTGACACTGACCACCTAAGCTCATTGCCTGTGTGAGGGCTTGCAGGTCCAAGCACAACCCCAGGAACCCCTGATTCTGTTCCTGGAGCTGCCTCTCCATGAGACTCACAACTCGCTCAATGGAGGGGACAGTGCGCTTGGCCATGAAGGTCAAAGCAGTGCTCACGCTCCACATGGACTCGTCCACAACAGAGACCATGGCACACATACCCACATAGATCTCTTCCAGATCCTCCCGCACATTCCGCTGGGCATCCAGCATCTGCCACCTAATGGACGACTCCAGAGGCTCATCATCTGCCTTCGACTGAGCATTGTCCTGGTCCCCAGAAGTCCTCCGACTGCTGGCGCCCTGGACACTCTCTGCTCTACCTGCAATTCAATTGAGTGTGAAGTGCCCTCACAAATGTGCACTGACATTCTGGCTGCCGATCTAAAGCCCACCGAGGTACTGGTACCTGCGCCGGTGCCTGCTTCAGAAAGCGGGTGTGACGCAGGTGCAATTGAAGCCCGGTGGTCCCCCATCACCAGGGGTGGCCCTTCAGGGTCCAGAGAGTGAATGCATGCTGGCAAATCCAAAGGGTACAAGGACGTTTCATTAGTTAAAGTCATCACACTGTCACTGTGCATGCCAGGTACCCTGGTGAGACAGTGGAGATCTGCATCATGGTGCTATTGACTTTCAATGATCAATGGGGAATCCAGGTTTGACGCTCCCATCAATGAAGGGAATACACTAGAATGGTTGCATAATCTGAATCTCTCACCTCTGTGCACTGCACTCTTACCTTCATCCAAGTCGCAGCCCTCGAGACACAAGGCACTCAATCCAAGCAGCCAGAGCCCACCCCCTTGGCCAGCTCCAGTGTCACTGGCAGTTGATGCTCAGACTCTCGCACCCCTGAGGTCTACGGGGGTGACGGCCACACCTTAACACTTCTGCACACTGACCCATGCCAACACAGCACTCACCCTTCCTGAGTGCAGCAGGTCATTGAACCTCCTCCGGCACTGCACCCATGCGCGCCGTACCACATCATGGCTGCTAACCAGCGCTGCAACTTCCTCCCAGGCCCTCTTTGTGAGGCACAAGGGCCTCTTCCTCCCATCCCTGGAAACAATGGTGTCCCTCTGGCAGCCACCTCCTCCAGGAGAACCGCGAGGCACTCATCTGAAAAGGGGGAAGCTGAGTGCCTACCTGACCTACCCTCCCACCTGACATCTCCAGCCACACTTGACTCCATTACTTGAATATTGAAAAGGCAGAAGAGACGTTCTTCAAGGGGTTGACTGTGCCATTTTTAAACCAGCTGCCCGCCAATTCCCGACCATTGCGCAGCCATGTTTCACATTGGGCAGGCCTTAATTTGCCTACCAACATGAAATTGTGGTCATGGGCCAATCACAGGCAGCGGCCAATTTCCCGGCTGATCGCGAGCCTGCTGATTGTCCACCAACCTGAAAATTCTGCCATATGTGACCCGCTTGGTGACTACTGCGGAGTTTTCTAAAAATGTTTCCTCGTACTCCGGTGCAGTGGTCCACCCTCGCTTGCTACTTGTCCTGGATGACTTTGGCGGGCATCCACTGTGCGGCTGAGGCCTTGAGGGCCCACCCACATTAGAAGATTCCTGCTGAGTGGTAGAAGGAGCTTCTGTCACTGCAGCACTAGATAAGGAAAGTGTCAATGGTGAATTGACAAAGAGATGCTGCCCCCATTAGATGTGACCTGAGAGGTGCTGAGAGGTCAGCAGCTGCTCACCCTTGGCCACAGGTCCGTGCCTTCCTGTGAGGTCCC